>NC_086328.1:139545849-139915849 GCF_036172605.1 Pelobates fuscus
ACGTATAGTTACAGTTCTGAAAAGACCGGATAGTTTTGTATTTTCTGCCATCGTACTCCAGTGTCTGCGTCCGTGATATATCATTATATATTTGAAATATACAATTTGAACGTTAATACAATGTGAATAAGTCTGTTAGATATACATATATTTAAATACTTTACAGTATTTCAGTAGATTTGCTAATTTCTACGTTATTTCAAATCAGCAACAAAACACATTGAACAAATAGAAACATACAATGTGATGGCAGATAAGAACCATCTAGTCTGCCCAATTTTTATTAGTCCCTGGCCTTATCTTATAGTTAGGATAGCCTTATGCCTATACCATGCATGCTTAAAGGGAAACTCCAGTGCCAGAAAAACAATCCTCTCCCTCCCACCCCCCAATCCCCGGTTACTGAAGGAGTGAAAACCCCTTCAGTGACTTACCTGGGACAGCGGCAATGTCCCTCGCCGCTGTCTCTGCCTCCGCGACGCTCCTCCTTGTGATTATGTCGGCCGGTGGGCGAGACTAATCTCGCTCACCGGCCGAGGAGACCTAATGCGCATTAACGCTCCCCATAGGAAAGCATTGAAAAATCATTTCAATGCTTTCCTATGGGGTTTTGAGCGACGCTGGAGGTCCTCACACAGCGTGAGGACGTCCAGCGACGCTCTAGCACAGGAAACCTGTGCTAGAAACTAGGAAGTGACCTCTAGTGGCTGTCTAAAAGACAGCCACTAGAGGTGGAGTTAACCCTGCAATGTAATTATTGCAGTTTATGAAAAACTGCAATAATTACACTTGCAGGGTTAAGGGTAGTGGGAGTTGGCACCCAGGCCACTCCAATCGGCAGAAGTGGTCAGGGTGCCTACAGTGTCCCTTTAAACTCCTTTACTGTGTTAACCTCTACCACTTCAGCTGGAAGGCTATTCCATGCATCCACTACCCTCTCAGTAAAGTAATACTTCCTGATATTATTTTTAAACCTTTGTCCCTCTAATTTAAGACTATGTCCTCTTGTTGTGGTAGTTTTTCTTCTTTTACATATAGTCTCCTCCTTTACTGTGTTGATTCCCTTTATGTATTTAAATGTTTCTATCATATCCCCCTGTCTCGTCTTTCCTCCAAGCTATACATGTTAAGATCCTTTAACCTTTCCTGGTAAGATTTATCCTGCAATCCATGAACCAGTTTAGTAACATAGAAACATAGAAACATAGAATGTGACGGCAGATAAGAACCATTTGGCCCATCTAGTCTGCCCAGTACTAGCCCTTCTCTGAACTTTCTCTAAGGTATCAATATCCTTCTGAAGATACGGTCTCCAGTACTGCGTACAGTACTCCAAGTGAGGTCTTACCAGTGTTCTGTACAATGGCATGAGCACTTCCCTCTTTCTACTGCTAATACCTCTCCCTTTACAACCAAGCATTCTGCTAGCATTTCCTGCTGCTCTATTACATTGTCTGCCTACCTTTAAGTCATCTGAAATAATCAACCCTAAATCCCTTTCCTCAGATGTTGAGGTTTGGACTATATCAAATATTCTGTACTCTGCCCTTCCAAGATGCATTATCTTGCACTTATCCACATTAAATGTCAGTTGCCACAACTCTGACCATTTTTATAGTTTATCTAAGTAATTAGCAATTTGACTTATCCCTCCTGGAACATCAACCTTGTTACATATCTTAGCATCATCAGCAAAAAGACATAGCTTAACATCAAGACCTTCTGCAATATCACTAATAAAAATATTAAAGAGAATGGGTCCAAGTACAGATCCCTGAGGTACCCCACTGGTGACAAGCCCAAGCTTCGAATATACTCCATTGACTACAACCCTCTGTTGCCTGTCACTCAGCCACTGCCTTACCCATTCAACAATATTGGAATCCAAACTTAAACATTGCAGTTTATTGATGAGCCTTCTATGTGCAACAGTGTCAAAAGCCTTATTTATTGCACATTGCATTGGAAGCAAAATATTTGCCCATTCAGAACACAACTGCTAGACAAAATACAACAATACTATATGTATGAAACACACTCTAACACTAGTCATCTTAAGGAGCTTTGGAGACACTGGCTCGCATACAAACAAGCGAACAGCAATACATGAGATATTAAATATAAAAAAAAAAGGGTTTCGCGATAGCCAGATATGCTTTACAGCTAATAGGTTCTCCATACACCAGGTGTCGATGAACGGATGAAACATCCTACATTGCCTCCACGGTGAGGGTGTATAGGGTGGTGGACCTGGCGGAGAACATTGGCACAGGTGGTTGGACAGCTCACATCCTTCTAGAGACTATGGGCCTCCTGTCAACACGTAAATGACAACGATCCGAGATATTCATATCAGAGCACAATGGTACACGATCCAGGTTATTTGTATTTTTTTTTGTCTACGAACCCTCTCCGTATGCCATTCACACTTTAACCAAAATGAAGGTCATTGGTTCATGGTCTGTATGACTAGGGGGAAGAAGATCAAAAGTAAAGCTACATACTGGTTCCTACCTGATGCACTTGGCATTACTGTTGTGCTTGAACAAAACGTGATAATATAACTTTGGTAAAGTAAAATACTAGAAGGTTCATGGTTAAAATAGTCTAAATATGTGAATGGCTGTATTCACCCCCATTCCCCCCCTTTTTTTTCTGTATCTCCAAAACAAAAATCTTACAATAAAGTACAAATGGAAATAAATATATATATGTGTATATTACAGATTACAGAACAACTGCTTTATTCCCAGAACATCATTCCAGACAATGGCGTTAAGTAAACCATAAACACAATAATTAAAGAGCACAAACGAATTGTTCCATGTACACATTGCCCAGTTGTTCACTTTAAGATGTCATTGATAGAGAAAGGTTGTAACCTTTGTAAAACCCCAAGAACATCTTCAGTAAGCTAAATAATTAAATATAATCAGCAGATGCACGGGGATATTTTCACCTTTAAACAGTAACCATCGAGGCATGGGGAGGAGCAATTAATGAGGCAGCAGAATTATGGCAAGCTAAGGTGTTTTGGTGATGGGCCAGAGGTATAAATTGTGGCCATTCACACATCAGGTTCACTTTGAGCTCTCTCATCCCTCCTGCACATCACATTCCTCTTTCTGCTTTCTCGTATCTTGTCCAGGTAAGTTTCACATATAAACTCTGTTAATCTGCACGATTAAGGGATAGACTAGTAGCCTAAGGTACAACAGCAAAAGCTGATATGAGGAAGGCCGAACTTGATGGCCAAGTCTCTTTTCAGCCTATGTAACTATGTGACTATGTATTTTATGGAGTGAAACACAATGTCTCGATCCATGCTAGGTCCGTGAAAGCTCTCGGGGTATCTCACAAGCAGTTTCTTTTCCTAAGTTTATTCACTAAATTCCACATTTTATGGAAATAAATTTCAATGACAAAATTGTGGCTAAAATAGCAACATTGTCACTATAGACGTGTTTGAGAATGTTTAAAAATAATCTCATTTTACACTCAGTTTTGATATCCGTGTTGAATTTGCTAATATCACTACATTCGGAATTTAGTAAATAACTTTGTACGTAGATTTTGGTGAACTTACGGTAATTGTTTTAATACAATGGTTGTTCTCAGAGATCATTGCTGTAAAATATTGTTGGTGTAACTCGGTTACAGAAAAGCAAACAGCGGTTTATTTACGACAAATCATTGACTTCAAACTGATTTCTTAGCATTAAATGGTTGTTAATAATGGTATATGTTTGGGAAAAAAAGCAGATAAGTACTAAGTGAAAGTTAGGTGGACAATTTGGGGCAGAATCGAATGTCACAGCAATGTATTCTTCAGTAAATGTATTTAATTTAGTTCAGGCTTCTCAGAATCCAGCCCCTCAGATATGTATAATTCTCTGCCATTTATTGCATTCGAAGAATTCTGGGAGTTGTAGGGAATCACAATCCTGAATGTGCAGAGTTTGATATCCCTGCATTAGCGAACTTGTGTGATGTCGTTGAAACATAACATTCTATGGGGTTTATTATTAAGGATACATTTTAACCATTTCATTACTGAGTTGTGAAGTACTCATGAAGCAACAAAAATACATAGTGGATTATATACTAATGTGTGAATTGTCATGAACTCGTAGTCAATTTCAAATTTTAGGACAAAATATTTTAACAGTGAGGTGGAATAAATGGTCAGGTTCATTGGATCAAATAAAGAACACAAAATACGAAGTTTTGGCCTCAAAGCCTTAATCATGACATGACAGGTTGAAACGTTGGATCTCACTGCAAAGCCGATGGATTTTGGGTTTTGAGTGATAATGAGTCGGTACGGGGACTATCGATACATGCAATCTTATTACAAGTGAAAGGACATTTTGTTGTAAATATATTTTTTAAAACTGAGATACCATTTAAAAATATTATTAGCACAACAAATGGACTGTTTGTATGCATGATTGGCTAATGCAGCTTTTAATTATTTTTACGTCAGACCTGCTCTAAAGGGGCACTTTGCCCAATTCTTATAACTAAGTACAGCAGACATATTTCCTTCCCATTTACCATTTACTTAATATGTTCTTGGTGCCCCTTTCATCATTTCGAGGGGTCATTTCCATTGTTGGCTGAATGCCCTGATGCCCTGAGTCCGTGGATGCCCACAAAGCATCATATGTTTTAATACTTTGTGGTTTTTCTCACAGACGTTTTAGATCGACCCACCTTAAAATGCTGCTGCACATGACACGTTACCACGTTCAAGTTAACAGAATGCTCCATGGGATAGCATTACATTTTAAATGGTGTTTCAGATTTGAAGTGGGGTGTACATTTTATTTTATTAATAGGTAAACCTGTATTCCAACGTATGTATTCCAATACACGTTATTATTGTATTGTTTATAATGCTGGGGGGGGTTTAAACACTCTTTAGATTATTCTTTTTTGGTGGGGGTGCTATTTACAGTTATAAAAGAGGTTACTTACCTGTAATCCAGAGTCTAGAGGGTCTTCTCCACCCCTGGGAGATTGTATTAATATTGAGAGCTAGGGTGCATGCACAGCCATCGCCAATCTACACTGAAACCAATACTTCTCTTGGAAGAATACTAATGAGGAAAGGAACCCTCTCGGGTGTCTGCTTGATAGCCAGAAGATGTAAGGAAAAAGTGTTATAAAAATGAATTTCTTCTGAAATCCACCTATTTATTTGCTAAATTTCCTTAATCTGAATTTCTTTTGAAATTGACACTTAAAGATAATATGGCTGCAAGGACGTGCTCTTAATCCCTAAATAACTTTACCAAGGGATGTGTATATCAATATGTCATTGGGGAAGCAATGGATGCAAGGTCTGTAAATAAACAAGGGTATATCCAGCCTGGTGGATAATTAATTGAGGAAGAGCCAGTAGATGTACGGGTGTTTGGGAAGGAGCAATTAATGTGGCAGAAGGTTAGGTAAGATGGTTTGGTGATGGTCCGGTTGTGTATAATATAGCCATTCATCCGTCCTAGGCACCACTGGTACATTCAGATCTCAGTTAATCTGGAAAATCCATACTGAAAACCATTTTTATGATTTCATAGTATAACATGCAGTTTATTAAGCAATGCTTGGTGTATCTCCATCAGTGTATCTTTTCTTTGTGTGTCCACAGCTCCATCTAATAATCTCACAATGGCCTTGTGGATTCAGTGTCTCCCTCTGGCAATCCTGCTCAGTGTGTTGGTACCAAACACCAATGCTTTTGCCACTCAGCACCTGTGTGGATCCCACCTTGTAGATGCCCTGTACATGGTATGTGGGGAGAAAGGTTTCTTCTACTATCCAAAGAGCAGACGAGACCTTGAAGAACCCTCGGGTAAGGATTGGAGATATTTGCTCGAGTTGAGTGAGCTAGAATAGGCAGCAACAAACAAGACTGTGATACAGTTTTCAGAAGTACTTATGGCCTCTCATGCCATAGTCTCTAGTACTGGTGGGTTACCGTATATACTCGAGTATAAGCCGAGTTTTTCAGCCCATTTTTTGGGCTGAAAAACCCCAACTCGGCTTATACTCGAGTCAGTGTCTGTATTATGGCAATTTACATTGCCATAATACAGACTGGGGTGAGAGGGGGGCTGGCAGAGCTGTACTTGCCTTTCCTGCAGCTCCTGTCAGCTCTCTCCTCCTCTGCGCCGTCCGGTCAGCACCTCGGTCAGCTCCCAGTGTAAGTCTCGCGAGAGCCGCGGCTCTCGCGAGACTTACAGTGTAAGCTGACAGAAGAGCAGAACGGACGGCGCAGAGGAGGAGAGAGCTGACAGGAGCTGCAGGAAAGGTAAGTACAGCTCTGACAGCCCCCCTCTCCCCCCCACTGAACTGCCACTGGACCACCAGGGAAGGAGAGCCCCCCTCCCTGCCATGTATCAAGCAGGGAGGGGGGACGAAAAATAAATAAAAATAAATAAAATAAGAAATAAAATAATAAAAAAAAAAATTTACAATAAAAAAAAGGGGGTATAAGGACCACTATGGGAGGGAGGGGGTGGGTTAAGGACCACTATGGGAGGGAGGGGGGTATAAGGACCGCTATGGGAGGGAGGGGGTATAAGGACCACTATGGGAGGGAGGGGGGGGTAAGGACCACTATGGGAGGGAGTGGGGGGATAAGGACCACTATGGGAGGGAGGGGGGGGATAAGGACCACTATGGGAGGGAGGGAGGGGGGGGTATAAGGACCACTATGGGAGGGAGGGGGGGATAAGGACCACTATGGGAGGGAGGGGGGTATAAGGACCACTATGGGAGGGAGGGGGGGATAAGGACCACTATGGGAGGGAGGGGGGATAAGGACCACTATTGGAGGGAGGGGGGTATAAGGACCACTATGGGAGGGAGGGGGGTTATAAGGACCACTATGGGAGGGGGTGGGATAAGGACCACTATGGGAGGGAGGGGGGGTATAAGGACCATTATGGGAGGGAGGGGGGGGTATATGGACCACTATGGGAGGGATGGGGGGGATAAGGAACACTATGGGAGGGAGAAGGGGGATAAGGACCACTATGAGAGGGAGGGGGTGGGATAAGGACCACTATGGGAGGGGAGGGGGAAGTAAGGACCACTAGGGGAGGGGAGGGTAAGGACCACTAGGGGAGGGGTGAGTCAGGACCACTGGGGGGGGGGAGTGAAGGAACACGGGGGTGGGGAGGTAAGGACCACTGAGGGAGGAGGAGGGGAAGTCAGGACATATGGGGGGGAGGGGGCGGCAACATTTTTTTTGCCTACGGCGGCAAATATCCTTGCACCGGCCCTGCACACACTGCATTCACACACTGCATTCATGCACACACACACTGCATTCATGCACACACACACTGCACTCATACACACACTGCACTCATACACACACGCTGCACTCATACACACACACATACGCACACACTGCATTCATTATACACACACTGTAAATAAATATTCAATTAATATATTTTTTTTAGGATCTAATTTTATTTAGAAATTTACCAGTAGCTGCTGCATTTCCCACCCTAGTCTTATACTCGAGTCAATACGTTTTCCCAGTTTTTTGGGATAAAATTAGGGGCCTCGGCTTATATTCGGGTCGGCTTATACTCGAGTATATACGGTAGTTTATTATAATAACGTCTATAAATTAGCTAAATTAATATTCTTGTAGTCCACAAGTGACCTGCAGACCTATACACATGGAGAGCCCAGGACACATGCATATTATATACTGTATCAGCTGCAGAGATCTCAGTTTTAATTTACATTGTAAGAAAGAAAGAGATTTTGGCAGTACACTCACGTTTAGACATTTTAAAGAGCTCATGTTATGTTTCAGACCTCGGAGGTTTAATGATTTTGACCACTCTACTTGTGTTCAATCAGCGATACTCTTCAAATCTATTCAGTTATAGGTCTCTGAAGATGTACAATCCTTATAGTCTGGACCTTTATTTTAAAGCATTAAATAAGACGTTATACCAAGTTAAACCGAAGATTGCATAAATCCTTACAGCTTAGCACTAGAGAGGAACAATAACTGTTATCTCAAGCCTTGGTTGAAACCTGGACATTAAAATATATTTCTTCAATATATTTTTGCAGTGAATGGACTCCAGGACAACAATCTGGACGGGCTGAAGGAGTTCCAGAAGAGAGGCATCGTAGAACAGTGCTGCCAAAGCACCTGCTCTCTGTACACTCTGGAGAGTTACTGTAACCAATAGGACCATGCGAGATCCCAGGACACTTTCATACCGCACCTCGCTCGCAAATAGAAAATGTGAAAATAACACGATGGCAGGACATGGCTTACCTAAGGACACTCCAATTAAATAAAATATAAGCACACTTGTCTATATATATATGTGAGTGTGTGAACTATCCACCTTCCTCATTCTAATACTTTAATGAAACAGCTATAAGCCACATGTATACACAGTGGAATGACTCGATTTCAGCGAATGATGTCAATATGTCCCGAGACGGGCTTTGCTTCTTGTCGTATTTCATTTTCTTAAACCGCGCTACCCATAGGGGATTGCGCCTTTATAGAGATACAGCAGATTGATATCTCTTTAATTGTTTGACAGTTAGGTAATGTTAACTCAGCGATGTTACTGAATGCATTACAGGTGACTACGAATTTAAAAAAAAAGTTCTCTGCTTTTTTTTTTGTTAAAAAGAAAAATGATAGAGTGGGTTCATATGAGGGTATCAGATCAAAACTCCTGGGACTATTCCTAAAGAAAGAGGTGCCAATGAAAAAACCCTGTGAAAGGGGGCCTTGTGAGAAGTGTTTGTTATTTTAATCCCATTATTCTACAGACAGAGGAGGGAGAAATGGCCATGATGTTATGAAACGCTTTCTTTTGCAATGTAAGTGTCCTGTACCAATGCATACACTCTGCTCAATCTGAATGCGAATAAATTCATGCTAAAGAAAAAAACACTTCTGTTATTATTGAACTGAGCTACTGTGTGTGTAATGTTTTGACGTAGAAATACATTATTGCAAGATTTATACATTGTGGTTCATCGGCAGGCGTGCAGTTCCTCTGTTTAGTGGCTTTTTTTTCAGTTCCAACCAACGAGATGCAAGCGAGGGAAAAACACACGGTGCTCTTCTAACAAAGAAAAACCCGTTACTACCAGCAATTTTTCAGTCTGAAGTCAGTGAAATGGTATTTTAAATGTATACAGAAACCGGAGCCCTTCATAGTGCTGTGCAGACTGCTTTGGAAGCAGAGAGGTTAAGAAAGAGTTGAAGGAGGGCATGCAGTCTCTGGGATTTAAGAAGGGGTTTATAAGGGGACAAGGGGGTAAACAATGCCAAAAGACCTTATATCCCATTGTAAGGAACGCAGAGCTGCTTTCTATTAAAGGAGAAGTTATGGCTGGGAGGGGAGGGGGCGACTTGACTTTTGGCTGAAAGCCACTCGCTGTAACCTACCCCCCAAACCCCCCTATCCCTCTCCGCCCCCCGCGCTTCCTATCCTGAACTGACCCCTTGTTTGGCTTCCTTCCAAAAATAAAACCTCAAACCCCTCGGAAAATCCTTCAACTGAACGCCCCAGTCTGATGGCCCCCTCTCAGTGAGACAGGGGGGTTGGTGGGGTGCTTTCTGCTCCGAGGCAGCTGGGAGCTCTGTGCTTTGTCTCTCTTGCTAAGAGAGGGGGAGAAGGGTTGGAAAGGTTAGGGGAGCGACATTCTGCAGTGCTTTGGGAGGGGTGAATGTAGTTATGGGCTGTGGATATCCGCTGGTCTGATAGGAAAATTGAGGTAAAGAGAACAATCATGTGCAGATCCGAAATAGGTGACTTTAAATTGTGAAACGTTCTTTAAGTCTTCAAAGAAATTCATAAAATTTACAAAAGTCTTCAAGCCCCAAATGGTTAATATGGCAATTTATTAAAGAGTCTCTTCAGGCCTCATTTGATTAATTGGATTTTCTGTGGGTAGAATGGGTAATGGCTCAATTCTCTTTAAATCTTAAAATAGACAAATATCCGGGGGGGACTTGGTTAACTACAAGGTCCTGTTTTCTGCAATCTTCTGCGAAGGTACTAACAAGTATTATTTCATTTAGTGTGCTGGCTGAGTTTTTGTAATATAAATGTGTTTAGCCAGCAATGCTTTACTAATGATTTGGCCAATAGAATATAATCTATATAATAAGTAAGCGAAAAGTGTCATTTGTAATGTGTTCATCATGTATTAGGTCTATGTTTTAATATGAGCCCGTGCTAATGTGTAAATAGCAGCAGTGATGCTTTCTATAGCAGCTGGTCGTACAGTACAGATGCTGTCTGATTCTCAGCCAGGTACGTTACAATGTTACAATCCATATCCCCATGGTTTTTGTCTCTCTCTCTCTATCTGTCCTTGTTATGTGTGTTTGTCTATGTCTTCGTAAGGCCTCTCCATCATTCTTCGGTTTGCTTTTTCTTTCTCCAAACATTGTTGCCACCATCGTGCTCAGGAACTGAAGTGATGTGCGGAGATCATTCGCCACACTTCTGATATAACTGCAACTAAATGCAGCCCAACTATATCCTATGCCAGCCTTTTGGCCAACACAGAGAGAAGTAAAATATAATGGGCCAGTTGGTGAGATCTTCTGATTTGTCAAGTTGGCCTGAGGCCTGTGATCATCATGGACCATCATTTTTACCTTATTTGCCCAATGGCCAGTCTGAGCCTAACCAAAGGCCAAATTATATTTTTTGTAAAGTGCAGTACCAGAAACAGTGGATTGAGATTTGTCTCTAATACTGAGCATGTACTAAGCATAGTACATTAAGTAGGTATCTTTACTGAATAAAATAATGTGAAAGTATTGATTGTTCTCAATCAGTGCCTGCTTCAATGGGTTCAAAATGGCAGACATTTTACATAGTTCTCTATACCAATAAGGGTGCGATTCTGTACAATAGGCACATTACACTCTTCCAGGTTACACCACAAAGCAATATCCATCTTCAGGGTTAGCTTCCTACAGCATACAATGTGTTAATCTCCTACTGTCTTCTACTCTCCATAATGTAAATAACAAGACGTTTGTTTGAGCGGAGTCCTCTTAACATCTGAAATAGTTGTCTAGTGCTGATGGCTTTGTTCACTTTGTACAGTTATAAATAATAATAGCAACAACAATTAAAAAGGAGAGTGAGATCCTGAGAAAGGATTGGAGGGACAGTAGAGATGAATTAAAGAATGGTCCGAAGAAATAATGAGATATTTTCACTGGTTAATAGATAAAGATGTACAAGGGTTACAACACACATTCAGAGAAATTTAGACAGGGTAAAGAAGTGTGTGTCCAGGGCCGGCCTTAGGGTTGTGCGAGCTGTGCGGCCGCACAGGGTGCCATGGAGCAGGGGGCGCCCTGCGGCCGCATAGCTCACACGGCAGGGGCGTATTAGCCGCAAGGCAAACAAGGCATTTGCCTTGGGCGGCATTTTCCAGGGGGCGGCAAAAAAAAGCCACCCCCAAATGCCCAAGGCAAATGTCTTGTTAGCCTTGCGGCTAACAGACATGCTGGGCGGCTGGGCGGTCGGGCGGCGCTGGCGGGCGGCTGGCGAGGGAGCACTTCCTCTGAGCTGTCTGCTCAGCTCCCTCGCGCGCCGCAGAGTGAGGCTGGGAGCCGGAATATGACGTCATATTCCGGCTCCCAGCCTCACTCTGAGGCGCGCAAGGGAGCTGAGCAGACAGCTCAGAGGAAGTGCTCCCTCGCCAGCCGCCCGCCAGCCAGTGCCGCTCGCCCAGCAGCCACTGGACCACCAGGGAGGAAGAGACACCCCCCCCAGCATTCCCAAAGGTAAGGAGGCTGGGGGGGGGGGGGGTGTTTAAAGAAATTTAAAAAAATGTGTTAATGTGGGTGAGTGTGTGTGTGTGTCTGTTAGTGTGTGTGTGTCTGTTAGTGTGTGTCTGTTAGTGTGCGTCTGTGTCTGTTAGTGTGTGTCTGCGTCTGTTAGTGTGTGTCTGTGTCTGTTAGTGTGTGTGTATGTTAGTGTGTGTCTGTGTCTGTTAGTGTGTGTCTGTTAGTGTGTGTGTCTGTTAGTGTGTTTCTGTGTCTGTTAGTGTGTGTGTCTGTTAGTGTGTGTCTGTGTCTGTTAGTGTGTGTCTGTTAGTGTGTGTCTGTTAGTGTGTGTGTCTGTTAGTGTGTTTCTGTTAGTGTGTTTGTCTGTTATTGTGTTTGTCTGTTAGTGAGTGTGTGTGTGTGTCTGACTGTGTGTGTGTGGCTGTCTGCCTGTGTGTGACTGTTTGCCTATGTGTGTGTGTATGTGTGTGCGTGACGGTCTGCGTGTGTGTGTGTGTGACTGTCTGCCAGTGTGTGTGTGTGTCTGTCTGTCTGTCTGTGTGTGTGTGACTGTCTGCCAGTGTGTGTTTGGCTGTTTGTCTGTGTGTGTGACTGTGTGTGTGTGTGTGGCTGTTTGCCTCTGTGTGTTTGGCTGTCTGCCTGTGTGTTTGTGTGTGGCTGTCTGTGTGTGACTGCCAGCCTGTGTGTGTGGCTGTCTGCCTGTGTGTGTTTGTGTGTGTGTGTGACTGTCTGCCTGTGTGTGTGTGTGTTTGTGTGTGTGACTGCCTATGTGTGACTGTCTGGGCAGACTAGATGGGCCGAATGGTTCTTATCTGCCGTCACATTCCATGTCTGTGTGTGTGTGTTTGTGTGTGGCTGTCTGTGTATGACAGTGTGTTTGTGTGTGTGTGTGTATGGCTGTCTGCCTGTGTGTGTGTGTGACAGGGTGTGTGGGAAGGGGGAAGGAGTGGGGGAGGGGGGGACGGGAAGGGGGGGCGCTGTGAAGATTTTTCGCACAGGGCGCCCAAATGCCTAAGGCCGGCCCTGTGTGTGTGTCAGTATGTCTGTCTGTGTGTGTGTGTGTGTGTGTAAGTATGTCTGTGTGTGTTACTAAGTCTTTCAGTGTATGTATCTGTGTGTGTCAGTGTGTCTCTCAGTGTATGTGTCTGTGTGTCAGTATGTCTGACAGTATATGTAATGTATATGTGTCAGTATGTCTTTCAGTGTTTGTGTCAGTATGTGTGTCAGTATGTATGTCAGTGTATGTATCTGTGTGTGTCAGTGTGTCTGTCAGTGTATGTGTCTGTGTGTCAGTAAGTCTGCCAGTGCATGTGTCTGTGTGTCAGTATGTCTGACAGTATATGTAATGTATATGTGTCAGTATGTCTTTCAATGTTTGTGTCAGTATGTATGTCAGTGTATGTATCTGTGTGTGTCAGTGTGTCTGTCAGTGTATGTATTTGTGTGTGTCAGTATGTTTGCCAGTGCATGTGTCTGTGTGTCAATAAGTCTGACATTATATGTAATGTATATGTCTCAGTATGTCTTTCAGTGTTTGTGACAGTATGTGTGTCAGTATGTATGTCAGTGTATGTATCTGTGTGTGTCAGTGTGTCTGTCAGTGTATGTATTTGTGTGTGTCAGCATGTCTGCCGGTGCATGTGTCTGTGTGTCAGTATGTCTGACAGTATTTGTGCCAGTGTATCTCTGTGTTATCAGTGTGTGTATCTGTATGTAGTCAGTGTTTGTATCTGTGTATCTTCACGTGTGTCAGATACACATACACATATACATACACTGCCAGACGGTATCATCTTACCTCAGTGCCTGTTTGGATTCTGGCCAGCAAACAACTTCCCTCCCACCCACCCGAATTTATGTTTTTTGTTTCGTCACAGCTAGCGGGGAGCGTGTCCTTGCCAACAGGGTTGGGGAGCAGATGGAATGTCAGGAGATGGACAAGGTGGATCTCAACCTCCCCTGCTCTTTAAGGTAAACTTTCAAGTTACCGAATTGGACGTGCCCACCGAGCTAAGAGCCGGCTGGTGGTTAGAGCATTTAAGATGATCGTAATTTGGTTTGGACAAGGGGGAGGTGAGACACCAGTGGGTAAAGTTTTTGGTGCATAGGCACCTGGTTAAGTTCGTTGGCAAGGACGGTTATTTAAGTTGAAGGCTGTAGGGCAATAAGTGTTAATTTATATGTTAATTATGGTATGTATATATATTTCTGTGTTTATTTATATTAGAATTAAAGAAAAAAAATAAAGTTTGGATGTGTCCTACAGTTGTAAGTTTTAATAAATGCTGTGGCCTGTTTCATCCAATATGCATTGTCTGTCGTTATTGGGGGGATAAGTGGGTAGTCTCTTTCTTTTAGTCGCACCACATTCCCTGCAACGTACATACATGTGTATCACAGTGTATGTGTGGCAGTGTATGTGCATATGTGCATACATTTCAGCATTGATACGACAACACTACATACAAACACACTCCTGAATTGAAACATCAACACTACATACAAACACACATATTTTGGTGTTAAATACCAATAATATATAGCACATCCCTAGATTAAAAAAACAACACTAAACTTAAATGCATGCTTGCATTCAAACGCCACATACAAACACACTCCTACATTCACACAAACATACTCCATATAAAAACATGCTTACACTCAAACACACAAACACTGCTCAGTGCTACATACAACCCTGCAAGCATGGGAATAGGTAAAGCCCCAGCTGTCAAAGCATTGTTGGAGTTGCACAACAGATAGGGATCTACCTTCTGGCCACCCATGGATTGGGGTGCCCAAAAAATTCTCGCACCAGGGCTATTTCTACTTTAGTCCTTCACTATGTTGGGGTGGAGGGCTTAATTGCATGCAAGGGAGTGAGGGTCCAATCATTATTAAAGGGAATCTCCAGTGCCAGGAAAACAATCAGTTTTCCTGGCACTGCAGGATTCTTCTCCCTCCCACCCCCAATCCCCAGTTGCTGAAGGGGTGAAAATCCCTTCAGTGACTTACCTGAGGCAGCGACATGTACCACGTCGTTGCCTGCTCCTCCCCCGCCGCTCCACCGGCCCACCGGCCGAGGAGACCTAATGCGCATGCGCGGCAATGCCGCGCATGCGCATTAGCGCACCCCATAGGAAAGCATTGAAAAGGATTTTCAATGCTTTCCTATGGGGAATTGAGCGACGCTGGAGTTCCTCACACAGCGTGAGGACGTCCAGCGACGCTCTAGCACAGAATTCCTGTGCTATACAGCAGGAAGTTCCCTCTAGTGGCTGTCTAATAGACAGCCAGTAGGGGAGGACTTAACTCTGCAAGGTAATTATTGCAGTTTATAAAAAACTGCAATAATTACAGTTGCAGGGTTAAGGGTAGTGGGAGTTGGCACCCAGACCACTCCAATGGGCAGAAGTGGTCTGGGTGCCTACAGTGTCCCTTTAAAGACGGCCCTGATTTTATGATTGAAATGTATTACTCCCTCTTCCTTCTAGAGATCTGTCCAACATCAATGTATAGAAACCCACCATGTTCGTGACCGCCATAGTCTCTTCCTTTAAACCATTTGCAGCATTGCCCCCCTAAGCCATTTATTAAACCCCACTTAGTAAACCCTTTCTTACATACAGCATCATTTTATTAACATTCACAGCTCGATTTATTTATGAGCATGACACAAAAACATAGGAAATTGAAAATGTCTTTAATTTATTTTTACTGCTGCTACACAACATAAGACATCGTTCCACAAGTTATGCTGCTTGGGACTTACTGACATCTGGTTTCAATTAAGAAAAGGGCAATTATCAGATCTCTTACATTAAAGAAGTTAATGAACGAGGAAAAGGGATCTGTACTTTTTTAGTAAGAAAAGGTTAATAATATCTACTTTTTTCTGTTTTTCAGAGCA
The DNA here is from genome assembly GCF_036172605.1 of Pelobates fuscus. Lineage (NCBI taxonomy): Eukaryota > Metazoa > Chordata > Amphibia > Anura > Pelobatidae > Pelobates > Pelobates fuscus. Next base: position 139,561,587 of record NC_086328.1, read on the forward strand.
TTGAAGGAAAATGCTGTGTGTGGAAAAGTCCAGATTTCATTGAGAAAGTTAAAAACTCAAGTTGCCCTCCCTAATATGACATATCCCATCTGTCAGAGTCTGAAAGACCAAAACAACACATGTTGGAAGAAACATGCAAGAGAGGGTTAGAAGAATTGATTTTTCCTTAGTATAAACGGAACTCACATAAACAGCATTCACCATCCAAGAGATTCTGTTCTCTCTCCAGAAATCCAGGCCGGATCTGCAAAGTACTGTTTACAAATCTTTTGTTTCTCTGTGTTACAGTTCACCCTTAATCTGAAGAAGGGGATTGAAGAGATTAAGTATATAGAATCAGATACATAGGTGGGGCAGGATCACGGTACTCTAAGTACCATAACCACTTATGTTTCTGGTAAAGGTTGTGTTTGAAGCTATGGAGAAAGTCTCCTGTCCCAGACTCTCTTCATACTGTTTATTATTGCTACAAAGAATTGTTAAATTACTGCATCCTGTGTGATTTTATTGTGAAAACATAACCCATACAAGAACCTGCATGCTCTGCATATGTCCCAGGATCAGCCCAATTTTGGTCCTACTGTCCCAGTTTTGCTTCCTGGTGTCTCAGATGTGGTAACTGTCCCCAGTAAGCAGTGCATTAATAGACATGCATGCGCTGTGCTATTAACCAAAGAGATCATGTGCGGACCACGTCAGCAGCGCTCTATACATGGTCTTCCTTGAGTGGGGCCAGCCAGTGTGGCTATCAGTCAGTCTGGTGTACATTCACTTGAGACTGCCTCCCTCCCCACCTGCTTTGAGCAGACTCCCTATTTTAAATAAAACACAAAAAGGTAAAAGCGCACACAGGAGAAAGGAGGTAGTTTCCTGAAGTGTAATATAATGTTTGGTAACTGATGATAAATATCCCCTCCTTTTATACAACGAATATATTCAATATTGTGTTGAAACAATATGCCTATACAAAAAATATAAACACCCATACACCCATACTCACAAACATACACACATAATCACATGAACACACACACATTCACAGACAAATACACAATTACAGATCTACACAAACACACCTAATCACAGACATGCACACAAAACCACATACATTCACACAAACACATAATCACACACACACACACACATACACATAACCACAGACATACACACAATCACACACAGAACCACATACATTCACACAAACACATAATCACACAGATACACACACACAATCATAGACATATGCACACATAACCACATATATACACACACATATACCCATACAGACATAACCACAGACATACACAAATGCTCTCACAGACAAGCATTCCCTGCATCCCCCCCACACGCATCTCCCCCCCCCCCCCCCCACACACACATACACTCACAGGCATGTACACAGTGCTGCATTTAGCCCAAGCAGTGCCACTGGACTCCAAAAACTGATCCATGCCAGCTCTCCCACAGGTAGGGAGACTGGGTGAACAAGATAAAATAATAATAATATCATCTGTGGTGGACCACCTGGTACCCCGACTGGGTGCCTTTGCCAATTGCTGCTTCATAGTGCTTACCGAGTGCCACAAGCACCGCACCAGACACCATCAGCACCGTAGTCCCCACTTCCAGCGTTACAGCTTGGCTTTAGTCTCACCATCCTCCACTCACCCTGGACCCAAGACCAGGATCCAGCTTGCAGTGGGCAAACCTCTCCTACTCCAGAGAGTCTAGCAGGCTGCTCTTTCTAGAGCAAGTGATTATAACCCAGAGGAGTATAGTGATATAGCAATTCCCAGGGTAAATACACCCATTTCCCCCACACATGAGACAAGGCTCTATGTTGAGCGTAAGCAGGAACTCGTTTAATGGTAGCCACAACTGGCCTTTTATGCAAGTCCCCATGCAGGGGCACTCCCCCTGGACCTGAGAGTAAACCACAGTAGAATCAAATACACAATCACATTGGTTCTCGGATCAAGGGCACTCCCACACATAATAGGTTAATCCCTCCTCTGTACCTGGGACTGTACTGTATTAACTCAATTATCTCCAGACACAAAATCACACATTTTTATAAAACCCCCCAAATACCTTAAAAATACATAAAACCCCACAAATGTCACAGCCCCCGATAGCCCTGATCTGGGTGACCAACATATCCAAAAATCACCTAGATCAGTTCAGGGGTTCAGGAATTTCCTGGAAGTCTTATTTTTGACCGATCGCATGCATGGTCCTATGCTCAAAATAGTTCCATAGAATCAGGGCTTGCGGTCGGTCTAGTTCGGTAGTTTGGAAAACGAACAAACTACCGAACATAGTCAATGTTCTTACCCTGGAGCTTTTTCCCCTCATCCAGACGAACAATTTCACTGAACAGTGCCCTTCTAAGTTGTATAGAACTGAACGCAGGCGATGATGGAAGTCCAGTGGTTCGGGAGTTTCTGTGTCTGATTTTAGTTCCATGAGATTCATGCCCAAACACCGCTGCCTGCCACCACCTTGTGGTAGTCCATAGAAATTGCGGCCACCCAGACGAACAATTAGAACCATGCAGTAAGAACCGTTCCATGGTGTTAATAGGTGTTAACAAGCTACCAGGTGGTCCCTGGTTGTGTGTCTGTTCGGTTCCAAAATAGGATAGCAAAAATTCACGAACAAAGTCTTTTATGAGCCTTTTTGCATTGCCCATAGTCCTGGGGTAGAAGGCTGGCAAACAGGCCCCTCCAAGAACCAGTGGCGTGGTTACTTTTGCCACATTATTAATAATGTGTGAGTGTATGTGAATGTGTGCCTGTGAGTGTATGTTTGTGTGTCTGTGAGTGTATGTGTATTTGTGAGTGTGTATGTGTCTGTGAGTGCATGTATGTGTATGTGAGTGTATGTACTCATAGTGCATCCTGCGGTAGTCTCTTTCCCAGGTAAGCAACGAACCAGGCCATCCACCTGATCTAAAAAAAAATGTAATTCATCAGACCAGGACACCTTCTTCTTTTGCTCCATGGTCCAGTTCCGATGCTCACTTTCCCATTGAAGGCACTTTCAGCAGTGTGTAAGGGGTCATCATGGGCACTCTGACCGGACTGCGGCTACAGTGCAAACTGCGATGCACTGTGTGTTCTGACAACTTTCTAATATGGCCAGCATTATGATTTTAAACAATAGTAGCTCTTCTGTTTGACCAGACCAGATGAGCTTGCATTTGCGTCAAATGTACATCAATGAGCCTTGAGCACCCATGACCCTGACGTCTGTTCACCTGTTGTCCTTTCTTGCACATAGAGGATTCCCGGCAAAACCGGAAATACATCTCTGGAATGCATCACGAGATTGAGACTTGTGACACAAACTTCCATTAGTGACCACAGGTAAATTATATCAAGCCGCCGTTTCTGATTGGCTGAAGGCGTTTTGGGACGGCATGAAAGTGGCTTTTTAAACAGAAGGAGAGGATCCTCTTATACACCTCTGGATGCCGCTGAGGATGTCCTGCATTGGACGAAACGCGTAGGACTGGGAGACCCATATAGTGTTTATATATTTTTGGACTACAAGTTCGAACTGTTTAATATTCAGTCACTTTCTAGTGATTTTTCATTTTATCTGATTTTATTAATTCTTGCCATCATAATGTTTCTGTCGCTGTGGGACCTCATCTGTTTCCTGGTTCTGGAGGAGCGAGAATTTGATGTGCAATATACATTTATATACATTTATATATGTAACGGACCGTTTCACTTACAAGAGGATAAAACCCAGTTTAGGCGATATCCCCCTTTCCAGATGCACAGACAGCTACTGCAAACACCGTTCTCCCGACTGGAACCACACGAACACTGGAACAGCTGAACAAGAAAAGCAGACATCGGCTTACACTCCTGGCAGTCAGCATACAATCCAATTCCCCCAAAGAACGAGACGACACATCGCTTTGAGGGTTAAGCAGGAACTCTGGACTGGCTCATCCAGCCTGGCCTTTATTTCCAACTCACACATACAGGCCACACCCAGGGGGAGGCATAAAAGAACCAATGACATAGATGTTACCTCCCACACATCCCCTCCCCTTAGTGTGACACATAATCCCATAATGCATACAGTTTAAAATATACTTTTACACAACTTTCCTAACTTTAAAACCATACATCACATTCACATAAAAATACATATCCACAATCAATCCATTCAGGGGAACAACATATTAAAAAATGGCATGGATCAGACCAGGGGTTCAAAAGTTAGTAAAGTATCTTTTAAAACCCCTGGCTTTCCAGCTCAGACTGTTTTTTACATAGCCTTCTCTGTGCTGGAGAAGTAATCTAATTATCTCCAGCACAGAGACAGACTCCATTAACCACATGGTTACAGAAAGACATAAAACACTTTAAAATAAAGAAAGTTACTTTTTATCCATAACCCACAGACATTTCACATAATCCCAGATAGCTGGGATCTGAGCGCATAAAACTACCGAATAGCGCGCAGATCCTATTCACACAGTACAATTGCCATGGAGCTAAAGTCTTTCCCATAGTCTTTCATTATATGAATAGGCTCCATGGTATAGCTATCTGGGGTATCACATTCCCATAAAGTCTGGTCCATAGTCCAAAGGCAAGAGGCGGGCAATCAGCCCCCTCCAAGGACACGTGGCGAGGTCGGTTTCGCCACAATATACATTTATATACATTCATCTTCTGAGAACAATTTAAGTAAAGGTGTTTCTTTTGTTATCATTGTTTCACTATCCATGTGTCTCTCCTTCCCTTACATGTATTAAGGTGGGGAAAGAGAAGAAAAGAAGGTTCCATCTTTAAAGCCATTCTTATGTCCATGCAATCAATTATACGTTTATTGTGTGCAATATATTCTCCAATATTATTTGGATTTATGCAGTATCACACTATTGCGTCTTTTTCTTTTATAGTTTCTATATTTTGTGTTGCAGGCTCTAGCTATTCTAGATGCTGTGACTGAGGAAATCTGGTCAACAGCACTTGCGGCCTGGTCTGTTCCCTTGAGGGTTGAAGCTGCCAATCTCTCTGACTGGGTCGGCTAGGGCCTTTCTGTGTCGGGATCCCGCGGGCGGCTGCGAGGGGAGACTGCACTCCGCTCGCAGTACTCACCCTCCAGCCGTCCGCGGTCCCCTCCTCTTCGTGGGCTCGGCGAGCGGCATCCTTCTAGCCTCGGATGCCGCCCGCGTCTTCCTCCACGTCCCCCAGCGGCAGCATGACGCTGCACGCTGGGAGACCGCCCATAATATTACACGCCGGGGTCAGTCACCGGACCCGGCGTTAAAGGCACAGTACGTCAATCACAGTGGGAGGTTTAGATATCTCCCACGTGTGATTGTTAATTCTGATTGGAAATAAACCAATCAGAATTAACCTTAGGGTTTAAATACTTACATTTCCTGTTCCTCCCTGCCCAGTTGTGGTCTTTGTTTGCTAGATTGCTACTGAACTTGTGTTTCTGGTTACGTACTCTCTGGCTTGTTAATCTGACTTTGTGACTTTCTCCTACCCTTTGACCTCGGCTTGTTTCTCGTTATTCTGTCTTCTGGTTCCCCTTACTCGGCTTGTCTCCTGACTATTCTTTGAGTGCTTAGCCTGGCCACTCTAAGGTCCGGTACTGCACCTTTCTGTGTGTGTGTGTATGTGTTAGCGTGTTGGGTTCCCCAAATCGTGACATTCTGTCACTCTACTGGGCCCGCTATACCCCCTGAACTGATGGGGCTTATCCCACTCCCCATGAAGACCGTTCTTGTCTCTTACCTGCTCCTGGACAAAATTGAGTGAGCCAGCACTCACATGGGTCATCCGGAATGCCTGATGCTTGTGTCTGTGCTAAATTCCCCAAGGAGGAGAATGGACAGAGATGGAGAGAACAAACTATTTTTGTCTTGGACATTAGTTGTGTTCTTAGCAGTGTTTTAGAATATTTAGGTTTTCTTTGCTTCTTTTTACAGACCCTTTTAATTAATTAATTTATTACTGGCATTTATAAAGCACCAACATATTCCACAAAGCTGTATTCCTGGCACTATAGCTCCCTCTTCCTTCACCCTCCCTGCACCCCCTGTGGTGGTCTTTACTTACCTGATCCCAGCACAGATATCCCTAGATGCTTGGTCGTGGCTCCGCCTCCTCAGATGCCCCACGACGAGCAGCACATGCATTAGACCTCCCATAGGAAAGCACTGAATCATTGCTTTCCAATGGAGCAAAAAATCTGACATGGATGTTTTCATGCAGAACGTGAGGACGTCCAGCGTCAGATACCAGACCAAAGGTCAGTTGGATGCAGGAACATTGACAAACAAGTGCAAAAGGGACAGTGCACCCAAACGATTTCAATGAGCTGACGTGGTCTGGGTGCCTATAGTGTCCCTTTAAAATCATTTTCCTGGATATTTTCCATTCCAGAAAATGTGTTATCCATCAATAAGAATGCAAATTGCAGGTAATCAGAAAATTGGGTCTATTCCACTTTTCCACTGTCCAATCTGTTTTGAGTGAAATGATCTATGGAGCTGTATACATTGCCAAACATATCAGCCAAGACAATAAATGTATAGGATACAATAATCTCACAGGAGAATTTATGGATGTTAAGTTAACCTTTCTTATTAAAAGACATGAGGTGCTTGTTTGTCCTGGCTTCAGAGCACCTGGGTTATTTGGTGAGTGAGGTATCCAGTATGTCTCTACTATGAGATGCTTGTCAGCAAGAGATACTGATAGGGTACCGGGCTGTTTTAGGTTTGTTGTTCCCACTAATGACCAGTAGGAGGGGCACTTGTGCAAACTGTTGCACAGTAATTATTGTATATGACATATATATATATGAAATTTTTTTTAAATGAATTTAAAATGCAAATGTATTAGTAGATCGAAATAAATTGGCATAAAGAATAGGCGACAGCATACCTTCCTGCTCCTTGCTGACCCTTCCTGTAGGCTGTCACCCCCATCCCTCACTCACCTGATTTATAGGCTGCCCCCCCATGCCTCACTTACCTGCTCTGTAGGCTGTACCCCCATCCCTCACTTACCTGATCTATAGGCTGTCTCTCCCCTCCCCCATCCCTCACTTACCTGATCTATAGGCTGTCTCTCCCCCCATCCCTCACTCACCTGATTTATTGGCTGCCCCCCCATGCCTCACTTACCTGCTCTGTAGGCTGTACCCCCATCCCTCACTTACCTGATCTATAGGCTGCCTCTCCCCTCCCCCATCCCTCACTTACCTGATCTATAGGCTGTCTCTCCCCCCATCCCTCACTTACCTGATTTATAGGCTGCACCCCCATGCCTCACTTACCTGCTCTGTAGGCTGTCCCCCCATCCTTCACTTACCTGATCTATAGGCTGTCTCTCCCCTCCCTCACCCCTCACTTACCTGATCTATAGGCTATCTCTCCCCCCCATCCCTCACTTACCTGATCTATAGGCTATCTCCCCCGCCAAACCTCACTTACCTGATCTGTAAGTTGCTGGCTGCATGTGCTGCTCCCCGGCGGATTCAGTCAGGAGAGAGAAGCAGGGATAGGATGTAGCTTCCGATCCATGTCTCTCTCCATACACAGCGCCACCTACTGGCCGGCACCTTTATTGCACTGTATTTTCAATCTCACACGAAAAATAGCAGAACAAGCTGAAAAATCCAGGGCAAGTACCCCCCCAGACACACACATGGCATCCACTACATAAACTCAGTGCATCCAGTACACAAACACACACACTGTATCCACTACACACTGCACCCACTACGCAAACACACACACTGAATCCACTACACAAACACAGACACTGCATTCACTTTACATGCACAAAGACACAATGTATTCACTACAGACAATGCATCGACTACACACTGCATCCACAAACACAACTGCATCGACTACACAGAGACTGCATCCACTACAGACACTGAATCCACCACACAGACACTGCCTCTAGTACACAAGCACAGACACTACAACCACTACACACACACAGATGCACTACACACATACACACGCTATGCATGGGGACGTCCTGCGTAATACAAAACCCTATAGGAAAGCATTGTTTAATGCTTTCCTATGGGGAAATCCTAATGTGAGCATGGCTGTTGCCGCGCATGTGCATTAGGTCTCCCCAGCCGGCTGACGTACCGAGCCAGCTTCGAAGGACATTGTCTCTGGACTGGACATTGGTGCTAAGTGACAGAAGGAAGAGTAAAAGATGGGGGAAGCTACAACTTTGATTTCCTGGCACTGTGGTTTCCCTTTAACCCCATCCCGACCTTGACATTTGAGGTACGTCTGACAAAAAAGGGTCCTTAAGGGCCGCGGACGTACCTTATAATGATCGCTTCCAGACGCTCTGATGGTATTGCAGCGATGCCTCGATGTCGAGGCATCTTGCAATACCCCCCCTCACTGCCGGGCCGCCGGGTGATCGGGGGCAGTGAGGCAGAGCATCAGAAGCCATCAGACAGGCTTCTGACGCTCTGCCTGTGCTGAGCGCCTCGAGGGGTCGAGGCACTCCGTGAAGAGAAAATAAATGTTATTTTTTTAAAAATGAAATGAAAATTAAAACTATTAACCCCTTCCCTGCCTCCCTCTCCCTCCATATGTACTTACCCAATCGCCGCCATTCCCCCGCCAGCGATTGGTCTTCTTCTTCTATGGGGGGACTGTCTGACAGCCCATACAGTCCCCCCTCTGCAAATTAGGACCACCAGGGGCCATGTGACTGCCCCAATAGGTGTCTATAGTGCTACCAGCGGTCCCCCTGCTGGTCTGAAAAAGTTTTTAAAAAGTTTAAAATAAAAAAACTAAAGTTAATAAATAAAAAAAAATACATGTGTTTATATATAATATAACGTCATACTAAGTGTATTTTTAATAATATATACATATATTGATATGAAAATACACTTAGAGAAAAATTACACATGTATATAATAATACTATTTAATTACAAATAAATAAAAAATAAAAAATAATTTTAATTTTTTTTTTAATTATATATATATATGTAATTTTATTCTAACTGTATTTTGATATTAATATATATATATATATATATATATATTTATATTTATATCAAAATACACTTAGAATGAAATTCTATATATTTATGTATATATAAATAAATAAAACTAATACGAAATATACATATGTCCATATACATAATTACATAAATAATTTCATAAATATACACGAAGACTTCAAATATATAAACATGTATATAATTTAAAGTCTATGTGCGTATTTATGTAATATTTTTGCATAATTAAGTTATTTTATTGATTGCAATTTGGGGGACCCTGCCTGATAACCCAGGCCAAAAGTCCAGAGAATTTAATTTGCTAGCACTGTGTTTAACCCTGTAACTTTCTATGACACCCTAAAACCTGTACATGGGGGTACTGTTTTACTTGGGAGACTTCGCTGAACACAAATATTAGTAAAACATATCACAGCGATGATATTGTCAGTGAAAGTGATATTTTTTGCATTTTTCACACACAAACAGCACTTACACTGACAATATAATTGTTGTAATAAGTTTTACTGTTTTGAAACACTAAAATTTGTGTTCAGCGAAATCTCCCTAGTATAACAGTATCCCTCATGTACAGGTTTTATAGTGTTTTTGAAAGTTACAGGGTCAAATATAAGGCCTTTTTTTTCACATTGAAATTTGCCAGATTGGTTATGTTGCCTTTGAGAGTGTATGGTAGCCCAGGAATATCTTAGGTTTTCTTCTTTAAAAAATGATACACATGTGAATGGTTATTCAGGGATTCCTGACAGATATCAGTGTTACAAAGTAACTTGTGTTAATTTCGAAAAAAAAATGGTTTGGAACTAGCAAAGTGCTACTTGTACTTATTGCCCTATAACTTTAAAAGAAAAAGCTAAAAACATGTTAACATTGGACATTTTTAAATTCAGGAAAAAAATTAGAAACTATTTAGAATGGGTGTTTCTTTGCGGTTGCAGATGCATAACAGATTTTGGGGGTCAAAGTTAGAAAAAGTGTGTTTTTTTAAATGTTGTCATCATATTTTATACTTTTTTATAGTAAATTATATGATATGATGAAACTAATTGTATATTTCGAAAGACCATTTAATGGCGAGAATAACGGTATATAATATGTGTGGGTACAGTAAATGAGTAAAGGGACAATTACAGCTAAACACAAACACCGCAGAAGTGTAAAAAAGTGCCCTGGTCCTTAACTGTAAGAAAATTGAAAAGCGGTCTGGTCACTAAGGGGATAAATGCCTTACCCCTTTAATCCCTTTGTGTGTGTATGTGTGTTAAACCACCTTTAGTGAACTATATCCTCCCTTTAGTGTGTCTTACACATCCTTATGTATCTCAGCCACTTTCTGTGTCACTGTGCTTTAATGTAGGGGGTTAGAAGTAACAATGTGGAAGGAAAGGGGCAGTATTGTAGGGGAGTGGGACACAATCACATGCACACACACACAGTTTGCTTGTTTTATTTTTTTAAATCCACCCAGTCTCATTACATTTAGGAGGTCTGGAGTGGATCCACAGCCTGGGGGTCAATGGCAGCTGTACCGCTCCCATATGCCTGGGCCAGAGTGACGTCACATTCTGGCTCCCAGTACTTCTAAAGGGTGCGCGAGGGAGCTGTACAGAGAGTGCTGGAATGGATCTGAGCTCCCTCTCTGGCCCCCCTCCCCCTAAAAATCACTAGGTATTGGTGCTGTGTGTTTCCTTCCTACCAGTCACCCCAAGGTGACCGCCTGTGCCCAGATCTCCTCTGTCATTCACCTCTCTGCTTTCTCTACTCTCTCCCATGCCCCTCCAGGCATGCCCATACCTGATCTTTGGTAATTCCTGCTGGGCACAAGACGCACTGTGTTCACTGGTTCACATCCCCACCATCTACACACAGTCCACAGCATGGTGTGATTGGAAGGCTGGTCTGGGAGGAGCTGCTGGCGCTCGGCCAAGCTACAAGAAGTGACCAACTGGAGACGAGAGCTGTGCATTTCCCTCCTGCTGTTCACCCAGATATTTGCCCCCCTGGGCCGGTGCATTCTAAGGCGGCCATTTCTGCCGCCTTATGGAATAGCCAGTCCTGGGATTGTATTCTGAAAAATAAATAATAGTGAATAAATTTACTAGGACGAAGACAGCCTTATCGAATAAGTGAGAAGAGTGGAGGTGAGTGAGAAGAGTAGTTGAATTGCAGCAAGTGGGTGCTTGGAAATACAAGACTGGTTGTTGAAGTAATTGGTGGAAAATACCTTATTTTTACTTTTTGCATTATATTTTTTATTTTTTATTTTTGCATTATATTTTTTATTTCAATTTATTTGGTTCCATTGCTTGACCTAGCATGTTATTACAGTAAAACAACCCTTACACTGATAACCCACAACATGAAAACCACCTGCCTAATATCATGAAGATCCCCTGTGTGCTGCCAAACAAGCCATGATGCATTAAAGGTATGTCCTCTCAATGTTTCCTGTGGTATTTGGCACCAAGACATTAGCCACAGTCCTGCAACTTCATATTTGTTGTTCCAGCTCATCCCAGATACTCAGTCGGATTAATATCTGAGGAATATGGAGACCAATGCAACACCTTGAACTCTTTCTCATGTTCCTTAAACCATTACCGAACAATTTGTGCAGTGTGGCAGGGTGCATTATCTTGCTGAAAGAGGCCTTTGCCATCAGAGAGCATCATTGCCATGAAAGGGTGTACCTGGTCTGTAACAATCTCTAGGTGGGTGGTACATGTCAAGTAACATCCACATGAATGCCAGGACCCAAGGTTTCCCAGCACATAACACTGTTTCTGCCAGCCTGCCTTCTTCCCATAGTGCATCCTGCTGACATCTCTTCCTTTTGGTAAGCGATGCACATGCACTCAGCCACCCACCTGATCTAAAACAACATAATTCTTCAGACCAAGTGTGATGGACCGCCTGGCACCCCGACCGGGTACCTCCGTCAGTCGCTGCTTCCTAGTACTTACGAGCACCATAAGCACTGCACTGGAACACCATAACCACCGTAAACCCCACAAACCGCCGCAGCTTGGTTGGTCTCTCAGTCCTTCCAATGGGTAGACCTCTCCTAGTCCAGAGAGTGAAGCAGGCTGCTCTTACAAGAGCAATTGTTTTAAGCCAAGGGAGTATAGTGATTATAGCAATCTCCAGAGTGAATATAGCTCTCCAATCCCCCAAACATGAGACTAGACTTCATGAAGGGTAAAATTAATCTCTCTTTAATTGTAGCCACAACTGACCTTTTATGACAGTCCCCATGCAAGGGGCAGACTACAGTAAAAACATATGCACAATTACATTGGCTCTCAGGTCCAGGACACTCCCATACAAAATCAGATAATTCCCACCTCTGTGCCTGGGAGATGATTGAAACAGGAACTGTACTAATCTAATCCAATTATCTCCAAGCACAGAAAAAACATACATTTTTACAAACCCCCCAAAATACCTTAAAGCACATAAAACCCCCACAAAAGTCACATCCCCTGAAAGCCCTGATATGGGTGACCAACATATCCAAAAATTACCCAGATCAGTTCAGGGGTGCAGGAATTTCCTGGCAGTCTTATTTTTGACCCACCATGCACATGGTCCTATGCCCAAAACAGTTCCAGGGAATCAGGACTAACGGCCGGTCTCTGTCTGGAGTACAATAGTACATAACTCACATTAACAGATACTTTTCAAGTGCATTGGGCAAGGTATATTGCAGGGCCAATAGTCCTGAGGCAAGAGGCTGGTGTCAGGATCGGGACAGGGATCCAACACGCAGAGTACAAACAGTAGCCAGATACGTATACCGGACAATAGAAAGGCCGGACTAACGTAAATAGTACCGTATAGAATGGTCAAAGACATGGCCGAGGTCGAGGGTAACAGAAGACAGGTAAGCGAGAGACAAGCCGAATCAAGGGTAACAGAGATAAGCAGAGTAAGGTAAACAAGCCGGGTCAAAACCAAAAGGGATAATAGAATACACAAGCACTGAGTGACTAGAACAAGCTAGAACCACGACAGGGCAATGAGCTAATGAAGGAAGCTCTGTTAAATACCCTGTTCAGAGCAGTAACCACACCTCCGAGACGTCCTGATTGGTCCTGCAGCAATTGACTGACAGGTCGATCCGGGGGAGTGTCCTGATGAGACTTCCTGCCTAGATGGTGTAAAAGGCAGTCACTCCCTCGCGGCCGGCCTTGCATGACCGGATAGACCGCGGGGAAGGGAGTCATCAGACCGTCTGGATGGTGGAACAGCTAAGTCTCTACCTCTTTTGGAGGTAGAGACCACAGGTACCCTGACAGTACCCCCCCTCTCAGATACGCCCACCGGGCGGAATGAACCGGGACGAGATGGGAAGCGAGAGTGATACGCCCTGCGGAGACGGGGAGCATGAACATCCTCCTGAGGTACCCAACTCCTCTCCTCAGGACCATATCCCTTCCAATCAACCAGATATTGTACTCTCCCCCGGGAGATTCGAGAATCAATAATAGAGTTGACCTCATACTCCTCCTGACCCTCCACCTGAACGGAGCGAGGAGGGGCTATTGTGGAGGAAAATCTGTTACATATGAGTGGTTTCAGCAATGAAACGTGAAACGAGTTCGGAATGCGTAAGGTATTAGGAAGAGCTAAACGATACGCAACCGGATTGATACGGGTCAGCACCCTGTAGGGTCCAATATACCGAGGAGCGAACTTCATGGAGGGCACTTTTAAACGGATGTTCCTCGTGCTCAGCCATACCCTATCACCTGGAACAAAGACCGGAGCCGCCCTTCTACGTTTATCAGCGTGTTTCTTGACCAACATAGAGTTGTGCACAAGGATTTGTCGAGTTTGATCCCACAACTTCCTCAAATTGGCAACATGAACATCAACCGACGGCACCCCCTGGGAAGGAGAATCCGAAGGAAGAATAGACGGATGAAAACCATAATTCATGAAGAAGGGGCTTGAATGAGTAGAATCGCAAACGAGATTGTTGTGTGCAAACTCCGCCCAAGGAATCAAACCGACCCAATCATCCTGGTGTTCAGAAACAAAGCATCGTAAATATTGTTCAATTTTCTGGTTGGTACGTTCAGCAGCTCCGTTAGACTGAGGATGATAGGCAGAAGAAAAGTTTAATTTAATACCAAGTTGAGAGCAGAAGGACCTCCAAAAGCGGGAAACAAATTGGGAGCCTCTGTCCGATACAATTTGAGAGGGTATCCCATGTAGGCGAAAAATCTCCTTGGCGAATATCTCTGCCAATTCGGGAGAAGACGGAAGTTTAGGCAGGGGAATGAAGTGTGCCATCCTAGTAAACCTGTCAACCACGGTGAGGATAACAGTCTGTCTTTTAGAGATAGGTAGATCGACAATAAAGTCCATGGCCAAACAAGACCATGGTTTCTCTGGAACCTCCAAGGGTTGCAGGAGTCCACATGGAAGCGTATGGGGTTGTTTGGTTTTAGTACAAACTTCACATGCAGCGATGAACTCCTCAACATCCCTCCGTAAAGTAGACCACCAGAAGTCCTTAGAGATCAAGGCGTAAGTTTTGCGAATACCAGGATGTCCCGCCATCTTGCTATTATGTAAACACTGTAAAAGTTCCAGTTGAAAAGCAGGAGGAACGAAATGACGACCCGCAGGGGTCTGTTTAGGTGCGAGATGTTGCAACTTAATGATCTCGGCCAGTAATGGAGAATGAATCCTGAGATTCGTATTAGCAATGATATTGCACTTCGGAACTATAGAAGAAAGAACTGGTTCAGGTACAGTAGAAGGTTCATATTGGCGAGATAATGCATCGGCTTTAGAGTTTTTAGAACCAGGTCTGTAAGTCAGTACATAATTGAAGTGAGTCAGGAATAAGGACCAACGAGCTTGTCTAGAGGATAAGCGCTTAGCCTCCCCAATATATGACAAGTTTTTGTGGTCTGTCAAAATCGTAATAGGGTGTAGGGTCCCCTCCAACAAATGTCTCCACTCCTTTAAGGCTTTAATGACTGCTAACAGTTCCCTGTCTCCGATGTCATATCTGCTCTCAGCCCCAGAAAGTTTCCTGGAAAAAAAAACACACGGGTGTAATGGTTTATCTACCGCTAATCTTTGTGACAGAACCGCACCTACTCCTGTCTCAGAGGCATCGACCTCGAGTAGAAACGGCAAAGTCGTATCAGGATGGACTAATATTGGAGCAGAAGCAAAAAGTTCTTTGAGCCTCTGGGCGCAATAATAGACGAGTAACCCTTAATGAAGCGCCTATAATAATTGGAGAAACCAATAAACCTCTGAATAGCCTTGAGTCCCTTAGGTAATGGCCAATCTAAAATAGACTGGAGTTTGTCAGGGTCCATCTTAAAACCTTCCCCAGAAATCACGTAACCAAGAAAATCTATCTGAGACTGATCAAAGCTGCATTTTTCCAATTTACAGTATAGACCATGTTGCAGAAGTTTCTGTAATACCGCTCTGACCTGTCTATGGTGAGTTTCAATCTCCCTAGAGTGTATCAGTATGTCGTCTAGGTAGACAATGACACAATCATGTTGAAACTCCCTAAGTACCTCATTAATCAGATCCTGAAATACTGCAGGAGCATTGCAAAGTCCAAACGGCATAACTGTGTATTCATAGTGACCGTACCGAGTATTGAACGCCGTCATCCACTCGTGTCCCTGCTGGACTCTCACCAAATTATATGCCCCTCTGAGATCTAACTTGGTGAAGATTTTGGAGCCCTTAAGACGATCAAATAACTCGGTAATAAGTGGTTCCTCTAGAACCAAGTTTTCCTGAACAGACAAAGGATATACATGGCCCCTCGGAGGCATAGTCCCAGGTAGGAGCTTAATTTTACAATCAAATGGCCTGTGTGGCGGCAAAGAATCTGCATTCTTCTTGTCAAATACTGCCTTTAAGTCTAGGTAAAGGTCTGGTATCTGTCTTTCTGTGGACTGAATAGGAGTCTCAGGTATGTTAACATTAGCTAATGGAGAAACCTTGCATAAACACCTATCCTGGCAACCCTGGCCCCACGAGAGTATCTCCCCTAACTCCCAATCGATAATAGGGTTATGTTTCTTCAACCATGGGTACCCCAGAACTATGGGAACGGAAGGGGATGAAATGAGCAAAAGAGATAAATTCTCCACGTGTAGGATACCAACATTTATAGTAATGGGTATGGTTTCACGAAAGATAACAGGGTCTAGTAGTGGTCTACCATCTATGGCCTCAACGGCCAAGGGTGTCTCCCTTAGCTGGGATGGGAAATTGTTCTTAATAGCAAAGGCTTGGTCGATAAAATTCTCAGCAGCACCGGAATCTATCAATGCCATAGCCCTTACTACTTCCTTCTCCCAAGTTAAGGAAACTGGTAGCAGAAGCCTGTGATCTTTATAATTAGGAGTAGAGGACAAAATAGAAACACCCAAGGCTTGTCCTCTAGAGAGACTTAGGTGCGAGCGTTTCCCGGACGGTTAGGACAGTTCGAGAGTAAATGACCCTTGGCTCCACAATACATACACAAACCCTCTCTTCTCCTGTACTGTCTTTCCTCCTCAGAGAGGCGGGTATAACCTATCTGCATAGGTTCAGGAAGCAAAGATCCTGAAATACTGCAGGAGCATTGCAAAGTCCAAACGGCATAACTGTGTATTCATAGTGACCGTACCGAGTATTGAACGCCGTCATCCACTCGTGTCCCTGCTGGACTCTCACCAAATTATATGCCCCTCTGAGATCTAACTTGGTGAAGATTTTGGAGCCCTTAAGACGATCAAATAACTCGGTAATAAGTGGTTCCTCTAGAACCAAGTTTTCCTGAACAGACAAAGGATATACATGGCCCCTCGGAGGCATAGTCCCAGGTAGGAGCTTAATTTTACAATCAAATGGCCTGTGTGGCGGCAAAGAATCTGCATTCTTCTTGTCAAATACTGCCTTTAAGTCTAGGTAAAGGTCTGGTATCTGTCTTTCTGTGGACTGAATAGGAGTCTCAGGTATGTTAACATTAGCTAATGGAGAAACCTTGCATAAACACCTATCCTGGCAACCCTGGCCCCACGAGAGTATCTCCCCTAACTCCCAATCGATAATAGGGTTATGTTTCTTCAACCATGGGTACCCCAGAACTATGGGAACGGAAGGGGATGAAATGAGCAAAAGAGATAAATTCTCCACGTGTAGGATACCAACATTTAAAGTAATGGGTATGGTTTCACGAAAGATAACAGGGTCTAGTAGTGGTCTACCATCTATGGCCTCAACGGCCAAGGGTGTCTCCCTTAGCTGGGATGGGAAATTGTTCTTAATAGCAAAGGCTTGGTCGATAAAATTCTCAGCAGCACCGGAATCTATCAATGCCATAGCCCTTACTACTTCCTTCTCCCAAGTTAAGGAAACTGGTAGCAGAAGCCTGTGATCTTTATAATTAGGAGTAGAGGACAAAATAGAAACACCCAAGGCTTGTCCTCTAGAGAGACTTAGGTGCGAGCGTTTCCCGGACGGTTAGGACAGTTCGAGAGTAAATGACTCTTGGCTCCACAATACATACACAAACCCTCTCTTCTCCTGTACTGTCTTTCCTCCTCAGAGAGGCGGGTATAACCTATCTGCATAGGTTCAGGAAGCAAAGATACCGTGGAGTCAGGACTTGGAAAAGCGGGGGCTAACCTAAAAGAAGGTCTCCGGTTCCTCTCTCGAGTGTTCTGTCTCTCTCTTAAACGTTCATCTATACGAGAGATGAACGAAATTAAATCTTCTAAATTCTCAGGGAGTTCTCTGGTAGCAACCTCATCAAGGATTACTTCAGATAGGCCATTCAAAAATACATCCATATACGCCTGCTCATTCCACTTGACTTCTGACGCCAGAGACCTGAACTCTAGTGCATAATCCACCAGTGTTCGGTTCTCCTGTCTCAGGCGCAACAGTAATCTGGCTGCATTAACCTTTCTACCTGGAGGGTCAAATGTTCTTCTTAAAGCAGCTACAAATGCGTTATAGTTATACACTAATGGGTTATCGTTCTCCCATAGTGGGTTGGCCCATCTCAGAGCTTTCTCAATAAGTAGGGTGATAATAAATCCTACCTTTGCCCTATCTGTAGGATAAGAGCGGGGTTGCAATTCAAAGTGGATACTAATTTGGTTTAAAAAACCACGACACTTCTCAGGAGCCCCACCATAGCGTACTGGGATGGGTAATGCGAGAAGAAGCACCCACTGTGGCTACCTCTAGACCTAAACTGACAGGAGAAACAGGGGTATTACGTATCTCCTCTGGTGGGTTATTGGCATGAGATAATAGAGCCTGTAGCGCAAGCGCCATCTGATCCATTCTGTGATCCATGGCTTCAAACCTAGAATCAGGAGAAGCCAGCTGACTGTTTGTACTTGCAGGATCCATTGGCCCTGTCGTAATGTCAGGATCGGGACAGGGATCCAACACGCAGAGTACAAACAGTAGCCAGATACGTATACCGGACCTTAGAATGGCCGGACTAACGTAAGTAGTACCGTATAGAATGGTCAAAGACAAGCCGAGGTCGAGGGTAACAGAAGACAGGTAAGCGAGAGACAAGCCGAATCAAGGGTAACAGAGATAAGCAGAGTAAGGTAAACAAGCCGGGTCAAAACCAAAAGGGATAATAGAATACACAAGCACTGAGTGACTAGAACAAGCTAGAACCACGACAGGGCAATGAGCTAATGAAGGAAGCTCTGTTAAATACCCTGTTCAGAGCAGTAACCACACCTCCGAGACGTCCTGATTGGTCCTGCAGCAATTGACTGACAGGTCGATCCGGGGGAGTGTCCTGATGAGACTTCCTGCCTAGATGGTGTAAAAGGCAGTCACTCCCTCGCGGCCGGCCTTGCATGACCGGATAGACCGCGGGGAAGGGAGTCATCAGACCGTCTGGATGGTGGAACAGCTAAGTCTCTACCTCTTTTGGAGGTAGAGACCACAGGTACCCTGACAGCTGGCCAGCAGACCCCTCCACGAACCTGTGACGAGGTTCAGTTCGTCACACCAAGCAACCATCTTCCATTGCTTTATGGTCCAGTTCTGGTACTCACGTCCCCATTAAAGATGCTTTTGGAGGTTGACAGGGGTCATCATGTGCACTCTGGCCAGTCTATGCAGCACCATATACAGCAAACTGCAATGCACTGTGCGTTCTGATACCTTTCTATTATGACCAAAATTGGGTTTTTCAACAATAGCTACAGTAGTCAGTGGCGTACTAAGGAGGGAGAGGAGGGGAGGGCCATCCACACTGGGTGCTATTAGGTAGGGGGGTGCCACCAAAGCCGGCTTTGGGAGTGTATGATCTGCGTGGCTGTACAGGGCGCCAAAAGCAGCAGGGGTGCCGGGAAGCCGACACACAGCTCACATGCAGGGGCCGACCAAGAACACAGCAGGAGAACTTCAAAGCAGAAAGTACAGAGAGTTAGGGGTCGAGCCAAATCAGGAGCAGGGGTGTAGCTAAAGGTAGCCTTCACCAACTGCTCTTATTGCTGCACACTGAGGGGAAGCAGGAAGGAGTCCCTGCTTCCCCAACAATTACTATACACCAGGGACTTCAGTAACTCCACTCCTCCTCCTTACTGTCAGTAAGTGAGAGAGAGAGAGTGTGTGTGTAACTGTGATTGTGTCTGCATGCCTGTGACTGTATGTGTGACTGTCTTTCTGAGACTGTGTGTGTGACTGTCTGCCTGTGACTCTCTGTGACTGTGTGCATGGTGTCTGTCTGTGACTGTGTGTGTGACTTTCTGTTTGTGATTGTGTGTGTGACTATCTGTCAGTGACTGTATGTGTGACTGTCTGTCTGTGACAGTGTGTGAGACTGTCTGCCTGTGACTGTGTGTGTGACTGTATGTGACTATGTGAGTGAATTTCTTCCTTTGACTGTGTGTGCGAATGTCTACCTGTGACTGTGTGTGTGTGACTGTCTGACTGTGTGTGAGAATGTCTGCCTATGACTTTCTGGCTGTGACTGTGTGTGTGACTGCCTGCCTGTGACTCTGTGTGACTGTCTGCATGTCACTGAGTGTGTGTGACGGTCCTGCCTGTGATTGTGTGATGCTGCCTGTAACTGAGTTACAGTCTGCCTCTAATTGTGCGTGTGACTGCCTGTAACTGTGTGACTATCTGTCTATGTGTGTCTGTGTGTATAACTGTCTGCCTGTGATTGCGTGTGTGATTATCTGCCTGTGACTGTGTGTGTGACTGTCTGCCTATGCTTGTGTGTGTGACTGCCTATGCTTGTGTGTGTGTGACTGTCTGCTTGTGACTATGTGTGACTGCCTGTGACAGTCTGCCTGTGACTGTGTGTGACTGGCTGCATGTCACTGAGTGTGTGTGACTGTCTGCCTGTGACTGTGTGATGCTGCCTGTAACTGTGTTACAGTATGCCTGTATTTGTGCATGTGACTGCCTGTAACTGTGTGTGTGATTGTCTGCCTGTAGCTGTGTGTGTGACTGTCTGTCTGTAACCGTGTGTGTGACTGTCTGCCTGCAACTGTTTTTGTGTGACTGTCTGCCTGTAACTGTGTGTTTGTGTGCGAGTGACTATGTGCCTGGGACTGTGTGCATGTGGCTGTATTTGACAGTATATATGTATAACTGTGTGCATCTGACTGTGTCTTCATCCTGCAAAGATATGGCAGCCGGGATATGATGTCAACCCGGCATCGGTGTCATTACAGAACGCACGAGGGACAGGTGCAGGAAGAGCACAGAGATCCCAGCAGCAACCACTGACCACCAGGGACTGAGGATCCACTCTTGCCCTCCCAGAGAAAGGTAGGGAGGCTGGGTGGAGCTCTTAATTATTAAATGTGTGTATCTATGTGATGCTTGTGTGTGTATATCTAATTATGTGTGTATGTGATTGTGTGTCTGTGATTGTGTGTGGGTCTGTGATTGTGTTTGTGTATTGTAGCAGAATGGAGAATTCAAATTGACTTTTATTTCCTTTTTGTTAGGCTGTCCTTATGCCCTGTTCATTTACCGAACTCTCTCGCTGTGTGGCCCCTTGCTCGCACCTTCCTAAGCACCGTACACCCCTGGCTGTTAACCACAAACAATTCAAGTGCTTTCCCTGTGTGGCCACCGTTCGTATAACTGAACGCACGTGTTCAAACAATTGGCGGCCATTCTGTTTCCCAACAAGGGCAGCAGTACATGGTCATAGATGGCGTGGAACTATTTTCAGATACGCGACCCCGCAAATGCCCAGGAAACTGGTACCGCTGCCCATGCAACTTCCCGAACAGTTAGGAGAACGGCGTTCGGAAGACATAAACTACTGAACAGGGGGTGCATTAGTACTCTAACAGCCAGGGAATTGATTTACCAGTGTTCATGTGAGAACCCCTGAAAGATGACCGGTTGTTGCCTTGTTTTCACTGGAACTGTTTTGGGGCATCACTTCGTGGACGACTGGTCAGAAATTTATTCGAATGGCATTCCTGAACCACCGAAGGGATCTGAGGGATATTTGCCAACCACTATCCGGCCTTTGGCTCAGTGGGCACGTCCGTTTGTCCAACCTTCCTTCTTTCCCTCTGTACTCTTGTTTCAACCTGGATTGGCAAGGATCTTACCCGCCAGCTGCAACAAGAAAAAAAGTTAACATCAAATAGCAAACATCAACAAGGGAGAGTGAGAGGGAAGCTGTTACCAAACCGTTATTCTAAGATGTTGAAGTAAGAAGGCAAAACGCCCACCTATATATATAGTCAAGCCCCCCATTCCCCTTGTGACGAGACCAATCTCGCCACTGTGCATTGGAGGAGCCTGGTTGCCCACCTGCTGCCTTTAGACTATGGTCCCATGTTGAAACGCTTGATTTTCCCGTGCAAAGACACAAAAGCCGGGTCATTCGGTACTGGCCCTATTTGAACAGTGATACCCCAGATAGCTATGTAGTGATGTCGCGAACATAAAATTTTCCGTTCGCGAACGGCGAACGCGAACTTCCGCAAATGTTCGCGAACGGGCAAACCCGACGAACCGCCATAGACTTCAATAGGCAGGCGAATTTTAAAACCCACAGGGACTCTTTCTGGCCACAACAGTGATGGAAAAGTTGTTTCAAGGGGATCTGTGGCATGCCGGAGGGGGATCCATGGCAAAACTCCCATGGAAAATTACACAGTTGATGCAGAGTCTGGTTTTAATCCATTAAGGGAATAAATCACCTAACATTCCTAAATTGTTTGGAATAACGTGCTTTAAAACACCAGGTATGATGTTGTATCGATCAGGTAGTGTAAGGGTTATGCCCGCTTCACAGTGACAGACCAAACTCCCCGTTTAACGCACCGCAAACAACCGCAAACAGTCCATTTGCACAACCGCAAACTCCCCATTTGCACAAGGTTGGATACCAAGCTAGCCATGTCCCATTCCTTGTCCTCACTGATATCATTGAAGGTCTCTTCCTCCACCCAGCCACGTACAACACCAAGGGTCCCCGAAAGGTGACAACAAGCCCCCTGTATTTTTTTTTTTAAATGTACACTACTGTTACACCAGATATGAGTTGCACTGGTGTGACACTGTGTCCTGGCTGGCCCTGAAACGCACACGTGTGAAGGAAACTGACTGCTATTATATTACAGTCAAAAAAGTTTTTTTTTTTTTTTAAATGCAAGCTATTGTGCCCCCAAAACTTTCGTGTGTTGGGGTGATGGAATGACGTGGGCCAAACAGGATAAGGTAAATACAGCCACAACCACTTATCCCAATCACACACCTTTCCTAATGTCCTATCCCAATAAAAGCACATTACCGCGTATTTAATAAAACAGATAGACCCCCTACTTCATCCAGGTTACCGATCGATGGTTCGATATTCTGAGCCCTCTCTGATTTACTGTACACGACTATTCGATATTCCCACAAATTTTATATAGCATTTTATGTTTGTTTGAGACCACCTTAAAAATATTGGATATCGCTAAAAATCATGATCACTGTATACTTTCTCTGCAAACCTCTAAAACGAACCAAACTACTCATCCATCCGCTATACCACTTTATCCCACCTAGAACTAGTGCCCAGTTAAAATACTTGACTCTTACTTACCCACACTCAGTCATGCCACACACATTTCACCACTACTCTCACTGAATCCCTCTGACTACGGCTAAATTCATCTTCTACATCAGAACGCTACTCCTAAGATTGGGTTGTATCCATGTCTTGGGTCTTTCATTTAGAATAGGGGCAGCTTCGGTCTCCTTTAACACTGACACTCCAGTGCATATTATTAAAAGATTGGGCAGATGGAAATCCTCAGTCTACAACCGATATATTCCTCATCCCGAGAAAGAAATGAGGAAAGCTTTTAAGTTTACAAAGTTTGGCTTTGTAAATTTGATGCAATAAGTGTGTTTTTCTTTAATACCCTTTCACCCTCTTTGCATGAACCCGATTTACATATATTACTAATGTGTTTCTGAACATATATATTATATTATTCACTCACTCACTCACTCACTCACTACCTGGGCTGGCCTAAGACATCATGCTGCCTAGGTCCAACGCTAAATGACTATGGGGGATAATGTATAATAAACACAGGTTACTGGCTATGGGAGGGATAATGTATAATAAACACAGGTTACCGGTTGTGGGGGGATAATGTATAATAAACACAGGTTACTGGCTATGGGAGGATAATGTATAATAAACACAGGTTACTGGCTATGGGAGGGATAATGTATAATAAACACAGGTTACTGGCTATGGGGGGATAATGTATAATAAACACAGGTTACTGGCTATGGGAGGGATAATGTATAATAAACACAGGTTACCGGTTGTGGGGGGATAATGTATAATAAACACAGGTTACTGGCTATGGGGGGGATAATGTATAATAAACACAGGTTACTGGCTATGGGGGGGATAATGTATAATAAACACAGGTTACTGGCTATGGGGGGATAATGTATAATAAACACAGGTTACCGGTTGTGGGGGGATAATGTATAATAAACACAGGTTACTGGCTATGGGGGGATAATGTATAATAAACACAGGTTACTGGCTATGGGGGGATAATGTATAATAAACACAGGTTACTGGCTATGGGGGGGATAATGTATAATAAACACAGGTTACTGGCTATGGGGGGATAATGTATAATAAACACAGGTTACTGGCTATGGGGGGATAATGTATAATAAACACAGGTTACCGGTTGTGGGGGGATAATGTATAATAAACACAGGTTACTGGCTATGGGGGGATAATTTATAATAAACACAGGTTACTGGCTATGGGAGGATAATGTATAATAAACACAGGTTACTGGCTATGGGGGGGATAATGTATAATAAACACAGGTTACTGGCTATGGGGGGGATAATGTATAATAAACACAGGTTACTGGCTATGGGGGGATAATGTATAATAAACACAGGTTACTGGCTATGGGGGGATAATGTATAATAAACACAGGTAACTGGCTATGGGGGGGGGATAATGTATAATAAACACAGGTTACTCGCCAGCGAACCGTTCGGGACATCACTATAGCTATGCCATGGAGCTCCAGGGCAATTGAACTGTATGTATGGGGATATGTTGAATGTACCTGTTTTATGCAATAGCTGCACAGTTATATATTTTTATGTATTTTATTGTTTATGGAGTTTTGCCTCTGTCCTTGGAGATAATTGGATTACTTCCCAATTATCTCCAGGATAGAAGACTCTGTGGAACTGGTTTTGGGCAGAAAAGCCATGCTTCATTTGGTCACAAAGGACTTTGATCTATCTTTTGAACCAATGGACCAATGTGGATGATTTTGACATGTTCGTATTTGGAGTATGCTGATTCTGAAAATGTAAGTTTATGTGAATGTAATGCATACTTTTAAAGTTATGAATAATGTGGAAAAACTGTATTTCTCTACCTGTGATAATTACATTAACCCATTGTGTAAGGTAATTGTATCACAGGCAGAGGGGAGGATTTTGTGTGGGAGTATTGTACGTTTATTGGTTGTTTTGCAAAACCCTGTGGGTAGTACTAATGTGTAAGAATGTATATATAAGAACAATAAACCCACAGCTCTGTCTGCACACTGCTTGACCCTCAACACGGAGCTTTGTCTCGTTCTTGGGGGGATTTACTGTATGCTGTTAGAGACTGATTGCCAGGAGTGTAAGCCACTTGGGTGCTTTTCCTGTTCAGCTGCTAGCAGCTAATCGTGAGGTTCCAGTTTGGGAGTTTGGAGTGCTACTTTGTATCCTGTTCGGGAGTTTGGGGTTCTGTGGTAGCTGTGCCTGTGTCTCTGGAAGGGGAAGATCTACTAAACGGCGATTTAACCCTTTTATACCTGGGGGTGCCGTTACACCCCTTTTTTACCACTCCCCCCATATTACTTCTACACTTCCCCACACCCATACATGCCTATTATCTGGCTAGCTTTCAGCCTGCCTCATCAGGATCTTGTGTGCAGGTAGTAGTTACCGTGTAGTGCGACCAACCTTCTTTACCATCCATTCTCCCCCCAATAAAAACCTGAGACATATCTGTGGTATAAAACAGGTCACAGCGTTATTTAAAATTTAGAAGAAAACAGATTATGCAGACCACATATCTTGCAAAAAGCAGGTATATGGGCTGCAAGGTGTCTGGAAATCGTCAAGTAATCAAAAATAGTAATAATGTAATGATAATGTCCCCTTAAATCAAAAATATATTGGTATCTTAAAAATAGATAGGATAAATCTAATTCTTCCAAAATAATATTCGTATAGAGTCTATCTATGCATATCATATAACCATATAACCAATAAACTGAGCTTTAATGTGTCAGGCTCAAGGTGGTCCTTACTAGATATGCTGACTCATGAATTTAGAAGGAGGAAGAAAAAATACAAGCTTGCCACTTAGTTAGAGTTGCCAGAGTGGATACTTCTATATGTGGATACAAATGTATGTGCATAAATATGCCTCCATTATTTAGGATAAAGCCGATTTAGGGAGTGCATATACGGAGTACATATGTATGCTATACGAGTTCCACCAAGGACCCAGAGTAGTTGCTGTATATATCAAGAGAAAGTAAAAAGTAAAAAGATATTATGGATATCGTGATGCTTAGAATGCCCACGGCATATCCATGTATAGTATAGCAGTAATAAAGAAAGATATATATACAGATATAGTCCCTTAGAGTTACTAGGTTTGTAATACAAAGTAATATTCTCAATGGCAATACAGTCTCCGGTACATATAAGTCTGCTTAATCAGGCCTCCTCAAGTGGCAAAAGTTTGCTACTATCTATCAATACCAAACATAAAAAATAAGTGCCAAAATTATAGTGTCATACTGTGAATAAGTGAAAAGAAGTGTGTGCTGTCTATAAATAAGACAGACAAAACGCCTGACGCGCGTTTCAGTGCTGTAGCAAGCACCTTCGTCAGAGGCAAATGAGCTGCTGCTCCAGGTATCAAATATATACCCTGTGTGTGTATACCGCTATCCAATAGATGTCCTCTCTCATTGTGGGGCGTGACCATTTCTTGGCGCGAAATTCACTGCCCTATCATTTCGGGAAATGCGGATAGGGGTGGGGTATGCAAAGTATGTAGCCTGGTATAGGCTCCTCCCATTTTTCTCCGTAATCGTAGCCCAGTCTGGGCTGTCTTCTACCACATAATTGGCATTGCCGAAATGTGGATTAATCTATGTATACAAATAGGCGGTGCAACTGTATTTTTATATATAGTAATACCAAAATTGGTTTAATACGTTCTGGATATCGAAATACATATATGTGTATGTGTAGCAAACCAGCTTCATGTAGTCAATGGAAAAGTTATTATGCTTGACATGAATACTTGTCATAACTATGTGTATTCCAACTGTACATGAGGATTGGTAACTATGTATCTATACCACCGTCCATATTGTTAGGGTAATTACATACTTTGTAAGGGAGCAAGCAGTAGAAACAAAAAGGAAAAACTGGGGGGATACAATAAGACCTAAATAAATGGGTCAAATAAAATAAAAAATAAATATAGAATAAAATAAAACATATATTTTGAGACTACTTGTATATATTAAAATAGTTGAGTCATGTATTGCAAGGAGTTATATGCAATGTTGAAAGATTTTATAGTGTAAAAACATACATATATTTTTAATGTATGTATTTTAGTCAGAGATGAATGGTGTGAATGAGAAGCCCTCATTCAAACCCATCGGTGAAAGGGTTTTGAGTTTGTAAATCCATATGCTCTCTCTTTGTAAGAGTTTTTTATCTAGATCACCCCCCCTCGGTCCAAGAGTGACCTTTTCGATTCCACAAAAACGTATGTTTTGTGCAGAACCTCCATGGTGGAGTTTTAGGTGTTTAGAAATGGGGGTATCAACTAGTCTCCTGGGGTTTACTGATGTAACATGTTCTCTTATCCTTAATTTAAATGCACGTATGGTCTTGCCAACGTACATTTTTTTGCATGAACATGTGAGTAGGTATATTAATCCAGTGGTTTGGCAGTTGAAAAAGGTTTTGATCTCAAACTCATTGGTATTCATAGAGTTTAAAGGTGTACCCCCGGTTTTTGTGGTACATCCAGGAATTGGGGAAAAGTGTGTACCGGATAATTGAGTTTAATGTTATCTGAGGGGAGGGGATGTGTGGGCTGAACCATGTATGTGATTGGTTATTTTATGCCTCCCCCTGGGTGTGGCCTGTATGTGGATTAGTGTAATAAAAGCCAGGCTGGATGAGCCAGTCCAGAGTTCCTGTTTTACCCTCAAAGTGATGTGTCGTCTCATTATTGGGGGGAAGGATTTATTGCATGCTGTTCCAGTTGACTGCTAGGAGTACAAGCCTATTCGTATGGTTCCTATTCAATGGTCTACAGCATTCATATGCTTGGGAGAATTTAAAAGGTTTCTCGGATTCGGTGATTGTGGTGTCTGCCAGAGTGCTTGGAGTCCTCAGGAAGCACTAGGAGCATCCATTAACGGAGGTACCCAGTCGGGGTGCCAGGTGATCCGTTACATTGGTGGCAAGCGGTGGGATGGCGTCCTAGTGTGAGGTAAAGCAGCTCAGAGACACTGTTTGGATTTACAAATTGAGGGCAACGCTAGCAGTCGTGCAGCGCCCCTGGGAGCAGACAAGTATGGAAGGTTCTGGCTCTGGAGATGATTGGCTGGCCGAGGTGAGGCAGCGAGTGGCCGAGTATGGGGATGATATACCCATGGAGACACGCCGGGTGATCTGGAACCAGGTCATGGCTGAGCGAAACACAAGGCTGGACCGAGAATTCCGGTTGGCGAAAGAGAGGAAGTATGCTCAGCAGCAGGAGCGTTACAGCAGCCGAGTAGAGGCTGCATCCGAGGAGGTTAGCCGTCTTTCCCTGAGGCGGCGGGAGGAACCCGAAGTGGGGGTCCTCATAGACTGGTCCTGTGAGGAACCACAACAGGCAGGTAGAGATGGGACCAAGGTCTCTCCACCGGGATGCTGGGCAACCGGCCCAGATCCCCAGCAGCAGCAAGAGTTGCCAGGTGGGGAAGCAGGTGGCCCTTACTCACAAATGTTGAGGGGCCTCACGGGTTGGTCCTGGGAAGACCCACAGATGGCAGGTGGAGATGGGACTGCGGTCTCTCTACCGGCCCTACAGGGATGCTGGGCAGTCGGCCCAGATCCCCAGCGGCAGTGTGAAGTGCAGGGAGAAGAGAGCAGCGTCCTCCCTCCCCAGCGGCAGGCTGAGTTACAGGGGGCAGAGGTAGTTGGTCCTACCCCCCAGCAGCAGCGTGATTTTTTGGGAATAGAGAGCCCAGTCTCCGTTCCCCAGCAGCAGGACACTGAATTGGGAGGAGAGACAGTCGGTCTCCCTCCACAAAGACTGAAAGTAGGCATGGGAGAGGAGATTGTTACCTCCTCTCCCCAGCGGCAGATCATCAATGGGCAGAGTGTTCTAATGGGAGAGGAGATTGTTACCACCTCTCCCCAGCGGCGGATCATCAATGGGCAGAGTGTTCTAATGGGAGAGGAGCTGGTTACCACCTCTCCCCAGCGGCAGCTTAATGTACCAGGGGGAGACTGTAAGCCCCACACCAGCACAGATGGGACCGTGGTCTCTGTGCCCAAGTTACAGGGAGCTGAAGGGGCCGTCCTCCCTCCCCAGTGGCAGTGTGATTTGTTGGGAATTGGGAGCCCAGTCTCCATTCCCCGGCAGCAGAGTGTCCAGCAGGGAAGAGAGAGCCCAGTCTCCTTTCCCCAGCAGCAGGACACTGTATTGGGAGTAGAGACAGTCGGTCTCCCTCCACAGAGTTTAGAAGTATGTAGGGGAGAGGAGCTTGCTACCACCTCTCCCCAGCGGCGGATCAGTAAAGTGCAGGGAGAGGAGAGCAGCGTCCTCCCTCCCCAGCGGCAGCCTAACACACCAAGGGGAGACAGTAAGCCCCACACCAGCACAGATGGGACCGTGGTCTCTGTGCCCAAGCTACAGGGAGCTGAAGGAGATGTCCTTGCTCCCCAGCGGCAGTCTACGGTTCAGGGAGAGGAGGTTGTTATTCCCTCTCCCCAGCGGCAGCACAGCTCACCAAGGGGAGACAGTAAGCCCCACAACAGCACAGATGGGACCGTGGTCTCTGTGCCCAAGTTACAGGGAGCTGAAGGAGCCGTCCTTGCTCCCCAGCGGCAGTCTACGGTTCAGGGAGAGGAGTTTGTCATCCCCTCTCCCCAGCGGCAGCTTAGCACACCAAGGGGAGACAGTAAACCCCACAACCGTGCAGATGGGACCGTAGTCTCTGCACCTACACCACTGGGGATAGGGACAGTCGGTCCTAGTCCACAACAGCCAGACAAAATATCGGAAGGGGAGACAGTCGTTTTTCCCCAACAACAGCTGTGTTCAACCAGGGGAGAGGACACCCTGGTTACTTTTTCCCCAAGCCTTGGACTTACAACTGGACACGAGTGGCAGGGGGCCATCTGGACAACTACCCCCTGTAAGGACAGCCAGCCGACTATCAGAGCCCCAGACCGACTGGAGGTCTGGAGTCTGGATAGTCTAAATGGGAAAGGGGAGAAATGTGGCGGAACCCACCTCGCCACTGGACATTGGAGGGGCCTGGCTGCCTGCCTCTTACCTGCTGACTATGGCCCCTGGAAAATTGGTACACTTAAAGATTTATATTTGGGCATATTGTACTGTATATTGCTGCTACTGGCCCTTTTAACAGCATCTATGGACACATTGGGACTTTTGGGACTACTGTCCCTTTAAGACTGTGAAGCATGTTCTAGTGTGCTGCCTGTAATATTGTATATGTATTCATGTGTTAAGTTTAGCCTGGGTGATATGTATGCAGCATTCAACTGATTGTTCGGTAGAATCACTCCATTCATTATATTGAGTGAAACTACCGAACAACCAGACCACCCAGGAATAAGTGTGCCTCCAATTACAGTTTGCAACAATGTTGCAAACGGGTAATTGGCAATCAGTGTAATGTATTCTTTGTCCTCTGGGTGGCCGCCATTCGGGAAACAAACACGTGGCGGCGGCCATCTTAAACTACCGAACAGCGGTGTTTTGCCGTCGAGTGTCTGGAACTAAAATCGGACACTTGACTAGGCAAACACCGCTGAGACCTCCATACTTCCAGAAATTCGTATAAAAACTACCGAATGGCCCGCCGTTCGGTAGAAAGAACCCCTCAAACAAGGGAATTCATTCAAACCCTCTCCAGGCTCTATAACACAGGCAATTCGCCTGTTTTCATTCCCTTGTTTGTGACCGACCGCAGGGCCAAAATGCATGGAACTGTTTTCGGATACTTTACCCATGCGGTCGGTCAAATATTTGGAACCCCATAACTCCCGAACGCTTTATCCAAATGACTTGAATTTTGAATATGTTGTCCCCCGGAATAAGGGCTATCCAGCGATGCTGGATTTAAAGGTGTACCCCCGGTTTTTGGGGTACATCCAGGAATTGGGGAAAAGTGTGTACCGGATAATTGAGTTTAATGTTATCTGAG
Organism: Pelobates fuscus; assembly: GCF_036172605.1. Lineage (NCBI taxonomy): Eukaryota > Metazoa > Chordata > Amphibia > Anura > Pelobatidae > Pelobates > Pelobates fuscus. Next base: position 139,592,674 of record NC_086328.1, read on the forward strand.
GGGAGGGGATGTGTGGGCTGAACCATGTATGTGATTGGTTATTTTATGCCTCCCCCTGGGTGTGGCCTGTATGTGGATTAGTGTAATAAAAGCCAGGCTGGATGAGCCAGTCCAGAGTTCCTGTTTTACCCTCAAAGTGATGTGTCGTCTCATTATTGGGGGGAAGGATTTATTGCATGCTGTTCCAGTTGACTGCTAGGAGTACAAGCCTATTCGTATGGTTCCTATTCAATGGTCTACAGCATTCATATGCTTGGGAGAATTTAAAAGGTTTCTCGGATTCGGTGATTGTGGTGTCTGCCAGAGTGCTTGGAGTCCTCAGGAAGCACTAGGAGCATCCATTAACGGAGGTACCCAGTCGGGGTGCCAGGTGATCCGTTACAATATCTTTCTTTATTACTGCTATACTATACATGGATATGCCGTGGGCATTCTAAGCATCACGATATCCATAATATCTTTTTACTTTTTACTTTCTCTTGATATATACAGCAACTACTCTGGGTCCTTGGTGGAACTCGTATAGCATACATATGTACTCCGTATATGCACTCCCTAAATCGGCTTTATCCTAAATAATGGAGGCATATTTATGCACATACATTTGTATCCACATATAGAAGTATCCACTCTGGCAACTCTAACTAAGTGGCAAGCTTGTATTTTTTCTTCCTCCTTCTAAATTCATGAGTCAGCATATCTAGTAAGGACCACCTTGAGCCTGACACATTAAAGCTCAGTTTATTGGTTATATAGTTATATGATATGCATAGATAGACTCTATACGAATATTATTTTGGAAGAATTAGATTTATCCTATCTATTTTTAAGATACCAATATATTTTTGATTTAAGGGGACATTATCATTACATTATTACTATTTTTGATTACTTGACGATTTCCAGACACCTTGCAGCCCATATACCTGCTTTTTGCAAGATATGTGGTCTGCATAATCTGTTTTCTTCTATATACAATTTGGGGTTAAGCCCCCTGAGATTTCTGGAGTCTCTAGTAGGTACTAAACAAGTTTATTGACACCGGTAGAGCCAACTTTGTGAGGCACTACATGGTAGAAGTTTACTTGTTATATACATGTTTTCGTTTTATTTAAAATTTAACAAATATAATTAACCAATAAATAACCACTTACAAACAATATCAACATGATATACAATTTAACCGCAGACTTGTACTTTCCAACTCATTCCAGCACCAAACACAAGTACTCCTGGGTGCCTGCTGTGATGGACCGCTGGCACTCCGACTGAGTACCTCCGCCAATCGATGCTCCTAGCGCTTGCCGAGGACTCCGAGCACTCCAACCGATACCATCAGCACTGCGGACCCCACTTCCAGCGATGCAGCTGTGCCTGGGTCTCACCGTCTCCCTGGATCCCTCTCACCCACCCTGGATCCACGACCAGGATCAAGCTCCCAGTGGGTGAACCTCTCCTAAATCCAGAGAGCGTAGCAGGAACAAATCAAACTCTTACAAGAGCTTACTCTGGGGAGTAAGTGATTACAGCAATCCCCAGAGTGTAGGTATCCCTTCCGCCAAGCATGAGCCAAGGCTTCAAGAAAGGTGCAAGTAGGTCTGGTTTATTGAGGGCTACCTGCCCGGTATTTATGCAAGGTGGACACTCCCCTAGGGGACCTGATGGAATAATGGGACACATATTGGATATTAGCCAATCACAGACAATACAAACAAAACACTCCCACAGTGACATCACAATCCCTCCTCTCTATCCTGGAGATAATTGGGAAGTAATCAAATTATCTCCCAGGACAGAGGCAAGACTCCATTAACCACATGGTTACAAAAATACATAAAATTACACAATGTTACAAATACAACATAAAACATATACATGCAACATATCCCCAGATAGCTTAGATCTGAGCGCACATTATTACCGAATGGCGCTCAGATCACCTACATACAGTTCAATCGCCATGGTCCATAGTCTTTCGTTACACGAATAGGCTCCATGGCATAGCTATCTGGGGTAGCACTACTCACATACTGACAGTCCCGAACGTCACGGCAGAAATACACAAATAAACCTTTCGGCAGGGTAAAATACAGCTATCAGCACAGGGGCCATAGTCGGAAGGCAGGAGGCTAGCCAGTAGTCCCCTCAAGGCACAAGTGGCGAAGGGCACTTCGTCACACCTGCCCTCCCTCCTTATCCTAACCACCACTTGGCCTCCAACTTGGCCTTACCTTAAAATCATCCCAACCACTAGCCGAACTTTGGCTCAGTGGGCACGTCCGACCATTTACCAGAGGATAGGGGAGGGATCAGCCCCAAACTTCCTTCTTTCCCCCAGTACTCTTGCTCCAACCCGGATTTGCAAAGACCTTAACCGCCACTAGCCTCGCTGCTTTACAGTACAGATTTGGAAACCCTTTTGGAAACCCTTTCTGATTGCGAGCACACCTCCAATAATTGTGGGCCACCATCTTAGACTACACTAAAAAAAAACATGGAAAAAGCACCATTAAGCATGCCAGGTCTCGCTTAATCATGTCCCCCATCTGACGTCTGCCGACTCCGTCGAAAGGCCGAGACGAGTCCCACCATGTCGAACCCCAAAAATTAACGGAAGCATTCAAAATAAAAACATGAAATTGCACACCCCATTGGGAGGCACATGTCCACATAGTATTGTCCCTTGAAAGTACAACCCAAGAGGTGATGACATTCCGGGTGAACTGGGAGGATCCAAAACGCAGATTCCACGTCTGTTTTTGCCATCAACGCCCCCGGAGCCCACGCTTGCACCATCCATACCGCTGCATCAATGAAGCATATGACACTATACAGCTCCGTTGAAATATTATAATTTACCGAACCCCCATAAGGATGTGATAAATAATGAATCAATCTAAATCCCCTGTTCCTTCTTCAGAACAACTCCCAAGGGTGAGACCCTAAGGTGGGAAAGAGGCAGCTTCCGAAAAGGACCCGCCATGCCTCCCAGCGCCACTTCTTTAGCCAATTTTTCGCGCACCACCGCAGGGTGATCCACCACTGACCGAAGGTTCTGACAAGACGAGGGTGCTACCCTGTCCCAATGAGGAATCCAGAACCCCTCACCGAAACCCTTGAGCCGCAATGCTGCCGCCCTCCTATTTCTATAAAGGTTTAGCCAGGGGCGCATCACGCCAACGCCCACCGGCATCCTTGCCCTTAGTGTCCAGACTTACCCCGCTTGAAGCAGTGGGACGTGGGATGGGATTCCCCGCATCCTGAGCACTTGTGTTTAAATTTACAGCCAGAGCCATACTTGCACTGGCTGTCATTGTATTGCCAGCAAAATCCCGCTCTGCGCTGACCTGCCGACGTGAAGGGTTAAGACCTACGCCAGCTCCCCTGAGTAAAGACGAGAGCCCTCTTGGTGAGAGGCCGGGCGGATTATGATCGCCAGTCATAGGCCAATATCCATCTGGTCCCATCCTGTGGATGGGCAAACCGCCAAACGCTGACGGTACTGCTCGATGAACTGCCACCACCCCATAGCCCCATATACATTATTATTATTATTATTATTTTATTATTTATATAGCGCCAACAAATTCCGTAGCGCTGTACAATGGGTGGACTAACAGACACATAATTGAGATCAGACCACTGGACGTACAGGAACAGAGGGGGTTGAGGGCCCTGCTCAATGAGCTTACATGCTAGAGGGAGTGGGGTATAGTGACACAAACGGGTTAAAGTAGGGGAATTAAATAGTTTGTTAGAGAAGGGTTTATTGAGTGCTTGGTAGGTCATTTTTGACAGTTGCAGGGAAGGAGTCAAGGGGTGGGGGATGAGAAGCCTGCTGACAGTTTAATTGATACGCTTTAACGAAGAAGTGAGTTTTCAAAGATTTTTTGAAGGAGTGGAGGCTGGGTGAAAGTCTGATTGAGGAGGGAAGTGAGTTCCACAGAATAGGTGCAGCCCTAGAGAAGTCTTGAAGGCGAGCGTCAGAAGTGGGGATCCGGGCAGAGGATAGGCGTAGGTCTTGGGATGAGCGCAGGGGTCTCGACGGGACATACTTGTGTATGAGGGAGGATAGGTATGTTGGAGCAGCATTATGTAGGGATTTGTAAGCAAGTGCCAGAATTTTGAATTGGGCCCTATATCTAACTGGAAGCCAATGCAGGGACTGACAGAGCGTGGAGGCGTGGGAGGTGCGACCGGACAGGAAAATAAGCCTCGCAGCCGCGTTCATTACAGATTGCAGCGGTGCAAGCTGGGAACATGTAAGACCGGTCAGAAGGGGATTGCAGTAGTCGAGGCGAGAGAGAACAACAGCATGAACCAATATCTTAGCCGCGTCCGGCGTTAGATATGGGCGGATGCGCGCTATGTTCTTGAGTTGGAAGCGACAGGATTTGACTATCGATTGGACATGGGGAGTAAAAGAGAGGTCAGAATCGAAAAGAACCCCTAGGCAGCGAGCCTGCGAGGTAGAGGTGATAGTAGCGCCGTTGACTTGGATGGAGACAACAGGAGTAGCAGCACTTGAGGGAGGAAAAACTAGAAGTTCTGTTTTGGACAGGTTGAGTTTAAGGAAGTGAGCAGCCATCCAGTTGGAAATAGCAGAGAGGCAGTCAGAAACACGAGTCAAGGTGGGCGGAGAGAGATCAGGGGAGGACAGGTAGATTTGCGTGTCATCTGCATATAAATGATATTGGAAACCAAAGGAGCTGATGAGTTTACCAAGGGAGGCAGTATAGATAGAGAACAGTAGGGGGCCGAGGACAGATCCTTGGGGGACGCCGACAGAGAGGGGTTGGTGAGTAGAGGCGGAACCAGAGAAAGAAACACTGAAAGAGCGCTGGGAGAGGTAGGAGGAGCACCAGGAGAGAGCAGTATCCCGTAGACCAAAGTTACGAAGAATGTGAAGAAGCTGTTGATGATCAACAGTGTCAAATGCGGCAGAAAGATCAAGGAGGATTAGGATAGAGTATTGGCCGTGAGATTTAGCGGCAATTAAGTCGTTGGATACTTTGGTCACAGCAGTTTCGACAGAGTGACCAGCGCGGAATCCAGACTGAAGGGGGTCAAGCAGAGAGTTGGATTCGAGAAAGTCTGTCAATCTGGCGTACACAACTCTCTCGAGGATCTTGGAGGCAAATGGGAGTAGCGAGATAGGGCGGTAGTTGGATGGGGAGTTGGGATCAAGGTTGGGCTTTTTCAGAATCGGGGTTACGGTTGCATGTTTGAAGGGTGAGGGAAATGTGCCAGAGGAAAGGGAGAGATTGAAAATGCTAGCGAGAGGAAGAGCAAGAGAGGGAGACAAAGTGCGGATGAGATGCGAGGGAATAGGATCGAGAGAGCAGGTGGTGGGGCGGGAGGACAGGAGCAGTGCAGAAACCTCTTGTGCTGTAGCAGGTGCAAATGTGCATAGGATGGCAGGGGGAGTGGGGTTGGGTGATATAATGATAGGGGAAGGAGAGAGATTAGAGATCTCTTTCCTGATTGTAGAGATCTTCTCAGTGAAATGAGATGCAAAGTTTGTGGCGGACAAGGTGGTGGAAGGAGGGGTAGTCACAGGGCGAAGAAGAGCATCAAAAGTGTGAAACAGGTGTTTGGGTTGATGGGACAGTGTGCTTATGAGGGTTTTGAAGTAGTTTACTTTTGCAGAGGAAAGAGCCATGCTGTAGGAGCGCAGCATAAATTTATAGTGGACAAAGTCAGATGCAGAGTGAGACTTTCTCCAGCAGCGTTCAGCAGTTCTGGAACATTTTTGGAGGTAACGGGTCAGCTTAGTGTGCCAGGGTTGTAGTTGGGGGCGCTTGCTGCGTTTAACTGTAGGAGGTGCCATGATGTCAAGTTGAGAGGAGAGAGTGGAGTTGTAGAGTGAGGTTGCAGAGTTAGGGCAGTTGAGATTTGAGATGGGTAAAAGGAGTGTTTGGAGTGTGGTGGAGAAGTGCTGGAGATCGAGGGAGTTGAGGTTTCTGCGAGGTTGGAGAGTTGATGGTGTTGAAATTTTGGTATGAGGTATGCAGATGTTAAATGTTAGCAGATGGTGGTCAGACAAAGGAAATGGATCAGTGGAGAGATCAGAGGTGGTACAGAGATTGGTGAAGATGAGGTCAAGAGTGTTTCCTGCAGTGTGAGTTGCGGAGGAGGAAATCTGTGTGAGTCCAAAGGAGGAGGTTACAGAGAGCAGACGGGAGGCATCAGGGCAGTTGAGCTTGTTGATAGGGATATTGAAGTCCCCAAGTATGAGAGAGGGAGTGCTAGAGGAAAGAAAATGGGGTAACCAGGAGGAAAAGTGTTCAATAAATAGTTTAGGGTGACCGGGGGGGCGATAGATGATGGCAATTCTTAAAGGAGTGGGCTTAAAAAGGCGTACAGTGTGAACTTCAAAGGAAGTAAAGGATAGGGCAGGGGCAGGGAGGATAGGTTGAAAGGTGCATTGAGGGGAGAGAAGGATGCCTACACCACCTCCTTTACAGTCGAGTCTAGGAGTATGGGAGAACTGTAGACCACCGAAACATAAAGAAGCAGGAGTAGCGGTATCGGATGGGGACAGCCAGGTCTCAGTGAGTGCCAATATTGTGAGCGAGTTAGATACATGACACGCATTCCAAATACAATCTTGGTAACAAAAAAGAGAGGAGCATTTCTCTGGCTTTTTAGCCAATTACACTGGCCAGGATGGAAAAAGCCCAAATCCAATTACCGAAGGTCTTCTGGATTTTCCTGTAACGGAAACGCTTCTTCTCTTTTTCTGACTCTTTGGCATCCTTATCCGTCGGGGGCAGGTCGGGAGGAGGGAAAAAATTAAAAAAATAAATTTTTTTTCCTTGACGTCCGACTTCAAGTGCAGGCCCAGTGGGCAAGACCAACACATGTAAGCCGCTCCATGGGTGGCTTGGGCCACCTCGCCGCAGGAGGCTGACAACTGCTGCCTCAGGATGCTTGGGAACCAACACCGGACCCTCAAGCGGAACGACCTGTAGCATAGGAGCTGGGCCCGAAATGGGCACCTCCCTGGGCGATGGAGTCGACCCGAAGGGTAATACCCACCCAGCCCACCCTTCCTTGGTTATCCAAGGAAGTGGACAGCGTAAACAATGCTTTGTTGCTACGCTTCCAGGAGTGCAAGAAACCCCTCATGCTCCTAATCAAGTCATCCCATTCCTGTAACCCACTAACGCCTGTGCCTCCACTACTCTCCCCCCCAACTCTGCTGCTTGCAGTGGAATACTCACCAAAGGTCACAGGAGTCGTTGGCAGCAGTTAAGCCAAGCCAGGACCAACAGGCTGAGCCATAGCCATGGGAACCGAAACTGCAGGATGGACCGCACCAGTCACAGTAGTGGAAGACCGGTGGGAAGCTGCTCAGGTAAGTGAGATCCCAACCCACCCACCCCAGCATTTGAAGGCCAAGCCATGGAGGTGTTAGATGGAAGCCTTCTAGAGAAAGGCCCAGGGGAGACAGAGGGGGAGGCAGGTGGGGAAGCCATGCCCTAGAGCATGAGCCCTCCTGCCTACTCACCCTCCCAGTGGACTGCCTGGATGGGGATGCTGGGGGATGGAGGTTGCGCTGCTGCGGTCCTCCACGCTGGCCGCAAATGCCCTTGGACTGCTGGCGACCCTGTGGATGGCGAGCGGGCTGCCACGGTCCGCCGCGCAGCCCGAGAGTTCCTGAAAACGTGAGGCCTCGCGACCTCTAGGCGCCCGGCTTGCGAGGCTGGTGAAGCTGGGGCCCCACGGCTCCTAGCTGCGTGGCGCCCAGGCTGCGAGCCCAACACTGGGATCCTGCTCGGCACCCCAGCCCCAGGAGTACTCATGTCTGCAAGGCGCCTGGCCCGAGTGAGAGTGGGAGCTGGGGAGGCCAGAACACTGCAAGGAGCCATCCCGCCCGCGAGCCAGAAACAGGGCTCCTGCTCCTCCCCCTAGCCCGGTCCTCTCGAGAAGGACTAAAACAACAGGGGCCACGCCCGGTGGCGCAGTATGCTGTGACCGCCAGTGGGGGAGACGGCAACAACGGCGGCACCCTGCAGACGATCCAGCTGGGCCTGCTTGACAGACAGCATCTCAGAGGGCCACAGCCCTAAGGGCAACAAGAATTACATCAATATCCGTACCCTGACGGTCTGGTAAACACTGGCAACACAATTCCAGGAACAATGAACACTGGAAGCTGTTACCAAGCTGTTATTATATGATGGCTTAAATAAGTAGGCAAAATGCTCACCTATATATATAGTCAAGCATATATTCCCCTCTTTTACACCTCCCCCGTTTTGCACGTACACTTCCCCACATCAACACATGCCTCTTATCTGGCTAGCTTTCAGTCTGCCTCCTCAAGATCTTGACATGTGCCATTGTAACAATATAATCAGTGTAATTCACTTCACCTGTCAATTCAATATATATAATTTATCACTTTTCTGTGGAGTGAGAATAATCCCACCATTATCACGCCATGATCTTATAACGTTAAGTAAGCTCCCGAGTACACACTGCTCAGATATAAACTTTCCATCATCTTAATACAGCAACCCACCTCCCGATTGCCACATTGCTTGCTGATTCCGTCCACAGCTTCCAAATCACTGACTGGGATTTCTTCTGCATTCGGTTAGTGATCTCTCATTGTCCACTCTGCCTGTCGCCCCCAGACTGAAGATTTCCTGGAACAGAGGTTGTTCTTCATGGAATACCCCCACCCCACCTCTCCACTATGGTTGCGTGTTTGACAGATCTCCTGTGTTTATTCATATCCCAAAGCGATCTGATTCACTCTAAATAGGAGATGCAGTGAACAAAACAGCAAATAAAAAGAATACCAAAACCATGCCAGAATCAGCAGGGGAATGAGGTTAAAAAGCATTCAACCACCGAACATCTTTACTAGCTCTACAAAGCATGAAGATAAAAGAAGGATGACACTGTGAAGTAACATAAAACATACAATGTTTCATAATATTACACCAACAGAAATGTGGGCCCATGGGAGGACAGTGAGAATGTTTAACCAAGCCCAGAATACATGTCTCTGTCTATGGCAGAACTCCACATCAAGTAACAATAACAAGTGTGATGCGAGCATCAAAGCATCTTTTATTTCACCACTTCTCTGCAGACACAATGGAACATTAGACAAACACCAAATTCTTTTTGCTTTCTTTTCTTCAGACATCATGACTGCAGCTGACTCACTGAACGGGAAGAGGATATCCCAGTGGGGATCAACCACAACCACATAGTATTATAACTAGACTTTTTAGTGATATTATCATATAAACAGAACCAGTGGCAGTGTGCATACTCAATGGGATCCCCAGCAAACCATGCTAATTGGGATTCCCAACAAATCATCCTAAATGGGATCCCCAGAAAACCATCCTCAATGGGATCCCCAGCAAACCATCCTAATTGGGATTCCCAACAAATCATCCAAAATGGGATCCCCAGAAAACCATTCTCAATGGGATCCCCAGCAAACCATCCTCAATGGGATCCCCAGTAAAACATCCTAATCGGGATCCCCAGAAAACCATCCTCAATGGGATCCCCAGCAAACCATCCTAATTGGGATTCCCAACAAATCATCCTAACTGGGATCCCCAGAAAACCCTCCTCGAAGGGATCCTCAGCAAACCATTCTCAATGGGATCCCTGGCAAAGCATCCTCAATTGGATCCCCAGTAAACCATCCTAATTGGGATCCCCAGGAAACCATCCACAATGGGATCACCAGCAAACCATCCTGAATGGAATCCCCAGCAAACCATCCTCAATGGGATCCCCAGTAAACCATCCTAATTGGGATCACCAGGAAACCATCCTAAATGGAATCACCAGCAAACCATCCTAATTGGGATCCCCAGGAAACCATCCTCAATGGGATCACCAGCACACCATCCTGAATGGGATCCCCATCAAACCATCCTAAATGGGATCCCCAGCAAATCATCCTCAATGGGATCCCCAGCAAACCATCCTAATTGGGATCCCCAGCAAAGGATCCTCAATTGGATCCCCAGCAAACCATCCTGAATGGGATCGCCAGCAAACCATCATAAATGAGATCCCCAGCAAACCATTCTCAATGGGATCCCCAGCAAACCATCCTAAATGGGATCCCCAGCAAACCATCCTAATTGGGATCCCCAGCAAACCATCCTGAATGGGATCCCCAGCAAACCATACTCAATGGGATCCCTAGCAAATCATCCTCAATGGGATCCCCAGCAAACCATCCTCAATGGCATCCCCAGTAAACCATCCTAAATGGGATCCCCAGCAAACCATTCTAAATGGGATCCCCAGCAAATCATCCTCAATGGGATCCCCAGCAGATCATCCTAATTGGGATCCCCAGCAAACCATCCTCAATGGGATCCCCAGCAAACCATCCTAAATGGGATCCCCAACAAATAATCCTAATTGGGATCCCCAGCAAACCATCCTCAATGAGATCCCCAGCAAAACATCCTAATTGCGATCCCCAGGAAACCATCCTCAATGGGATCCTCAGCAAATCATCCTAATTGGGATCCCCAGCAAATAATCCTAATTGGTATCCCCAGCAAACCATCCTCAAAGAGATCCCCAACAAATCATCCTCACTGGGATCTGCAGCAAACCATCCTTAATGGGATCCCCAGCAAATCACGCTCAATGGGATCCCCAGCAAACCATCCTTAATGAGATCCACAGCAAATCATCCTAATTGGGATCTCCAGCAAATCATCCTAATTGGGATCTCCAGCAAACCATTCTCAATGGGGTCCCCAGCAAATAATCCTAATTGGGATCCCCAGCAAACTATTCTCAATGGGATCGCCAGGAAAGCATCCTAATTGGGACCTCAGGCAAACCATTCTCAATGGGATCCCCAGCAAATCATCCTCAATGGGATCCCCAGCAAACCATCCTAATTGGGATCCCCAGCAAACCATCCTCAATTGGATCCCCAGCAAACCATCCTGAATGGGATCCCAGCAAACCATCCTAATTGGGATCCCCAGGAAACCATCTAAATGGAATCCCCAGCAAACCATCCTAATTGGGATCCCCAGCAAACCATCCTGAATGAGATCCCCATCAAACCATCCTAAATGGGATCCCCAGCAAACCATCCTCAATGGGATCCCCAGCAAATCATCCTAATTGGGATCCCCAGCAAACCATCCTCAATTGGATCCCCAGCAAACCATCCTGAATGGGATCCCCAGCAAACCATCATAAATGAGATCCCCAGCAAACAATTCTCAATGGGATCCCCAGCAAACCATCCTAAATGGGATCCCCAGCAAACCATCCTCAATTGGATCCCCAGCAAACCATCCTGAATGGGATCCCCAGCAAACCATCCTAATTGGGATCCCCAGGAAACCATCTAAATGGAATCCCCAGCAAACCATCCTAATTGGGATCCCCAGCAAACCATCCTGAATGGGATCCCCATCAAACCATCCTCAATGGGATCCCCAGCAAATCATCCTCAATGGGATCCCCAGCAAATCATCCTAATTGGGATCCCCAGCAAACCATCCTCAATTGGATCCCCAGCAAACCATCCTGAATGGGATCCCCAGCAAACCATCATAAATGAGATCCCCAGCAAACAATTCTCAATGGGATCCCCAGCAAACCATCCTAAATGGGATCCCCAGCAAACCATCCTGAATGGGATCCCCAGCAAACCATCCTCAATGGGATCCCCAGCAAATCATCCTCAATGGGATCCCCAGCAAACCATCCTCAATGGGATCTCCAGTAAACCATCCTAAATGGGATCCCCAGCAAACCATTCTAAATGGGATCCCCAGCAAATCATCCTCAATGGGATCCCCAGCAAACCATCCTAATTAGGATCCCCAGCAAACCATCCTAAATGGGATCCCCAGCAACCCATCCTAATTGGGATCCCCAGCAAACCATCCTGAATGGGATCGCTAGCAAACGATCCTAATTGGGATCCCCAGCAAACCATCCTAAATGGGATCCCCAGCAAACCATCCTCAGTGGGATCCCCAGCAAATCATCCTAAATGGATCCCCAGCAAAGCATCCAAATTGGGATCCCCAGCAAACCTTCCTCAATTGGATCCCCAGCAAACCATCCTGAATGGGATCCCCAGCAAACCATCCTAAATGAGATTCCCAGCAAACCATTCTCAATGGGATCCCCAGCACACCATCCTAAATGGGATCCCCAGCAAACCATCCTAATTGGGATTTCCAGCAAACCATCCTGAATGGGATCCCCAGCAAACCATCCTCAATGGGATCCCCAGCAAATCATCCAAATTGGGATCCCCAGCAAACCATCCTCAATTGGATCCCAGCAAACCATCCTCAGTGGGATCCCCAGCAAACCATCCTCAATGGGATCCCCAGTAAACCATCCTAAATGGGATCCCCAGCAAAACATTCTAAATGGAATCCCCAGCAAACCATTCTAAACCATCCTCAATGGGATCCCCAGTAGTGATGTACCGAACGGTTTGCAGGCCAATAGTTCCTGGCGAACATCGCGTGTTCGCGTTCGCCACGGATGGCGAACATATACGATGTTCGGTCCGCCCCCTATTCGTCATCATTGAGTAAACTTTGACCCTGTACCTCACAGTCAGCAGACACATTCCAGCCAATCAGCAGCAGACCCTCCCTCCCAGACCCTCCCACCTCCTGGACAGCATCCATTTTAGATTCATTTGGAAGCTGCATACATTTTCTTTTTTTTAATTCTTTATTTTTGTAGTGCATGGAGGTATAACAAATGAGCATGTGGTACCCCAACGACATTCCTCATGCTTTTCAAGTAACAATTGTAACAATAGGGTATATGTTAATACCCCAGTTTGCGCGGAGCCCTCCATGGGTGAAGATGTATTAATTTTTTTTGCGCTTGGGTTTTTTATTTTATTTTTAAGTTCGACGAGTATGATGGCTTTTTATTTGCCCTTTTTTGGGGCTGAAAAAGGAAGATTTTAGAAAAAAGAAGACGTCGAATAGAAAGTTGAATTTTACTTTACACGGTAGTAATTTTACTATTTTTTAGGGTGAGGGGGGTATGTAGGGGCTTTTTTATTTGGGTGGGGGGGTGGGTGACTAGGGGCTTGGGGACCCCTAGTAGCCTTTGATGGGGGGGATTTTCATTTAGGGCCCCCACCCACCGCCTTATTGTTTTTTAGGGCCCCCACCAGCCGCGCAGGGGAGGGAGCCGGGGGGTGGACAGTAGGTCCCCCTCCATTATTCTTTTATAGGGCCCCCACCCGCCGCTCAGGGGTGGGGGCTGTGGGGGACAGTAGGTCCCCCCTAAGTGTTTTTTAGGGCCCCCATCCACCCACCGCGCAGGGGTGGGGGCCGAGGGAGGACAGTAGGTCCCCCCACTTATTGTAACTTAGGGCCCCCAGCCGCTGCGCAGGGGTGGGGGCCGGGGGGAGGACAGTAGGTCCCCCCTTATTGTTTTTTAGGGCCCCCACCCACCGCGCAGTGGTGGGGGCCGGGGGGAGGACAGTAGGTCCCCCCCATTATTCTTTTATAGGGCCCCCACCCGCCGCTCAGGGGTGGGGGCCGAGGGGGACAGTAGGTCGTCCCCCATTATTAGTAGGTCCCCCTCTTATTGTTTTTTAGGGCCCCCACCCACCGCGCAGGGGTGAGGGCCGGGGAGAGGACAGTAGGTCCCCCCCCTTATTGTAACTTAGGGCCCCCACCCGCCGCGCAGGGGAGGGGGCCGAGGGGTGGACAGTAGGTCCCCCCCATTATTCTTTTATAGGGCCCCCATCCGCCGCTCAGGGGTGGGGGCTGTGGGGGACAGTAGGTCCCCCCCTTAGTGTTTTTTAGGGCCCCCACCCACCCACCCACTGCGCAGGGGTGGGGGCCGGGGGGAGGACAGTAGGTCCCCCCACTTATTGTAACTTAGGGCCCCCAGCCGCTGCGCAGGGGTGGGTGCCGGGGGGAGGACAGTAGGTCCCCCCTTATTGTTTTTTAGGGCCCCCACCCACCGCGCAGTGGTGGGGGCCGGGGGGAGGACAGTAGGTCCCCCCCATTATTCTTTTATAGGGCCCCCACCCGCCGCTCAGGGCTGCCATTATTAGTAGGTTACCCCCATTATTCTTTTATAGGGCCCCCACCCGCAGCCAGGGCTGCCATCAGGGGGTGACAACCGTGACGGTTGTCACGGGCCCGGACTGCTTTGGCAGTCCAGGGCCCCACAATTACTCTCTGCACCTATATATAGCGATGATCGCTATATATAGGTGCAGCCGCGGGCCCCCGGCTCCCTATACTTGCAGAGGGGGCCCAGCGGACTGCAGGAGTACTTTCCAGCATTTCCCGCTCTCACTCCCGTGAGATGTGTGGCCGTTAGAGCGCGCGCACACCACATCTCGTGGGAGTGAGAGCGGGAAATGCTGGAAAGTGCTCCTGCAGTCCGCTGGGCCCCCTCTGCAAGTATAGGGAGCTGGGGGGCCCCACAATGGCACCGGACCGGACCACCAGGGATCAAAGAATCTCCCCCCCCCGGACACTGCATCAACTGCACTAACACACACACTGCATTCACTGCACTAACACACACACACTGCATTCATTACACTAACACACACTGCATTAATTGCACTAACACACACACACTGCATCCACTGCACTAACACACACTGCATCCACTACACTAACACACACACTGCATCCACTGCACTAACACATACTGCATTTACTACACTCACACACACTGCATTCATTACACTAACACACACTGCATTCATTACACTGACACACTGCATTCACTGCACTAACACACACTGCATTCATTACACTGACACACACTGCATTCACTGCACTAACACACACTCTGCATTCATTACACTAACACACACAATGCATTCACTGCACACACACACACTGCATCCACAACACTAACACACACTGCATCCACTGCACTAACACATACTGCATTCACTACACTCACACACACTGCATTCATTACACTAACACACACACTGCATTCATTACACTGACACACACACTGCATTCACTGCACTAACACACTCTGCATTCATTACACTAACACACACTGCATTCACTGCACTAACACACACACACTGCATCCACAACACTAACACACACTCTGCATTCACTACACTAACACACACACTGCATTCATTACACTAACACACACACTGCATTCACTGCACTAACACACACTGCATTCATTACACTGACACACACTGCATTCACTGCACTAACACACACTGCATTCATTACACTGAAACACACTGCATTCACTGCACTAACACACACTCTGCATTCATTACACTAACACACACTGTATTCACTGCACTAACACACACACTGCACCCACAACACTAACACACACTGCATCCACTGCACTAACACACACTGCATCCACTGCACTAACACATACTGCATTCACTACACTCACACACACTTCATTCATTACACTAACACACACACTGCATTTATTACACTGACACACACACTGCATTCACTGCACTAACACACACACTGCATTCACTGCACTAACACACTCTGCATTCATTACACTAACACACACTGCATTCACTGCACTAACACACACACTGCATCCACAACACTAACACACACTCTGCATTCACTACACTAACACACACACTGCATTCATTACGCTGACACACACTCTGCATTCACTACACTGACACACACACTACATTCACTGCACTAACACACACTGCACTAACACACACACTGCACCACTGCACTAACACACACACTGCATTCATTACACTGACACACGCTCTGCATTCACTACACTGACACACCCACTGCATCCACAACACTAACACACACTCTGCATCCACAACACTAACACACACTCTGCATTCACTACACTAACACACACACTGCATTCATTACACTGACACACACTGCATCCACTGCACTAACATACACTGCATCCACTGCGCTAACACATACTGCATTCGTTACACTCACACACACTGCATTCATTACACTAACACACACACTGCATTCATTATACTGACACACACTGCATTCACTGCACTAACACACACTGCGTTCATTACACTGACACACACACTGCATTCACTGCACTAACACACACACTCTGCATTCATTACACTAACACATGCACTGCATTCACTGCACTAACACACACACTACATCCACAACACTAACACTGCATCCAATGCACTAACACACACTGCATCCACTGCACTAACACATACTGCATTCACTACACTCACACACACACTGCATTCATTACACTGACACACACACTGCATTCACTGCACAGACACACACTCTGCATTCATTACACTGACACACACACTGCATTCACTGCATTCACTGCACTAACACACACTCTGCATTCATTACACTAACACACACTGTATTCACTGCACTAACACACACACTGCACCCACAACACTAACACACACTGCATCCACTGCACTAACACACACTGCATCCACTGCACTAACACATACTGCATTCACTACACTCACACACTGCATGCATTACACTAACACACACACTGCATTTATTACACTGACACACGCTCTGCATTCACTACACTGACACACCCACTGCATCCACAACACTAACACACACTCTGCATCCACAACACTAACACACACTCTGCATTCATTACACTGACACACACACTGTATTCACTGCACTAACACACACACTCTGCATTCATTACACTGACACACACACTACATTCACTGCACTAACACACACTGCACTAACATGCACTGCATTCACTGCACTAACACACACACTGCATCCACAACACTAACACTGCATCCAATGCACTAACACACACTGCATCCACTGCACTAACACATACTGCATTCACTACACTCACACACTGCATTCATTACACTGACACACACTGCATTCACTGCACAGACACACACTCTGCATTCATTACACTGACACACACACTGCATTCACTGCACTAACACACACTCTGCATTCATTACACTAACACACACACACTGCATTCACTGCACTGACACACACACTACATTCACTGCACTAACAAACACTGCACTAACACACACACACACTGCATCCACTGCACGAACACACACTGCATTCATTACACTGACACACACTCTGCATTCACTACACTGACACACACACTGCATCCACAACACTAACACACTCTGCATCCACAACACTAACACACACTCTGCATTCACTACACTAACACACACACTGCATTCATTACACTGGCACACACTCTGTATCCACAACAATAACACACACACTGCATCCACTGCACTAACACACACTGAATCCACTGCACTAACACATACTGCATTCACTACACTCACACACACTGCATTCATTACACTGACACACACACACTGCATTCACTGCACACACTGCAGGTAAGAAACAGGTAGGGGGAATAACAGAATATATTTACATTATTACATTTACATGCATACACTACTAAACACACACACACACACACACACACACACTGCATCCACTGCACTAACACACACACTGCATCCACAACACTAACACACACTCTGCATTCACTACACTAACACACACACTGCATTCATTATGCTGACACACACTCTGCATTCACTACACTGACACACACACTACATTCACTGCACTAACACACACTGCACTATCACACACACTGCACCACTGCACTAACACACACACTGCATTTATTACACTGACACACGCTCTGCATTCACTACACTGACACACCCACTGCATCCACAACACTAACACACACTCTGCATCCACAACACTAACACACACTCTGCATTCATTACACTGACACACACACTGTATTCACTGCACTAACACACACACTCTGCATTCATTACACTAACACATGCACTGCATTCACTGCACTAACACACACTGCATCCACAACACTAACACTGCATCCAATGCACTAACACACACTGCATCCACTGCACTAACACATACTGCATTCACTACACTCACACACACTGCATTCATTACACTGACACACACACTGCATTCACTGCACAGACACACTCTGCATTCATTACACTGACACACACACTGCATTCACTCCACTAACACACACTCAGGGTGTGGGGGCCGAGGGGGACAGTAGGTCCCCCCCATTATTAGTAGGTCCCCCTCTTATTGTTTTTTAGGGCCCCCACCCACCGCGCAGGGGTGAGGGCCGGGGAGAGGACAGTAGGTCCCCCCCCTTATTGTAACTTAGGGCCCCCACCCGCCGCGCAGGGGAGGGGGCCGAGGGGTGGACAGTAGGTCCCCCCCATTATTCTTTTATAGGGCCCCCATCCGCCGCTCAGGGGTGGGGGCTGTGGGGGACAGTAGGTCCCCCCCTTAGTGTTTTTTAGGGCCCCCACCCACCCACCCACTGCACAGGGGTGGGGGCCGGGGGGAGGACAGTAGGTCCCCCCACTTATTGTAACTTAGGGCCCCCAGCCGCTGCGCAGGGGTGGGTGCCGGGGGGAGGACAGTAGGTCCCCCCTTATTGTTTTTTAGGGCCCCCACCCACCGCGCAGTGGTGGGGGCCGGGGGGAGGACAGTAGGTCCCCCCCATTATTCTTTTATAGGGCCCCCACCCGCCGCTCATGGGTGGGGGCCGGGGGGGACAGTAGGTCCCCCCCATTATTAGTAGGTTACCCCCATTATTCTTTTATAGGGCCCCCACTCGCAGCCAGGGCTGCCATCAGGGGGTGACAACCGTGACGGTTGTCACGGGCCCGGACTGCTTTGGCAGTCCAGGGCCCCACAATTACTCTCTGCACCTATATATAGCGATGATCGCTATATATAGGTGCAGCCGCGGGCCCCCGGCTC
Organism: Pelobates fuscus; assembly: GCF_036172605.1. Classification (NCBI taxonomy): domain Eukaryota; kingdom Metazoa; phylum Chordata; class Amphibia; order Anura; family Pelobatidae; genus Pelobates; species Pelobates fuscus. The sequence continues at coordinate 139,611,516 of NC_086328.1, forward strand.
CCTATACTTGCAGAGGGGGCCCAGCGGACTGCAGGAGTACTTTCCAGCATTTCCCGCTCTCACTCCCGTGAGATGTGCGGCCGTTAGAGCGCGCGCACACCACATCTCGTGGGAGTGAGAGCGGGAAATGCTGGAAAGTGCTCCAGCAGTCCGCTGGGCCCCCTCTGCAAGTATAGGGAGCTGGGGGGCCCCACAATGGCACCGGACCGGACCACCAGGGATCAAAGAATCCCCCCCCCCGGACACTGCATCAACTGCACTAACACACACACTGCATTCACTGCACTAACACACACACACTGCATTCATTACACTAACACACACTGCATTAATTGCACTAACACACACACTGCATCCACTGCACTAACACACACTGCATCCACTACACTAACACACACACTGCATCCACTGCACTAACACATACTGCATTTACTACACTCACACACACTGCATTCATTACACTAACACACACTGCATTCATTACACTGGCACACACTGCATTCACTGCACTAACACACTGCATTCATTACACTGACACACACTGCATTCACTGCACTAACACACACTCTGCATTCATTACACTAACACACACACTGCATTCACTGCACACACACACACACACACTGCATCCACAACACTAACACACACTGCATCCACTGCACTAACACATACTGCATTCACTACACTCACACACACTGCATTCATTACACTAACACACACACTGCATTCATTACACTGACACACACACTGCATTCACTGCACTAACACACACTCTGCATTCACTGCTCTAACACACTCTGCATTCATTACACTAACACACACTGCATTCACTGCACTAACACACACACTGCATCCACAACACTAACACACCCTCTGCATTCACTACACTAACACACACACTGCATTCATTACACTGACACACACTCTGCATTCACTACACTGACACACACACTACATTCACTGCACTAACACACACACTGGACCACTGCACTAACACACACACTGCATGCATTACACTGACACACGCTCTGCATTCACTACACTGACACACCCACTGCATCCACAACACTAACACACACTCTGCATCCACAACACTAACACACCCACTGCATTCATTACACTGACACACAATCTGCATTCACTACACTGACACACACACTGCATCCACAACAATAACACACACACTGCATCCACTGCACTAACACACACTGAATCCACTGCACTAACACATACTGCATTCACTACACTCACACACACTGCATTCATTACACTGACACACACACTGCATTCACTGCACACACTGCAGGTAAGAAACAGGTAGGGGGAATAACAGAATATATTTACATTATTACATTTACATGCATACACTACTAAACACAAACACACACACACACACACACACACACACACACACACTGCATCCACTGCACTAACACACACTGCATTCACTGCACTAACACACACACACACACACACACACACACAAACACACACTTCATTCATTACACTAACACGCACACTGCATTAATTGCACTAACACACACACTGCATCCACTGCACTAACACACACTGCATTCATTACACTGACACACACTGCATTCACTGCACTAACACACACTGAATTCATTACACTGACACACACTGCATTCACTGCACTAACACACACTCTGCATTCATTACACTAACACACACTGTATTCACTGCACTAACACACACACTGCACCCACAACCAAGGCCGGCCTTAGGCAATTAGGCGCCCTGTGCAAAAAGTCTTCCCCGCGCCCCACCCCCCACCACGTTGCCTGATTATAGTAACACACACAGGCACCTGGGATGTGTGTATCGCGAGACAAACAAGGCATCTGCCTGGGGCGGCACTTTGCAGGGGGCGGCAAAAAAAACCCAGGCCCAGGCAGATCCCTTGCTTGCCTCGCATCCTGGAGGGCTTAAGAGCTGGCCGGCTGGCCATTTTTGAGCCCCCCTGAGGCTGGCAGCGGGCAGCGAAGGAGCATACTCACCTGAGCTCTTCCTGCTCAGCTCCCTCACGCGCCGCTTAATAAGGCCGGGAGCCGGAATATGACGTCAGTCTGGCTCCCGGCATCACTAAGCGCCGCCTTCTCAGCCTGTGCGCCCCCTGCCTGCCCGCCCAGCAGCCACACTGGACTGTAGGTAAGAAATCCACTCCAGCTCTCCCAGGGAGGCTGGGTGGATTTAAAATAAAATTTAAAAAAATATTTGTTTGTGAGTGTTAGTGGAAATGTCTGTGAGTGTGTAAGTCCAAGTGAATGTGTGTGTGTGTGTCTGTGAGTGAATGTCTGTTTGTGCCTGTATGTCTGTAAGTGTGTGTGTCTGTGAGTGAATGTGTGTGTCGGTCAGTGAGTGTGTATGTGTTGGTCAGTGGGGGCGTGCATCTTTCAGTGAGTGCGTGTGTCTGTCAGTGAGTGTGCGTCTGTCAGTGAGTGAGCGTCTGTCAGTCAAAGTGCGGCCTTGACAATAAGGGCTGGGGGACATTTAAACTCCGTTACAGGCATGTACACACACACACACTCTGTTAAAGGCAGTCACACATACAGGTACAGGTACACACAATGGCACAGCTACAGCGACACACACAATTAGAGTCACACACAGACAGACAGTCACACACACAGAGACAAACAGTTATACACACACACAGGAAGGCAGTCACACAGACAGACAGTTACACACAGACAGAAACACACGGGCAGGCAGACAGTTACACACACACAGTCACACACACAAGCAGGCAGTCACACAGACAGACAGTCACACACAGCAGGCAAACAGTCACACACACAGACAGTCACACAAACAGGCAAACAGTCACACAAACAGGCAAACCGTCACATACACACTTACCTCTTTCCAGTGGATGCAGTTGGCTGTTGGGGAAGCAGGGACTCCTTCCCTCTTCCTGTGCAGCAGGGGCTTCGGGAAGTATTAGCCCCGCCTTCGCCTCGTGATAAGCCCCGCCCCGCCGCTCGGTAAGCCCCGCCCCCTCTGCCGCAATTTATTTTTCTATTTTTTTAAATAGACCCGGGTGGAGAATAATTAATCCTCCACCCGGGTACCTGTTTTAGCTCCCCTGCACTCCGGCCATGTGCGAGCTGTGTCGGCCGCAGGGCGCCCCCTGCTCCATGGCGCCCCCTGCACCATGGCGCCCTGTGCGGCTGCACAGCACGCACACCCCTAAGGCCGGCCCTGCCCACAACACTAACACACACTGCATCCACTGCACTAACACACACTGCATCCACTGCACTAACACATACTGCATTCACTACACTCACACACACTGCATTCATTACACTAACACACACTGCATTTATTACACTGACACACACACTGCATTCACTGCACTAACACACACACACTGCATTCACTGCACTAACACACTCTGCATTCATTACACTAACACACACTGAATTCACTGCACTAACACACACACTGCATCCACAAAACTAACACACACTCTGCATTCACTACACTAACACACACACTGCATTCATTACGCTGACACACACTCTGCATTCACTACACTGACACACACACTACATTCACTGCACTAACACACACTGCACTAACACACACACTGCACCACTGCACTAACACACACACTGCATTCATTACACTGACACACGCTCTGCATTCACTACACTGACACACCCACTGCATCCACAACACTAACACACACTCTGCATCCACAACACTAACACACACTCTGCATTCACTACACTAACACACACACTGCATTCATTATACTGACACACACTGCATTCACTGCACTAACACACACTGCATTCATTACACTGACACACACACTGCATTCACTGCACTAACACACACACTCTGCATTCATTACACTAACACATGCACTGCATTCACTGCACTAACACACACTACATCCACAACACTAACACACACTGCATCCACTGCACTAACACACACTGTATCCACTGCACTAACACACACTGCATCCACTGCACTAACACATACTGCATTCACTACACTCACACACACTGCATTCATTACACTAACACACACACTGCATTTATTACACTGACACACACACTGCATTCACTGCACTAACACACACACACTGCATTCACTGCACTAACACACTCTGCATTCATTACACTAACACACACTGCATTCACTGCACTAACACACACACTGCATCCACAACACTAACACACACTCTGCATTCACTACACTAACACACACACTGCATTCATTACGCTGACACACACTCTGCATTCACTACACTGACACACACACTACATTCACTGCACTAACACACACTGCACTAACACACATACACTGCACCACTGCACTAACACACACACTGCATTCATTACACTGACACATGCTCTGCATTCACTACACTGACACACCCACTGCATCCACAACACTAACACACACTCTGCATCCACAACACTAACACACACTCTGCATTCACTACACTAACACACTGCATTCATTACACTTACACACACTGCATCCACTGCACTAACACACTGCATCCACTGCGCTAACACATACTGCATTCGTTACACTCACACACTGCATTCATTACACTAACACACACACTGCATTCATTATACTGACACACACTGCATTCACTGCACTAACACACACTGCATTCATTACACTGACACACACACTGCATTCACTGCACTAACACACACACTCTGCATTCATTACACTAACACATGCACTGCATTCACTGCACTAACACACACACTGCATCCACAACACTAACACTGCATCCAATGCACTAACACACACTGCATACACTGCACTAACACATACTGCATTCACTACACTCACACACACTGCATTCATTACACTGACACACACACTGCATTCACTGCACAGACACACACTCTGCATTCATTACACTGACACACACACTGCATTCACTGCACTAACACACACTCTGCATTCATTACACTAACACACACACACTGCATTCACTGCACTGACACACACACTACATTCACTGCACTAACAAACACTGCACTAACACACACACAGACTGCATCCACTGCACGAACACACACTGCATTCATTACACTGACACACACTCTGCATTCACTACACTGACACACACACTGCATCCACAACACTAACACACTCTGCATCCACAACACTAACACACACTCTGCATTCACTACACTAACACACACACTGCATTCATTACACTGGCACACACTCTGTATCCACAACAATAACACACACACTGCATCCACTGCACTAACACACACTGAATCCACTGCACTAACACATACTGCATTCACTACACTCACACACACTGCATTCATTACACTGACACACACACTGCATTCACTGCACAGACACACTCTGCATTCATTACACTGACACACACACTGCATTCACTCCACTAACACACACTCTGCATTCATTACACTTACACACACACTGCATTCACTGCACTAACACACACACTGCATCCACAACACTAATACACACTCTGCATTCACTACACTAACACACACTGCATTCATTACACTGACACACACTCTGCATTCACTACACTGACACACACACTACATTCACTGCACTAACAAACACTGCACTAACACACACACTGCATCCACTGCACTAACACACACACTGCATTATTACACTGACATACACTCTACATTCACTACACTGACACACACACTGCATCCACAACACTAACACACACTCTGCATCCACAACACTAACACACACTCTGCATTCACTACACTAACACACCCACTGCATTCATTACACTGACACACACTCTGCATTCACTACACTGACACACACACACTGCATTCACTACTCTGACACACACTGCATAGAGACAGCGTAAACTAAGACTAGCCGGGGTCTGGTACACAGTAAACAGCAAGCCGGCAAACAGAACAGATAAGGATAAAGAGATAACGTAGTCAGAAACAAAGCCAAGGTCAAGTACGAAGGAACACAACTGAACACAACAAGCGCTAAAGGGAATTGAAACAGAAACCACGATAGGGCAAGGAAGGAACTAAGGGAAAAAGGTGAGTATATATACCTTAACATCTATTTTGATTGGCCCCTGTCATATCCACGCCCCCAAAAGGTAAGTGTATTGGGAGTGTGGCATGACAGGGACCAATGGGAGGCCTTTGCCAATTTAGGCTCCCACTGTCCCTTTAAGAGCGCGCCCGATACCCGCGGCGCGCTCTTAGAGTCAGGCGGGACACGTGACCGCTTCTCGCGGTCACTGCCCGCCTTCCTGTCACAGACGGCGGATGAGCCGCGCTTGGCTCGTGCAGCAGCAGGACCGCGTGCGGCTTGAACAGAGGACCCCGGCCGGCCCCTGGAAAGGGTAAGTACCGTTACAGAGCCATAGATTGCCGGATATTGTTGCCAATGCTATTCAGGAGCCATAGATTGCCGGGTATTGTTGCCAATGCTATTCGGTGGGTGAGCCCTGTAGCCTCCTGGACTGTTTGCGGTTGTTTGCGGTGCGTTAAATGGGGAGTTTGGTCTGTTACTGTGAAGTGGGCGTAACCCTTACACTACCTGATCGATACAACATCATACCTGATGTTTTAAAGCACGTTATTCCAAACAATTTAGGAATGTTAGGTGATTTATGCCCTTTATGGATTAAAACCAGACTCTGCATCAACTATGTAATTTTCCATGGGCGTTTTGCCATGGATCCCCATCCGGCATGCCACAGTCCAGGTGTTAGTCCCCTTGAAACAACCTTTCCATCACTATTGTGGCCAGAAAGAGTCCCTGTGGGTTTTAACATTCGCCTGCCTATTGAAGTCTATGGCGGTTCGCCAGGTTCGCCCGTTCACGAACATTTGCAGAAATTTGCGTTCGCCGTTCGCGAGCGGAAAATTTTCTGTTTGCGACATCACTAATCCCCAGGATCCTCAATGGGATCCTCAGCAAACCGTACTAAATATGATCCCCAGCAACCCATCCTAAATTGGGATCCCCAGCAAACCATTCTCAATGGGATCTTCAGCAAACCATCCTGATTGGGATCCCCAGCAAACCATCCTCAATGGGATCCCCAGCAAACCATCCTCAATGAGATCCCCAGCAAACCATCCTCAATGGGATCCCCAGCAAATCATCCTCAATGGGATCCCCAGCAAATCATCCTCAACGGGATCCCCAGCAAATCATCCTAAATGAGATCCCCAGCAAACCATCCTAATTGGGATACCCAGCAAACCATCCTAAATGGGATCCCCAGCAAACCATCCTCAATGGGATCCCCAGCAAACCATCCTAATTGGGATCCCCAGCAAACCATTCTCAATGGGATCCCCAGCAAACCCTCCTAAATGGGATCCCCAGCAAACCATTCTAAACCATCCTCAATGGGATCCCCAGGATTCTCAATGGGATCCCCAGCAAACCATACTAAATGTGATCCCCAGCAAACCATCCTCAATGGGATCCCCAGCAAACCATCCTCAATGGGATCCCCAGAATACTCAACGAGATCCTCAGCAAACCATACTAAATGTGATCCCCAGCAAACCATCCTCAATGGGATCCCCAGCAAACCATCCTCAATGGGATCCCCAGCAAATCATCCCAAATGGGATCCCCAGTAAACCATTCTAATTGGGATCCCCAGCAAACCATCCTGAATGGGATCCCCAGCAAACCATCCTCAATGGGATCCCTAGTAAACCATCCTAATTGGGATCCCCAGGAAACCATCCTAAATGAGATCCCCAGCAAACCATTCTCAATGGGATCGCCAGGAAACCATCCTAATTGGGATCCCCCGCAAACCATCCTAATTGGGATCTCCAGCAAACCATCCTCAATGGGATCCCCAGCAAACCATCCTCAATGGGATCCCCAGTAAACCATCCTAATCGGGATCACCAGGACACCATCCTAAATGGGATCCCCAGCAAACCATCCTCAATGGGATCCCCAGCAAATCATCCTCAATGGGATCCCCAGCAAACCATCCTAATGGGGATCCCCAGCAAACCATTCTCAATGGGATCTCCAGCAAACCATCCTAATTGGGATCCCCAGGAAACCATCCTAAATGAGATCCCCAGCAAACCATTCTCAATGGGATTGCCAGGAAACCACCCTAATTGGGATCCCCCGCAAACCATCCTAATTGGGATCCCCAGTAAACCATCCTAAATGGGATCCCCAGCAAACCATCCTAACAGGGATCCCCAGAAAACCATTCTCAATGGGATCCCCAGCAACCCATCCTGAATGGGATCCCCAGCAAACCATCCTAAATGGGATCCCCAGCAAACCATCCTAACAGGGATCCACCAGGAAAACCATTCTCAATGGGATCCCCAGCAACCCATCCTGAATGGGATCCCCAGCGAACCATCCTAATTGGGATCCCCAGGAAACCATCCTCAATAAGATTCCCATTAAATCATCCTCAATAGGATCCCCAGCAAACCATCCTCAATGGGATCCCCAGCAAACCATCCTCAATGAGATTCCCATTAAATCATCCTCAATAGGATCCCCAGCAAACCATCCTCAATGGGATCCCCAGCAAACCATTATCAATGGGATCCCAAGCAAACCATCCTCAATGGGATCCCCAGCAAACTATCCTCAATGGGATCCCCAGTAAACCATCCTAATCAGGATCACCAGGACACCATCCTAAATGGGATCCCCAGCAAACCATCCTAAATGGGATCCCCAGCAAACCATCCTCAATGGGATCCCCAGCAAACCATCCTCAATGGGATCCCCAGCAAATCATCCTCAATGGTATCCCCAGCAAACCATTCTCAATGGGATCTCCAGCAACCATTCTCAATGGGATCCCCAGCAAATCCTCAATGGGATCCCCAGCAAATCATCCTAATTGGGATCCCCAGCAAACCATCCTAATTGGGATCCCCAGCAAACCATCCTAATTGGGATCCCCAGCAAACTATCCTCAATGGGATTCCCAGTAAACCATTCTCAATGGGATCCCCAGGAAACCATCCTCAATGGGATCCCCAGAAAACCATCCTAAATGGGATCCCCAGAAACCCATCCTCAATGGGATCCCCAGGAAACCATCCTCAATGAGATTCCCAGCAAACCATCCTAAATGGGATCCCCAGAAAACCATCCTCAATGGGATCCCCAGGAAACCATCCTCAATGGGATTCCCAGCAAACCATCCTTAATGGGATCCCCAGCAAATCATCCTCAATGGGATCCCTAGCAAACCACCCTCAATGGGATCCCCAGCAAACCCTTCTCAATGGGATCCCCAGGAAACCATACTCAATGGGATCCCCAGCAAATCATCCTCAATGGGATCCCCAGCAAACCATCTTAAATGAGATCCCCAGCAAACCATCCTCAATGGGATCCCCAGCCAACAATCCTAAATTGGAGGCCCATTGTGAGACCTGCAGGACACGACACAGCATTCTGGACCTTGGGACCATCAAGGGATCCCTTCTACCCGCACAGGACTAACCTGACTGCCACAAAGCAACCCAGTTTCACAACTCATTTAGGCTGCTGAGCCTTATACTGGAACTTCCATGGAGGGTCTGTACACATACTCGTCCTGAGTCATGTGACTTTACAATTTCTTTATTACTAATGCTGCTATTGTTGGGTTTTTTGGGTTCAATCCACAGATACAGCATTTCAATACATAATGTCAAGGAGGATAAGCTCAAATATCAGCGTTTCAACACTTCAGTATTCTAGAACATAATACTGCATAACACACTGTGAATTGAATATATTTTAAATTTATAATCAGGCTAGATCATCTAAGCATGAATAGACAACATGAAATAAGAATGAATGGCAACATGCTAAACTACTGTTGTCTGAGAAGTGATGAGAGGTGTGAGAGTCCATAGTATTGTAAAGCCTGGTTAAGGCATAGTAAAGGCGGAGCGTGTAGTTGTTGGAGGGGTTATTCCGGCCTATAAATACACAGGCTGCCCCTTCATCTGGGCTGATAATGTCTGATTCAGCCCACCCACCACTCCCTTTAATAAGCCATTTAAAGTGGTGGGCCCTCTTTTTACAAACCTACCCAAACATCGGTTTCGGTACACCACAACCAACTTAGGCACCATTAACATAACTACAAATAATTAACCACAAATAACTACTGCTTAAAGGGGGGAAGCTGGTGAAGCTATTAAATTGGGTTCCCCTGTGATGTAGAAAGGCTTCTCCTGTGAGGAGATGAGTAAAGGGCTCTTAAGTGTCCTTCGGCCTATTCCCACCGAGGGCAGTTCACAGTCCCACAAATTGGCGCCGTTCTGCAATTCAAGTGTTGTGAGAGCTGGCAAGATAGTATTCTGATGGTCGATCAAGCTGAGTGTCATGCCTCAACTACCGGTAATTCCTTGTCTCTTTCGGGTTGACGGAGTTTAGCCACTCCCCTTCTCTGACGCGGTCTCCCCACGCTACATAATGCGACCGCGCCAGATACAAGACGCTGGATTATTGAACAGCGTTACCGCGATATCAACCCGGCTAAAAGTTTCTCTGCGACCTCTACTTGTGTACCGAACCGGACTGGAACTCTACTTACCCTCCTTCTCCTCTCTTCGACCACGGCTAGTATCTGGACTTTCCTCATCCTGCCTGAGAAACAACCCTCCCCGGAGGAGAACTCCGGGAACCTGATTTTTCACCCTTTGGAAGCTAAGTCAATTGTTATATCTGTGATAAGAGCTTACCTCCTTTCAAAAACCGCTTAGCATTCCTGCCATAGTCTGCTCTCAAGTTTGCCAAGCATTTCTGCTACAGCCTGCTCTCAAGTCCGTTAAGCATTCAGGCTACAGCTGCTCCCAGGCCTGCTATCTCTAACTCCAAAACGAATCACTCCTGTTACAACTTCATTTCTAAATTCCTCAATTTCCTTAAAACTTGCAAACACCAATGTGCTAGATTACAGTACCTGTATTTTCCATTATTGAATACACAGTTCCTATTCTATTCTCTAAGTATCCTAATCAACAAGCTAAGCCCTAAGGAATCTGCAGTTGTGCTCCATATCAACCTATGTAAACGTTACACTGAGTATAGCATTCTGTGTTCCCCTTCGCGCTTCTGCCCTTCTGGCAGACCCCTGTCCCAGCTTGCATATGCCCAGCTTCGGGGCTTGTATATGCGCTGCTGTCCTCTGGCATTGGTTGTGCGGTCTACGCCACCTGAGATGGGCTGCCATAGGGCCTGTAGCCACTTGTTGGTCCCAGGGACTCAGAGGTGGCAGTGCAGGTAAGCATGGTGGTGAAGCTCATGAGGTAGATACGGTGTATCTGTGTTGCAGGTTTTTCTGGAGGCCAGGACATGTGGCCTCTGCTTTTTTGAATGCACCTGTCTTGGTATGAATTCGACCACAAGCCTCCCATAGAGGTAAGGAGCCCTAAGGGTGTGGACAGCGATCACCCCGCTGGTACAAAGGGGTGCTAAAGGGGCTTCGGCTACATGAGTCATCTTGCGTGGGGTCAGGAAATCCACCGCCTCTCCCTCCCACTACACCCGCTGGGCCTCACTCACAATCAGCATAGATCACCACAGATGACCACATGAAGCAATACAGCGCCTGTCAATCGATGCAGGATATCAGGATACCTCAATCTGTACAAGATAGCCAGCCAAAGGTGTCGGGAACTGGACTAAATCACCAGAGCTATGATGAGCATTCGGAGAACACGTCCAGTTCCATTAAAGTCAGGCCTTGCCCCCATCATCTTTCTTTCTTAAACAAAAAATGTGCTGTTTTTTACTGTACACTTGAAATGCTACACTGTGACAGGCTACTTCACATCAGATTTCCCAAGGTGTATTATGTACTTGGTGTTATGCCAAGCACCTCAAAAATAAAGAATTAAAAAAAAAAATACAACAACAAAAAAACTGTGCATTTTAAGCAATGCTGACCTGCAGTGTGAATGGCAAATCTTAGAATTAAGGTTGGGGGTACTTAGTTAAAGCGTCTCTCTCACTGTCTGGAATCTTTCCATATTTTGTAAAGATGTCTGATGGTGACTACTCCGCTTGGTGTCCCGTGGCCATGGGGTTGCAGGGGAAGGTACTTTCTACCTAGCTGACCCTTGCGGTTGTCCCCATCTGCATCTGATACATGAAATTCCAATTCAGTGAGAGGAATGATGAAAGTCCAACAGTAAACGTGATTTGGGTAGAGTTCATGACAGAGCCATTTCAAAGGGTATTCGTGGCTACATTTATCTGAAGGGGTAACTACACTGAATACGTTTTGGGCTATGAGTCCCAACCTGGGTGGTACTCTCTGTCTCCTGTTAATGTCTCTCTCTGCATTTTTTTCCATAAGTTAGCTCATTATGTTTTTGAAAAAAAAAAAACAATAAAAAAAAACAAAACATAATTTTCTCTGTATTTACCTATTAACAGTACAATTATTCAATGGCCATTTTTGGAAACTGCTGTATGACAGTGTAATGATACATATCATCATGGACTATAATAAAAAGCAGCTCCGTTGTGGTATTGCCATAAGGACAGTTGAATTTTGATACGTACATTAGTAAATTGATTCCACCTGTCCACCCTGTGGGCCCTCTTTATAACACGTTTTATATAACCCATCTATCTTGTTACTAGATACATCTAATTGTGACAGAAATTATAAAATAAATATTTTTTTTTTACTTTTGTCTGTTTTTTTGCTGTAGGGCCACATTGAAATCTATTCAATATCATGACAATGCAAACTGATGTTTTATTACAGTTTCAAGAGTTCCATGAAACAGGAGTTTTGGTAATGTTTGTAATGTTTGTTAAATGATAACATCGGAAGTAGAGAATCCTGTGCTTGCATAATCTCATGTTCTGTCTTTCACCCCCATGTGTTTAATTTCCTTCAGTCACTGTACCCTCATCATTAATTACAGTGATCATTCGTGGACATTGCTTAAATTGCACAAGTCAGAGATATCAGATATGGAGCCTGTAAACACCTTCCTAGGTTAACAAACAAAATAAAAAAAATTACAGCTGGCACAACACAAAAAAGATAATAAAATCTGCAATACTATTGTTAATTCTGCAATACTTTTGTTAATTCACAATTTCTGGTGATAAAATATATTTTAGTTCCTAACTTTCCTGACCCATTGGGTTGTAATGGCCATAGACCAAGACTGACAGCATAGATCAAAGGATCTCCTCAGCCAGTCCGTGCAGGGCCACCACTACTTAAACTTGAGCCCAGAGAGGGGGTTCCATGGCCATTGGGGACATCAAGGACACTGGTCAGACCACCCTGATAAACTAGGGGAGGAGGACTAAGTTTTTGGTCTGCACTTGCTGCTGGTACAGACTAAGTTCTCTGCTAAATCTACTGCATCAAAGCAGGTCCACAGGAATGCTTTAATACTTTCCTTTATTGTACCCACAGGGAGTACAGACAAGTGGCATTTCCCACAGGACCACCAGGGATATGGGTTCCCTCCTGCCTGGCCCAAGACAAGCCTTAGGGAGGGGGAATAACCTTTAGTTGTTTTTTTTTAAATTCATTTTTGCATATTTATTGCCCCTATCCACCCATTACTGACCCGTTTCCCCCTCTACTAACCCTATCCCCAAAACTACTGACCTCATCCCCCAATAATGACCCTATACTCACAGCTACTAACCATATCCCAACAACTACTGACCCTATCGACCCAATACTGACCTTATCCCCACAACTACAGACCTTATACCCACAATTACTTACCCTATCCCCCCACTACTGACCATATCCCCACAACTATTAACACAATCCTCAGAACGACTTACCCTATTCCCACAACTACTGACACAATCCCCACAACCACTGACCCTATTCTCACAACTACTTACCCTATGCCCACAACTACTGACACAATCCCCACAACCACTGACCCTATTCTCACAACTACTTACCCTATGCCCACAACTACTGACATGATCCCCATAACTACTGACCCTGTCCATCCAATAGCTGACCTTATTCCCACAACTACTGACCCTATTCCCACAACTACTGACCATATCCTCACAACTACTGACTCTATCTCCATAACCACTGATCCGGTCCACCCAATTACTGACCCTATCACCCCACTACTGACCCTATTCCCACAACTACTAACGCTATCCTCACAACTTCTTTCCCTATTCCCACAACTACTGCCCCAATCCTCAGAACTACTTACCCTTTTAACACAACTACTGACACAATCCCCACAACTATTGACCCTATCCTACAAATACTGACCCTATTACCACAACTACTGACCCTATCCTCACAACTACTTACCCTATCCCCACAACTACTGACCCAATCCTCACAACTACTTACCCTTAACACAACTACTGACACAATCCCCACAACTACTGACCCTATCCTACAAATACTGACCCTATTACCACAACTACTGACCCTATCCTCACAACTACTTACCCTATCCCTACAGCTACTGACATGATCCCCACAACTACTGACCCTATGTCTATAACTACTGACAATGTCCACCCAATAACTGACCTTATCCCCACAATTAGTGACCCTATCTCCCCACTACTGACCCTATTCTCACAACTACTGAGCCTATCCTCACAACTACTTACTCTATCCCCACAACTACTGACCCAATCCTCACAACTACTGATCCTTCCACCCAATTAAGGTCCCTATCGCCCCACTACTGACCCTATCCCCACAGCTACTGACCCTATCCCCACAGTTAGTGACCCTAACTCCATAACTACTGACCCTATCCCCACAACTACTGATCCTATTTATACAACTACTGACCCTATCCCCACAACCACTTACCCTATCCCCCACCTACTGACCCTATCGCCCCACTACTGACGCTATCCCCACAACTACTGATCCTATCACCCCACTACTGACCCTATCCCCACAACTACTGACCTTATTCCACCACTACTGACACTATCGCCCCACTACTGACCCTATTCCCCACTAGTAGCCCCTTCATCCCACATACTAAAGTCCCTATCCTCACAAACACACTACAGCTTCTTATCCCCCCACATATGCAGTATAGTCCTGTCTTTCAACACATAGACACGCTACAAGCCCTTTCCACACAATCTACACCACTAATAGGCCACCCCACACACACTACACTGCAAAATGCTTATTCAATGCACACAGCCCCACAAACAGCCTTCCCCCCACACATTCAGCTATCCCACACAAACTCTTACAAAGAGCCTAACCACAAACAGGTATACACCTCATTACATGTGTCTACCCACACACAACACCACAAGCAGCCTGGATACACACACACACACACAACAACACACACACACACACACAACAACACACACACACACTATTCGCTTGCATTGAGATAAACAAATACAGGGCATATTCCTCTTGACACAGCTCTATTGGGCCGATCTGCCATTAAATACCCAGGCTGCATTTTTGTCCCAGTCCAGCCTGCCTGCCTGTTAGGCACTCACAAGGTTAAAATTACCCCCCCTCCCCCCCCCATTTTACATAGATTTGTTGAAAATCTTTCAATGCCCTTTGCTATTGCTATTTGCAATGTATTCTCACTAATCGTCTGTAACCCTGAACACTGTTCTGAATGGACAACATGTTCTGATTTTCTTTGAACGTTAAGGGAACTTTACTACCATAAAATTAATCTGAACATTATCTTAAAACAATATACAAGGTGTCCCCAGACAGCATTTATTTTTCTTTAGTTTGTTTTATAAATGTCCAAGGGATATAACAATCTTCTATTCTTACAACAGTGATCATTTGTTAGGAGGTATTTTTATAACAATATTATTTATTTCAGATACAATTTTTTTTATTTGTTAAGTGGAAGAGTGGAGATAATAGGGTACAGATTAGCCCCCGGTTTCTGCCCCTGACAGTAGATACCCATATAATGAATTAGAAAAAGGAAGAAATACTATCAAAAAGACTGTCTGTTTCTCCATGATCCTTTTCAGCTTATCTGACTCCCTGCTAGATTATTTTTTTGCTAAATTGCACCTGTTTCAGCACATTGCCCTTTGAAGGCTGAGACCACTGGGGTACCTAACCCCTAGAACTCTCAGACAATTATTGCTGACTCTGACAATACCACAATGTAAAGCCCACAGGTCAAGTGAGTAGACTAGTTGCTATGGCAAGCCCTGGCTTTGTACCCAGAAGAGACTCTAGGCAAGAAAACTGCTACATTGCGCTAGATCGACCTTAAAGGGACACTCCACTGCCCAAATAAAAAAATCACCGATTAGTAGATATACTGGACCCCAAATCATTACATTTGGGATGTAATAAAAAAACAGCTTGCAAAAGTGGCAGATCTCTTGTCTGCAGCCTTTGCAAGCCCTCCCTTTCTAACCCCGCCTAGACCTTCTGTGACTGTCCAATCACAGACTCCATAATGCAGCTCAATGAGAAGTATTTGCGAGGCAGGTGCTCTGGGTAATTGCTGCCTATTGAGTTTAGCTTCACGGAGCTAAACAAACCAGGAAGTAACTGGAACGGGTGTCACAAGATTCATTTAATACATTTCTATTGAAATCCGCTTTTTTGTAAAAAAATTTAAAAAGAGGACACACTCTTCACACACAAAGCACTTCAGCTAAAGTGCTTTTTGGGCCTGGAGTGTCTCTTTAAATTTCTCTGTGTGCCATTTCATCTGATCTCACCATCGTGAAAAGTTAAATCTCAAGCATAATGCAAGATCAACTTCCAAGGCATGGTGGCCATAGACATTCTTACATTACAGGAGTTAATGAGAAACTTAGGACAACTCTGGAGGACATTTCATTAGCTGGTAATGTAGCTCACGTTTAGATTAGTGAGTCATTTCTATGCAATGTGTGTTTTGTGTGCTTTTTAAAATCCCACGCTGCATTTACATTGTGACTGATCGGTAGCTTCACAATCACATGAGAAATGTTGGTGTTGAGAGACCATCTTCAAACCAGCTTGTGACTTTGTGAAGGGAACACTTTGTTGGGGAATTTCTATTATATCTGGAATCTTTCGTATGCATTTGTAAATAACAGTTTTTACACAATTTGATATTTCATTTATCAAATAAACATGATATAGATAGTTTCTATCTTTGTGTAATGTTTATTGGGATGTAATATGACTAATAACGATTGTCTTTTCATTCACCAGTCATCCTAAAAGTGTGCATGCCCTGCATTTAATGACGTTCAATGTCACATGGTAAAGTCCGACTCGGTCCTCGCTGAGGAAACACCTCAGTGGCTATCAGAAAGACAGAAATTAGATGTGTGTATCACCCTAGACATGTGCAATTCGTTTCGGGCTGAATATGTATTTGGACGAATTTCGGGAAATTCGGACATTCGGGTACTTCCAAATGTCCGAATTGCCGAAGTGCCGAATTACCGAGGTCCCGAAGTTCCGAAATTACTGAATTTCCGAAGTGCGGAAGTTGCCGAAGTGCCGAAGTGCCGAAGTTACGAAGCACAGTTTTGCCTAAGTACTAATATACTTACCCAGTGGAAGAAGTATAAAAAGTATACAAACATAGCCAGGATTCAGCTGTAAGCATTTGCAACACTTACAACAATCAAGTAACATACATTCATATAAAATGTAAGTTACTCAGCCTGTCAATGAAATGACAGAAATGAATAAGTAGATAGCTCCCTAATACCGTGGAAATTAGGGAGTTATCTACTAAAAGGCTGAAAGACCTAAATTTTCAGACAAATGTACTAATACTAAGAAAATATTACTTAGTAAATTATGCCCCTACTTGCTATACCGCGAGTAGGGGCATGTCTATTAAACAGTGGCTGCTCACTGTAAAAAAAACAAAAAAACATGTCCCCCCTCCCCGTCCTAACCTGAAGGGAGGACCTATTGCCCCCCCCTGCCCCACCCCTGAACGGCAGGTGAGGCCCTAAAGTAAAATAAGGGGGGGACCTATTGTCCTCCCCCCCGGCCCCCACCACTGAGCGGCAGATGGGGGCCCTAAATCAGAATAGGGGGGGACCTAATGTCCTCCCACCTGGTCCCCACCCCTGAGCGGTGGGTGGGGGCCCTAAATACTAATTAGGTGGGGGGGGACCTAATGTCCTACCTGTGGCGGAACCCACCTCGCCACTGGACATTGGAGGGGCCTGGCTGCCTGCCTCTTACCTGCTGACTATGGCCCCTGGAAAATTGGTACACTTAAAGATTTATATTTGGGCATATTGTACTGTATATTGCTGCTACTGGCCCTTTTAACAGCATCTATGGACACATTGGGACTTTTGGGACTACTGTCCCTTTAAGACTGTGAAGCATGTTCTAGTGTGCTGCCTGTAATATTGTATATGTATTCATGTGTTAAGTTTATCCTGGGTGATATGTATGCAGCATTCAACTGATTGTTCGGTAGAATCACTCCATTCAGTATATTGAGTGAAACTACTGAACAACCAGACCACCCAGGAATAAGTGTGCCTCCAATTACAGTTTGCAACAATGTTGCAAACAGGTAATTGGCAATCAGTGCAGTGTGGTCTTTGTCCTCTGGGTGGCCGCCATTCGGGAAACAAACACGTGGCGGCGGCCATCTTAAACTACCGAACAGCGGTGTTTTGCCGTCGAGTGTCTGGAACTAAAATCGGACACTTGACTAGGCAAACACCGCTGAGACCTCCATACTTCCAGAAATTCGTATGGAAACTACCGAATGACCCGCCGTTCGGTAGAAAGAACCCCGCAAACAAGGGAATTCATTCAAACCCTCTCCAGGCTCTATAACACAGGCAATTCGCCTGTTTTCATTCCCTTGTTTGTGACCGACCGCAGGGCCAAAATGCATGGAACTGTTTTCGGATACTTTACCCATGCGGTCGGTCAAATCTTTGGAACCCCATATCTCACGAACCATTCATCCGAATTACTTGAATTTTGGATATGTTGTTCCCCTGAATAAGGGCTATCCAGCGATGCTGGATTTAAAGGTGTACCTCCTGTTTTTGGGGTACATCCAGGAATTGGGGAAAAGTGTGTACTGTATAATTGGGTTAAGTGGTAATCTAAGGGGAGGAAATGTGTGGGAGGTGCATCCATGTGATTGGTCAATATCATCCTCCCCCTGGGAGTGTCCTGTATGTACCTGTTTGTGAATAAAAGCCAGGCTGGATGAGCCAGTCCAGAGTTCCTGTTTTAACCTCAAAGTGATGTGTCGTCTCATTATTGGGGGAAGGATTTATTGTATGCTGTTCCAGTTGACTGCTAGGGGTACAAGCCTATTCGTATGGTTCCTATTCAATGGTCTACAGCATTCATACGCTTGGGAGAATTTAAAGTTTTCTTGGATTCGGTGATTATGGTGTCTGCCAGAGTGCTTGGAGCCCTCAGGAAGCACTAGGAGCATCCATTAACGGAGGTACCAAGTCGGGGTGCCAGGCGATCCGTTACATTGGTGGCAAGCGGTGGGATGGCGTCCTAGTGTGAGGTAAAGCAGCTCAGAGACACTGTTTGGATTTACAAATTGAGGGCAACGCTAGCAGTCGTGCAGCGCCCCTGGGAGCAGACAAGTATGGAAGGTTCTGGCTCTGGAGATGATTGGCTGGCCGAGGTGAGGCAGCGAGTGGCCGAGTATGGGGATGATATACCCATGGAGACACGCCGGGTGATCTGGAACCAGGTCATGGCTGAGCGAAACACAAGGCTGGACCGAGAATTCCGGTTGGCGAAAGAGAGGAAGTATGCTCAGCAGCAGGAGCGTTACAGCAGCCGAGTAGAGGCTGCATCCGAGGAGGTTAGCCGTCTTTCCCTGAGGCGGCGGGAGGAACCCGAAGTGGGGGTCCTCATAGACTGGTCCTGTGAGGAACCACAACAGGCAGGTAGAGATGGGACCAAGGTCTCTCCACCGGGATGCTGGGCAACCGGCCCAGATCCCCAGCAGCAGCCAGAGTTGCCAGGTGGGGAAGCAGGTGGCCCTTACTCACAAATGTTGAGGGGCCTCACGGGTTGGTCCTGGGAAGACCCACAGATGGCAGGTGGAGATGGGACTGCAGTCTCTCTACCGGCCCTACAGGGATGCTGGGCAGGCGGCCCAGATCCCCAGCGGCAGTGTGAAGTGCAGGGAGAGGAGAGCAGCGTCCTCCCTCCCCAGCGGCAGGCTGAGTTACAGGGGGCAGAGGTAGTTGGTCCTACCCCCCAGCAGCAGCGTGATTTTTTGGGAATAGAGAGCCCAGTCTCCGTTCCCCAGCAGCAGGACACTGAATTGGGAGGAGAGACAGTCGGTCTCCCTCCACAAAGACTGAAAGTAGGCATGGGAGAGGAGATTGTTACCACCTCTCCCCAGCGGCGGATCATCAATGGGCAGAGTGTTCTAATGGGAGAGGAGCTGGTTACCACCTCTCCCCAGCGGCAGCTTAATGTACCAGGGGGAGACTGTAAGCCCCACACCAGCACAGATGGGACCGTGGTCTCTGTGCCCAAGTTACAGGGAGCTGAAGGGGCCGTCCTCCCTCCCCAGTGGCAGTGTGATTTGTTGGGAATTGGGAGCCCAGTCTCCATTCCCCGGCAGCAGAGTGTCCAGCAGGGAAGAGAGAGCCCAGTCTCCTTTCCCCAGCAGCAGGACACTGTATTGGGAGTAGAGACAGTCGGTCTCCCTCCACAGAGTATAGAAGTATGTAGGGGAGAGGAGCTTGCTACCACCTCTCCCCAGCGGCGGATCAGTAAAGTGCAGGGAGAGGAGAGCAGCATCCTCCCTCCCCAGCGGCAGCCTAACACACCAAGGGGAGACAGTAAGCCCCACACCAGCACAGATGGGACCGTGGTCTCCGTGCCCAAGCTACAGGGAACTGAAGGAGATGTCCTTGCTCCCCAGCGGCAGTCTACGGTTCAGGGAGAGGAGGTTGTTATTCCCTCTCCCCAGCGGCAGCACAGCTCACCAAGGGGAGACAGTAAGCCCCACAACAGCACAGATGGGACCGTGGTCTCTGTGCCCAAGTTACAGGGAGCTGAAGGAGCCGTCCTTGCTCCCCAGCGGCAGTCTACGGTTCAGGGAGAGGAGTTTGTCATCCCCTCTCCCCAGCGGCAGCTTAGCACACCAAGGGGAGACAGTAAACCCCACAACCGTGCAGATGGGACCGTAGTCTCTGCACCTACACCACTGGGGATAGGGACAGTCGGTCCTAGTCCACAACAGCCAGACAAAATATCGGAAGGGGAGACAGTCGTTTTTCCCCAACAACAGCTGTGTTCAACCAGGGGAGAGGACACCCTGGTTACTTTTTCCCCAAGCCTTGGACTTACAACTGGACACGAGTGGCAGGGGGCCATCTGGACAACTACCCCCTGTAAGGACAGCCAGCCGACTATCAGAGCCCCAGACCGACTGGAGGTCTGGAGTCTGGATAGTCTAAATGGGAAAGGGGAGAAATGTGGCGGAACCCACCTCGCCACTGGACATTGGAGGGGCCTGGCTGCCTGCCTCTTACCTGCTGACTATGGCCCCTGGAAAATTGGTACACTTAAAGATTTATATTTGGGCATATTGTACTGTATATTGCTGCTACTGGCCCTTTTAACAGCATCTATGGACACATTGGGACTTTTGGGACTACTGTCCCTTTAAGACTGTGAAGCATGTTCTAGTGTGCTGCCTGTAATATTGTATATGTATTCATGTGTTAAGTTTATCCTGGGTGATATGTATGCAGCATTCAACTGATTGTTCGGTAGAATCACTCCATTCAGTATATTGAGTGAAACTACTGAACAACCAGACCACCCAGGAATAAGTGTGCCTCCAATTACAGTTTGCAACAATGTTGCAAACAGGTAATTGGCAATCAGTGCAGTGTGGTCTTTGTCCTCTGGGTGGCCGCCATTCGGGAAACAAACACGTGGCGGCGGCCATCTTAAACTACCGAACAGCGGTGTTTTGCCGTCGAGTGTCTGGAACTAAAATCGGACACTTGACTAGGCAAACACCGCTGAGACCTCCATACTTCCAGAAATTCGTATGGAAACTACCGAATGACCCGCCGTTCGGTAGAAAGAACCCCACAAACAAGGGAATTCATTCAAACCCTCTCCAGGCTCTATAACACAGGCAATTCGCCTGTTTTCATTCCCTTGTTTGTGACCGACCGCAGGGCCAAAATGCATGGAACTGTTTTCGGATACTTTACCCATGCGGTCGGTCAAATCTTTGGAACCCCATATCTCACGAACCATTCATCCGAATTACTTGAATTTTGGATATGTTGTCCCCCTGAATAAGGGCTATCCAGCGATGCTGGATTTAAAGGTGTACCTCCTGTTTTTGGGGTACATCCAGGAATTGGGGAAAAGTGTGTACTGTATAATTGGGTTAAGTGGTAATCTAAGGGGAGGAAATGTGTGGGAGGTGCATCCATGTGATTGGTCAATATCATCCTCCCCCTGGGAGTGTCCTGTATGTACCTGTTTGTGAATAAAAGCCAGGCTGGATGAGCCAGTCCAGAGTTCCTGTTTTAACCTCAAAGTGATGTGTCGTCTCATTATTGGGGGAAGGATTTATTGTATGCTGTTCCAGTTGACTGCTAGGGGTACAAGCCTATTCGTATGGTTCCTATTCAATGGTCTACAGCATTCATACGCTTGGGAGAATTTAAAGTTTTCTTGGATTCGGTGATTATGGTGTCTGCCAGAGTGCTTGGAGCCCTCAGGAAGCACTAGGAGCATCCATTAACGGAGGTACCAAGTCGGGGTGCCAGGCGATCCGTTACACTACCCCCATCCCCCACCCCTGAGCGGTGGGTGGGGGCCCTAAATTAGAATGAGGGGGAAGGACCTAATGTCCTCCCCCTGGTCCCCACCCCTGAGCGGTGGGTGGGGGCCCTAAATACTAATTGGGGGGAACCTAATGTCCTCCCTCCTGGCCCCCACCCCTGAGCGGTGGGTGGGGGCCCTAAACACTAATTAGGGGGGGACCTAAGGTCCTCCCCCAGGCCTCCACCTCTGAGCGGTGGGTGGGGGCCCTAAATACTACTTGGGGGGACCTAATGTCCTCCCCCCTGGCCCCCACCCCTGAGCGGTGGGTGGGGGCCCTAAATACTACTTGGGGGGACCTAATGTCCTCCCCCCTGGCCCCCACCCCTGAGCGGTGGGTGGGGGCCATCAAATACTAATTAGGGGGGACCTAATGTCCTCCCCCCTGGCCCCCACCCCTGAGCATCGGGTGGGGGCCCTAAATAATAAAAATAACCCCCCCTCTCCAAACCCCTAGTCACCCCCCTCCCCAAAAAATTAACCCCTACCTATCCCCCTAACCCTAAAAATAATGAGGGGGGGACCATTTAACTAAGTAGTTGTAAAAAATAAAAATAAACTTACCATTTGATGTTTTCTTTCTTCAAAAATCTTCTTTTTCAGCCCCAAAAAAGGCTTTTTTTTTTTTTTTAACAGTGAGCAGCCACTGGCTCCTCACTGTTTACTAGAGATGCCCCTACTTGTGGTATAGCGAGTAGGGGCACAATTTACTAATACTAAGTAATCTTTACTTAGTATTAGTAAATTTGGCTGAAAGATCAATTTAGGTCTTTCAGCCTTTTGGTAGATAACTCCCTAATACCGTGGGAATTAGGGAGTCATCTACCAAGCGGCTGCAATAGAAGTTCTGAAATTCCGAAGTTCCGAAGTGCCGAAGTTGCTGAAGTTCCGAAGTTGCCGAAGTGCCGAAGTTACCGAAATTCCAAAGTGGCGAAGTTCCGAAGTGCCGAATTGCCGAAGTCCCGAATTGCCGAAGTCCCAAATTTTGGAATGCCGAAACTGAACCGAAAATTTTACCCATGCACATGCCTGTATCACCCTGCAATGTAAACACTGCCGTTTAAACAAAACTAAAACTACAGTTCAGCTGCACCCAGACTACGTCATTGAGATGAAGTGGTCTGGGTGCCTTTAGTGGCTCTTTCAGGGATACTGACCATACAGTTGTAATACACCAATTAAAAAACAATCCATTTGATATAGACAGGGCCGGATTAACATAGGGGCTGATGGAACTGCAGCTCCAGGCCCATGCCATAAAATAGGCCCACTGATTTAAAAAAAAAAAAAAAAGCTTTTTTTGCTTTTACTACTCTTCACATGCTCTTGCTGAAGTATGGAAACTTAAGAGGGACATAGGGGAACAAAACGTATGTGGACTGTCTGACAATGAAATTAGTTAAGGTAAAGCTGACATTGCGCACTATGCTAATGCTCTTGCTGCGTCAGTCTCTGTAACACTGTGGATGTTCCCTTTCTACGTACACCTTCTCTCTGTCCCAGACTATGTAACAGGAGCTTCTTCCTGCAAGTAAGAAGGTTAGGAGAGGAATGGACCAGCGAGTGCTAGGGGACAGTCTTTAGAAAGCGTGCAGCAAGCGCATCATTAGACACATTTATGCCGAGCTCAGGATGTTGTCTGCACAGTATGCCCTTTGTTGGCCAGCCTGCATGATTGGCAGCCAACCTGACATGCATTTCCACAATCCAATTCTTCATGCAGACATGGCCCCTTTTTGGTCATGTTCACCCCTTTGGGTGGTTCTGGTTACGTTACTCTCGTCAGTGACCCACTCTTTCACCTCGCCCACCGATTTCCTGCTTCACTGGACACTGCTGTTAGGGGAATTTACTTGAAAGATGAAAGCGAGACATTAGCATTGGGTATGTGTTTTCTGATAGATAGATCCGATGAGTTTCCCTCCAGCACCACCTCCGCCAGATACATGACGCTTGGGAGGTATGACTGTTTTACTTTTCTCTAACTTGGTAAAAGTCCTTGCTGTACTAAAGACTAAATCGTGTACTATCAAGAGATTATTGTTTGTAAGGACTATCACATTGACTTATTTCTTGTTTGTTCCAAAAATCTATTTATTTTGTCTATTGGCCCAACTCTTTTTTATCTTTTTATAAGTGTTTTAGTGTTTTCTGTTAATAAGATTCTGTAATTAAGCCCATCATAATTGTCAGCACCAGGTCCAATGGGTATAGACAGATCTTGTGTGGAGTACAGCCAGGGCCCGTGCTAGGATTTCTGCCGCCCGAGGCAAAATAAAAATCCCCCTCCATGTGACATCACAATGCCCCACCCATATGATGGGACTCTCCTGCACCCTGTCCTATAGAGCTCTCCCCTGCCCCTTAGGGGTCTCTCCCCCCACCCTCCCCTACCGGTCTCTTCTCATCCCCCCCATTTTCTTCTCACCCCTCCTGTGTTCTCCTCATCTCCCCTTCTCCTCACCCCCTCTGTGTTCTCCTCACCCCCTCCCTGTTTTCTTCTTACTCCCCCCTCCCTGTGTTCTTCTTACTCCCCCCATGATCTTCTTACTCCCCCCGTGTTCTTCTTACTCCCCCTCCCTTTGTTCTCCTCACCCCCCTTCCTGTGTTCTTCTTACTCCCCCTCCCTGTGTTCTCCTCACCCCCTCCCTGTGTTCTTCTTACTCCCCCCATGTTCTTCTTACTCCCCCCTAACTGTGTGTAACGAGATTATACCCCAACACGCAGGATCCAGCTAAACAGAAAACAACACAGAGGGAAGATACGTCTACCGGTCCTTAGAGTGGCCGGACTCGACGTATATAGGAGAAGTACAGAGTCAGGAACGATCCGAGGTCAAGGGCACAAAGAGACAGCGTAAACTAGGACTAGCCGGGGTCTGGTACACAGGAAACAGCAAGCCGGCAAACAGAACAGATAAGGATAAAGCAAAAACAAAGTCAGAATACAAAGCCAAGGTCAAATATGGAGAAACACAACTGAACACCACAAGCGCTAAAGGGAACTGTAGCAGAAACCACGATAGGGCAAGGAACTAAGGGAAAAGGGTAAGTATATGCAGCATCTAAACTAATGTGATTGGCTCCTGTCATATCCACACCCCCAAAAGGTAAGTGTATGGGGTGTGTGGCATGACAGGGGCCAATGGGAGCCTTTTGGCAATTTAGGCTCCCACTGTCTCTTTATGAGCGCGCCTGAGACTCGCGGCACGCTCTTAGATTCAGGCGGGACACGTGACCGCTTCTCGCGGTCACTGCCCGCCTTCCTATTAAAGCAGTCGGATGAGCCGCGCGTGGCTCGAAGAGAGGACCGCGGCCGGACCCTGGAAAAGGTGAGTAACGCTACACTGTGTTCTTACTCCCCCATGTTCTTCTTGCTCCCCCCCCTTCCTGTGTTCTTCTTACTCCCCCTCCCTGTGTTCTCCTCACCTCCCTCCCTGTGTTCTTCTTACTCCCCCATGTTCTTCTTACTCCCCCCTCCCTGTGTTCTTCTTACTCCACCTCCCTGTGTTCCTCTTACTCCCCCCTGTGTTATTCTTACTCCTCCTCCCTCCCTATGTTCTTCGTATTCCCTCCCCATGTTCCTATTACTCCCCCCATATGCTATTCTTACTCCTACCCCTCCCTATGTTCTTCTTACTACTCCTCCCTCCCTGTGTCCTTCTTACTCCCTCCCTCCCCCCATGTTCTTCTTAATACTCCCCCCATGTTCTTCTTACTCCTCCCCCCTCCCTGTGTCCTTCTTACTCCCCTCCCCTGTGTCTTTCTAACTCCACTCCCCCCCCCCCCGTGTCCTTCTTGCTCCCCCCTCCCTCCCTATGTTCTTCTCACCTCCATTTCCCTCTGTAGCGTGGGTCGCCGAGCTCCTTTCCGGTCCGCGGTACAGGAGCTTTTGTTTCCTGTACCCGGCCGGACTGACAGGAAGTGCAGACTGAGTGTTACTGATTGTGCACTTCCTATCAGTCCGGCCGGGTACAGGAAACGGATGTTACTGTACCACGGACCGAAGAGGAGCTCGGCGACCCACACTACAGAGGGGAATGGAGGTGAGAAGAGAGGCAGTGCTGCAGCTGCCTGAGGCTCTCTATAGAGTGCTCAGGTGGCTGCAGCATTAAAAGGGCCCCCTCCTATATTTCTAGTACAGAAAATTATTGGATTCTTTGCTGCTGCATGAGCTTTCAGTAGAAACATAGAATGTGATGGCAGATAAGAACCATTCGGCCCATCTAGTCTGCCCAATTTTCTTAATACTTTCATTAGTCCCTGGCCTTATCTTATAGCTAGGATAGCCTTATGTCTATCCCACGCATGCTTAAACTCCTTTACTGTGTTAACCACTACCACTTCAGCTGGAAGGCTATTCCATGCATTCACTACCCTCTCAGTAAAGTAATACTTCCTGATATTATTTTTAAACCTTTGCTTCTCTAATTTAAGAGGACATGGTGTTAGTATTTAGGTTTTTGAAAATGATATGCATGTATTTTCAGTGTGGAATGAGTGGAGTTTACTTGCTGTAGAAATTTAATAAACAGAGCAGCTTCTCCAGTGTGGACGTTGTGGTGGGTACTGAGCTCAAATTCAAAGTCCTCCATCATGTGAAGGACAATTTGTGCCTCCTTGCTGCCTAGCAGATCTGTACCGAAACATCGTGAAAACTCATGCACTCCTCGACTTTTATAAGAGCTCGAAACGGCAAAACAATGTATCTGTCATATGCACTCGCACACTGTTTTTGAATGCTTCCATGCTTTTATACTGCTCATCTTTTGCTCAGAAAGTAAAACAAATGTGCATGTGACAGAACCCCTTAATATGAAATCCAAGATATGTAACACCTTCCTCCATTGTGCTGTTGGTTACCTTGAAATGGAAGCCAAACTGTGCATGATTTCAATTATTGCTTATAATTGTAATAATTCCAGTAATTACTGACACATCAGTGGAAACCTTCTCATACCATTAATGACAGGACCAGGGCATGTATCATAGCTCATCCTCACTCCAATGGCTCACAACCTTTCCCTGACTAAAGGGCAAAACTTGATTATCAATCAAACATTCTCCAACCCTTAAGATCTTTCTTTCCTTGCAACCCCAGGTCAGACTCTTTAAACATACTTTTCAAATTAAACACCTCCTTCATCTCCACAATTACTTATTTTTACAAAGCTATCTTGCCCTTTCACTATTTAAAGGCCACTCCACTTTTTTTTTTTTTTGTTTTTGTTTTTTAATAGTGCTGAAACTCTGGGCTTCTGAAAAACTAACTCATCATTTTTTCTTCAGATGTTTGAACTGATACAGCCACTCATTGCCTTGTACTGAGCGCTTAACATATCATAACACAAAGATTGAGCTGTTTAGTTTCTCTCCTATATAATAAAGCTGTTGAAATTTCCAGTAATTTGTTCTTGGAAACAGCTATGTTTTTAGTGTGCTGGAAATCTGACTGGAGCTGCAACAGTGAGCGAACAAGCCTGGGTATATTTATGTATTAAATGAATCCTCTGGATAAACAAAACCTGCATTCCATGTATTCTCTGGACAGAATTTGAAGGTGCGCACTAGCAAACTTTGCTTGGTGTTTTTTTAGGAGCCACCTCCACCTAGCTAATGGAATTTGTCACGAGAATAACACGTTTTATAGAGCACATTAGTTGATTGAATGTATGTAGAGATTAATAACCAGAAGAGAAGGATTATGACAAGCATTTCTAGGGTGAGTAAGAAGGGGGAACGCAGGAAAGCTAAGCAACCTCCAGGCGGCCCAACAGTGCCAGCACACATGGTACAATTAGGGAGCCAGGGACTTTAGCTTTCAGGTAGGACAGAAAGTTTTAGTTTTAAAACCTGTCCGACATGATAAGCCACGGACTGCCTGGCAAGGCCCATACAAAGCAATGGAGCGGATATTCAACACCACTTATGTGATCGGCCCATGCTCTGGATCGGGCAGGCGACGCATGATCCATGTAAACATGCTGAAGCCCTACCACGAGCGCTCAGAGGAGGTGACAGCGATCTGTGCCCCTGCCTCTGAGGACTTTGACAACCTTCCCCTTCCAGACCTCATAGGGGACAGGAGCCAGTCTAGTGAAATAGAAGAGGTCAAGCTGGGAGATCGGTTGAGCCCACAGGAGTACAACAACTCTTAAGAGAGAAGAGAGACACCTTATCTAATGTGCCTGGCTACACCCCTTTGGCAACTCACCGGGTAGAGACACCAGGTCCACTCCCTATGCGTCAGACCCCCTACCGAATCCCTGGGTGGGCGTCGTTCGACATACGAACATGTGCGAGGAGATCCAAGAGATGCTCTAACTGGGGTAATTGAGCCTTCTGACAGCACCTGGGCCTCCTCTGTAGTCCTCGTATATAAACGGGACAACCCGGTTCTGCATGAACTACCGGAGGTTAAATTATAAAACCGTGTCAGATGCATATCCCATGTCTAGGATAGACGCACTAATGGACAGGATGGCCCAGGGCCAATACCTCATGACAATTGATCTTTGCAAGGGGTATTGGAAGATCCCCCTGGCCCCTAAAACCATTCCAAAGTCGGCCTTTGTCACCCCATTCGGCTTATACCAGTTTAAGGTTACTGCTGTTTGGGATGAAAAATGCTCCGGCTACTTTTCAAAGGATGGTGGACCGCCTCCTAGACGAGTTCCAAGACTACACCTGTGCCTATTTAGATGACATTGCTATCTTTAGCAATACCTAGCAGGAGCACTTGACCCATTTAGGAGCGGTCCTAGATAGGATTAGAGAAGCCGGCTTAACCATGAAGCTGGCCAAGTGCAGTATAGGCATGGCCGAGGTGCAGTACCTCAGACACAGAGTTCGATGCGGGCAGCAGAAACCTGAGCCCGCTAAGGTGGAAGCCGTGGCCCAGTGCCCACTCCCAGAACTAAGACACAAGTGCTAGCATTTCTAGGGACTGCAGGGTACTACCGAAAGTTTGTGCCCAATTATAGTGCCCTGGCCAAACCACTCACTGATCTTATCAGCAAAAACCTTCCCTGCCAAGTCACCTGGACCCGGAGCGTGAGCAGGCATTCCAACTCTTAAAGAATGCCCTTGTAAATGCCTGTCTTGGCCACGCCGAATACAACTAAACATTTTCTTGTTCACACAGATGCTTTTATGTTTGGATAGGGGCAATACTGAGCCAAGTGGGGCCCGATGGCGGAGAACATCCCGTGGCTTACATCAGTCGGAAGCTGTTACCTAGAGAAGTAAGCTACACCGCCATCGAGAAGGAATGCTTGGCCGTGGTGTGTGCCCTGAAGACGTTACAGCCATATCTTTATGGACAGCCCTTCTCCTTGCTCACGGATCCAAACCCGTTGGTCTGGCTGAACCGAGTGGCGGGGGACAACGCCAGGCTGCTGCGCTGGAGTTTGGCGCTGCAGCCATTTGATTTCACGATTCAGTACCGCCCAGGAAAGCAGAACTAGAAAACTGAACTAGAAAAATGATCCGTGAGCAAACCCGGACATCCCCAAGCCGATCCAGGAAGGATCAGACTGTGTATGCCGACTTGTGGTCATGGGGGAGCAGTGTAGCAGAATGGGTTTTGCTACTATCCACCTTCTTTATTATTGGCTGTCCATAACCCTTTTTTGTTGCTTTATTTTATTTGGATTGCAACTGTTCGTTACTTATAGGAACAAGTAACAAGTTGTCTTTTTATATAATTCGTCTGGTTGTTGGGTAGAATACTATTTCCAATATGTTAAGCCATATTTTTCAACAAATGAACAAACTACCAAACAACCAGGCCACCCAGGAGAGGAACATGCGACTAATTGACCTCCCTAACATTATTCACACTGCCTTAATTGCCAACCGCACAAACTAACTTGGTATTTCCTGGGTGGGCGTCATTTGACATACGAACACGTGGCTGCGGCCATCTTTCCATATGAATGCACCAGCGGTGTTTGGTCATCGAGTGTCTGAAACCCAAATCAGACACTCGACAGCACAAACAGAGACTTCCATCCTCGCATAAGTTTGTGGTAAATCAAGGGAACAGAGCGGCTTTTGGTGAAAAGAGTCATACAAATTAGGGGAATCATACGAACAAAGACACAACCAATTCTGTTATACATTTTCGTGCATTTCAACCTCACGAATGGAGACCGACCGCATGGCCAAAACGCATGGAATTATCTTCGGCTTACACTTCGTGTGCGGTTGGTGAAACAAAGACCTCCATAAAACTTTCAAACCCCTGAACCGATCTGGGTGATTTTTCAGTATGTTGCTCCCCCAGATCGGGGCTATCATGAATTATGAATGTATGATATGTTTTTGGGGCATTTTCAGAAAAATTTGAAAAGTATGATTTTTCTGTTTTGGGATAATTGAGTTGATACAGTGATTAACTTAATTACCCCCTGAGCAGAGGGGAGGGATTGTATGCAGTATATGGGAGTGTCTTGTAAATGAACTATGTTTTTACTGGTTGCTGTATATTTTTATCGGTGCCCCACAAGGTCTACCTGGGGCAAAACTTGCATAAAAGGCCAGCCTGGCCATTAAAAGTTCAGTTCTGCTCCTAATACTGAGTGTCGTCCAGTTATTGGGAAGGGTAATGGGATATTCGTATAACCTCTTGTATTTCTGCCTGCTGACCTGAAGTAACCTGCATTTTCCTGAATAGCTGTTGGAGTGACCAGTGGATAATAAGCCCTGCTACCATTGCTCTCCGCTACAATCACTAGCAGCAGGCACTGTATCTAGTGATGTATCTGAGCACCTAGCAGGGTCAAAATCAGGGTCGGAGTCTGACATAGACGAGTCAGACACTAGTGCAAGGATGGTATACGCCTGCTCAGCGCTATATGACCTCTGTGATCCCTGTGACATGATCACAATCATTTTACTTAGTGATCTGTCACAAAAAAAAATACACAAAAAAATTAACCCCTAAAAAAATGCACAGACAGCAGCAAAATAAGTGCTGCTATGCAAGAGCCTGTGATCTATTCAGTGATCACTGGCAGGACAGGGGTTAGTTCAGTTCAGTTCAGTTAGGACAGTTCTGAAAAGAGCTTTTGGGTCTCACAAAAAAAAAATGAAAAAATGAACCCCTAAAAAAAATGCACAGACAGCAAAAAAGTTTATTATAGTAATCACTGGCACAATATGGGGTTAATGGCTCTGAAAAGAGCCTTTGGGTCTCAAGATTTTACAAATCCCAACCTAAGACTACCTAAATCTCTCCAAATCTCTCTAGCTAAAACACAGATCTCTCTCGCTCTCTCACTAAAACACAAGTGAAGAGAGGAAGGGAGATTCACACTAATTAGACAAATAGGGAACATACTTAGAATAAAATTGTAATTGGCGCAAGCTGTAATTGGATGACCCTAGCCTGCCCCTATGATGAAAGTCAGCGCCATCTTGGGAGCCACATGGCTGGGGAAGGGAGGGAGGGGGTTTATTATCGATTATTTTATTTATTATATATATATATATTATATATTATTATATCTTCGCTGAGTGCCTCGACCCCTCAAGGCACTCAGCACATGCAGAGCATCGCTGCAATACTATCAGAGCTTCCAGCGCTCAAAATAGCCGCGGACGTATCAGGTTCGTCCGAGGTCATTATGGACCATTTTTTGTCGGACGTACCTGAAACGTCCGCAGTCGGGCAGGGGTTAATGTACATTTATATATGCATAATACACAGAGAAATGTAATTAAAGGACCACTATAGGCACCCAGACCACTTCAGCTCAATGAAGTGGTCTGGGTGCCAGGTCCCTCTAGTTTTAACCCTGCAGCTGAAAACATAGCAGTTTTAGAGAAGTTTCAAAGAAACTTCTATGTTTACACTAAGGGTTAATCCATCCTCTAGTGGCTGTCTCACTCTCAGCCAATGACCCAAGCCTTGCAGATGATCACTCTCAGCCAATGAGCTAAACCTTGCAGATGATCACTCTCAGCCAATGAGCTAAGCCTTGCAGAAGATCACTCTCAGTCAATGAGCCAAGCCTTGCAGATGATCACTCTCAGCCAATGAGCTAAACCTTGCAGATGATCACTCTCTGCCAATGAGCTAAGCCTTGCAGATGATCACTCTCAGTCAATGAGCTAAGCCTTGCAGATGATCACTCTCTGCCAATGAGCTAAGCCTTGCAGATGATCACTCTCAGCCAATGAGCTAAGCCTTGCAGATGATCACTCTCTGCCAATGAGCTAAGCCTTCCAGATGATCACTCTCAGCCAATGAGCTAAGCCTTGCAGATGATCACTCTCAGCCAATGAGCTAAACCTTGCAGATGATCACTCTCAGCCAATGAGCCAAGCCTTGCAGATGATCACTCTCAGCCAATGAGCCAAGCCTTGCAGATGATCACTCTCTGCCAATGAGCCAAGCCTTGCAGATGATCACTCTCAGCCAATGAGCTAAGCCTTGCAGATGATCACTCTCTGCCAACGAGCTAAGCCTTCCAGATGATCACTCTCTGCCAATGAGCTAAGCCTTGCAGATGATCACTCTCTGCCAATGAGCTAAGCCTTGCAGATGATCACTCTCAGCCAATGAGCTAAGCCTTGCAGATGATCACTCTCTGCCAATGAGCTAAGCCTTCCATATGATCACTCTCTGCCAATGAGCTAAGCCTTGCAGATGATCACTCTCAGCCAATGAGCTAAGCCTTCCAGATGATCACTCTCTGCCAACGAGCAAAGCCTTCCAGATGATCACTCTCAGCCAATGAGCCAAGCCTTGCAGATGATCACTCTCTGCCAATGAGCTAAGCCTTCCAGATGATCACTCTCAGCCAATGAGCTAAGCCTTCCAGATGATCACTCTCAGCCAATGAGCTAAGCCTTGCAGATGATCACTCTCTGCCAACGAGCTAAGCCTTCCAGATGATCACTCTCAGCCAATGAGCTAAGCCTTGCAGATGATCACTCTCAGCCAATGAGCCAAGCCTTGCAGATGATCACTCAATGCCAATGAGCTAAGCCTTGCAGATGATCACTTTCTGCCAATGAGCTAAGCCTTGCAGATGATCACTCTCAGCCAATGAGCTAAGCCTTCCAGATGATCACTCTCTGCCAATGAGCTAAGCCTTCCAGATGATCACTCTCAGCCAATGAGCTAAGCCTTGCAGATGATCACTCTCTGCCAATGAGCTAAACCTTGCAGATGATCACTCTCAGCCAATGAGCTAAGCCTTCCAGATGATCACTCTCTGCCAATGAGCTAAGCCTTCCAGATGACCACTCTCAGCCAATGAGCTAAGCCTTGCAGATGATCACTCTCAGCCAATGAGCTAAGCCTTGCAGATGATCACTCTCTGCCAATGAGCTAAGCCTTGCAGATGATCACTCTCAGCCAATGAGCTAAGCCTTCCAGATGATCAATCTCAGCCAATTAGCTAAGCCTTGCAGATGATCACTCTCAGCCAATGAGCTAAGCCTTCCAGATGATCACTCTCAGCCAATGAGCTAAGCCTTGCAGATGATCACTCTCAGCCAATGAGCTAAGCCTTCCAGATGATCACTCTCTGCCAATGAGCTAAGCCTTGCAGATGATCACTCTCTGCCAATGAGCTAAGCCTTCCAGATGATCACTCTCAGCCAATGAGCTAAGCCTTCCAGATGATCACTCTCAGCCAATGAGCTAAGCCTTGCAGATGATCACTCTCAGCCAATGAGCTAAGCCTTGCAGATGATCACTCTCTGCCAATGAGCTAAGCCTTGCAGATGATCACTCTCTGCCAATGAGCTAAGCCTTGCAGATGATCACTCTCAGCCAATGAGCTAAGCCTTGCAGATGATCACTCTCTGCCAATGAGCTAAGCCTTGCAGATGATCACTCTCGGCCAATGAGCTAAGCCTTGCAGATGATCACTCTCTGCCAATGAGCTAAGCCGTGCAGATGATCACTCTCTGCCAATGAGCTAAGCCTTGCAGATGATCACTCTCAGGCAATGAGGTAAGCCTTGCAGATGATCACTCTCTGCCAATGAGCTAAGCCTTCCAGATGATCACTCTCAGCCAATGAGCTAAGCCTTGCAGATGATCACTCTCTGCCAATGAGCTAAGCCTTGCAGATGATCACTCTCTGCCAATGAGCTAAGCCTTGCAGATGATCACTCTCTGCCAATGAGCTAAGCCTTGCAGATGATCACTCTCTGCCAATGAGCTAAGCCTTGCAGATGATCACTCTCTGCCAATGAGCTAAGCCTTGCAGATGATCACTCTCTGCCAATGAGCTAAGCCTTGCAGATGATCACTCTCTGCCAATGAGCTAAGCCTTGCAGATGATCACTCTCAGCCAATGAGCTAAGCCTTGCAGATGATCACTCTCTGCCAATGAGCTAAGCCTTGCAGATGACCACTCTCTGCCAATGAGCTAAGCCTTGCAGATGATCACTCTCAGCCAATGAGCTAAGCCTTGCAGATGATCACTCTCTGCCAATGAGCTAAGCCTTCCAGATTATCACTCTCTGCCAATGAGCTAAGCCTTGCAGTTGATCACTCTCAGCCAATGAGCTAAGCCTTCCAGATGATCACTCTCAGCCAATGAGCTAAGCCTTGCAGATGATCACTCTCTGCCAATGAGCTAAGCCTTCCAGATGATCACTCTCAGCCAATGAGCTAAGCCTTCCAGATGATCACTCTCAGCCAATGAGCTAAGCCTTGCAGATGATCACTCTCTGCCAACGAGCTAAGCCTTCCAGATGATCACTCTCAGCCAATGAGCTAAGCCTTGCAGATGATCACTCTCAGCCAATGAGCCAAGCCTTGCAGATGATCACTCTCTGCCAATGAGCTAAGCCTTGCAGATGATCACTCTCTGCCAATGAGCTAAGCCTTGCAGATGATCACTCTCTGCCAATGAGCTAAACCTTGCAGATGATCACTCTCAGCCAATGAGCTAAGCCTTGCAGATGATCACTCTCTGCCAATGAGCTAAGCCTTCCAGATGATCACTCTCAGCCAATGAGCTAAGCCTTCCAGATGATCACTCTCAGCCAATGAGCTAAGCCTTGCAGATGATCACTCTCCGCCAATGAGCTAAGCCTTGCAGATGATCACTCTCTGCCAATGAGCTAAGCCTTGCAGATGATCACTCTCTGCCAATGAGCTAAGCCTTGCAGATGATCACTCTCAGCCAATGAGCTAAGCCTTGCAGATGATCACTCTCTGCCAATGAGCTAAGCCTTGCAGATGATCACTCTCTGCCAATGAGCTAAGCCTTGCAGATGACCACTCTCTGCCAATGAGCTAAGCCTTGCAGATGATCACTCTCTGCCAATGAGCTAAGCCTTGCAGATGATCACTCTCAGCCAATGAGCTAAGCCTTGCAGATGATCACTCTCTGCAAATGAGCTAAGCCTTCCAGATGATCACTCTCTGCCAATGAGCTAAGCCTTGCAGATGATCACTCTCAGCCAATGAGCTAAGCCTTCCAGATGATCACTCTCTGCCAACGAGCTAAGCCTTCCAGATGATCACTCTCAGCCAATGAGCCAAGCCTTGCAGATGATCACTCTCTGCCAATGAGCTAAGCCTTCCCGATGATCACTCTCAGCCAATGAGCTAAGCCTTGCAGATGATCACTCTCTGCCAATGAGCTAAACCTTGCAGATGATCACTCTCAGCCAATGAGCTAAGCCTTGCAGATGATCACTCTCTGCCAATGAGCTAAACCTTGCAGATGATCACTCTCTGCCAATGAGCTAAGCCTTGCAGATGATCACTCTCAGCCAATGAGCTAAGCCTTCCAGATGATCACTCTCTGCCAATGAGCTAAGCCTTGCAGATGATCACTCTCTGCCAATGAGCTAAACCTTGCAGATGATCACTCTCAGCCAATGAGCTAAGCTTTGCAGATGATCACTCTCTGCCAATGAGCTAAGCCTTCCAGATGATCACTCTCAGCCAATGAGCTAAGCCTTGCAGTTGATCACTCTCTGCCAATGAGCTAAGCCTTGCAGATGATCACTCTCTGCCAATGAGCTAAGCCTTCCAGATGATCACTCTCAGCCAATGAGCTAAGCCTTCCAGATGATCACTCTCAGCCAATGAGCTAAGCCTTGCAGATGATCACTCTCTGCCAATGAGCTAAGCCTTGCAGATGATCACTCTCTGCCAATGAGCTAAGCCTTGCAGATGATCACTCTCTGCCAATGAGCTAAGCCTTGCAGATGATCACTCTCAGCCAATGAGCTAAGCCTTGCAGATGATCACTCTCTGCCAATGAGCTAAGCCTTGCAGATGATCACTCTCTGCCAATGAGCTAAGCCTTGCAGATGACCACTCTCTGCCAATGAGCTAAGCCTTGCAGATGATCACTCTCTGCCAATGAGCTAAGCCTTGCAGATGATCACTCTCAGCCAACGAGCTAAGCCTTGCAGATGATCACTCTCTGCCAATGAGCTAAGCCTTCCAGATGATCACTCTCTGCCAATGAGCTAAGCCTTGCAGATGATCACTCTCAGCCAATGAGCTAAGCCTTCCAGATGATCACTCTCAGCCAATGAGCTAAGCCTTGCAGATGATCACTCTCTGCCAATGAGCTAAGCCTTGCAGATGATCACTCTCTGCCAATGAGCTAAGCCTTGCAGATGATCACTCTCTGCCAATGAGCTAAGCCTTGCAGATGATCCCTCTCAGCCAATGAGCTAAGCCTTGCAGATGATCACTCTCTGCCAATGAGCTAAGCCTTGCAGATGATCACTCTCTGCCAATGAGCTAAGCCTTGCAGATGACCACTCTCTGCCAATGAGCTAAGCCTTGCAGATGATCACTCTCTGCCAATGAGCTAAGCCTTGCAGATGATCACTCTCAGCCAACGAGCTAAGCCTTGCAGATGATCACTCTCTGCCAATGAGCTAAGCCTTCCAGATGATCACTCTCTGCCAATGAGCTAAGCCTTGCAGATGATCACTCTCTGCCAATGAGCTAAGCCTTGCAGATGACCACTCTCTGCCAATGAGCTAAGCCTTGCAGATGATCACTCTCTGCCAATGAGCTAAGCCTTCCAGATGATCACTCTCAGTCAATGAGCCAAGCCTTGCAGATGATCACTCTCTGCCAATGAGCTAAGCCTTCCAGATGATCACTCTCAGCCAATGAGCTAAGCCTTGCAGATGATCTCTCTCTGCCAATGAGCTAAACCTTGCAGATGATCACTCTCAGCCAATGAGCTAAGCCTTGCAGATGATCACTCTCTGCCAATGAGCTAAACCTTGCAGATGATCACTCTCTGCCAATGAGCTAAACCTTGCAGATGATCACTCTCAGCCAATGAGCTAAGCCTTGCAGTGTTAGGCTTAGCTAAGTGAAGAGAACTGCTGGCTGAGAGGAGATGATTGGAGGAATCTATGTAGACTCCTGTAGTTTAGCAGAATCCTCAATAGCTCTCAGAGTTGCACTCTCGTGCATGCACAACTGACATGGGCTTCTGGCAGATAAATTACAAGGAACTAAAGAGGACCAACCGGATAAAGGTGACGGTGGCCACCAGAGACAGGTTCAGGTAAGTAAAACTCACCTTCTGCTGCACACCATGCGAGCAGGGTCACTGCAAAATATGCAAAAAATCCCAGAGAGTCATAGAGATGCTTTAAGCTTTAATCCTGTTCCTGCTATACGTTTAGGAACCTCTCTCTCCGCAGTGGTAGAACCTAGAAGTTTCTGGCCCATTGGCTAGTTCAAATGAAACCAATTCTATTGGATATAAAAATGGAGCACACTGACTGGACTGCAGTTCTTAGGAAAGTGCATATTTATAGTGGAAGAAGCACTTGGATTAGCAAGTTTTAGGATCTTATCTGGTGTGGAGTCTGATGTGCAGAATTTTACACCCTTGCAAATAAACACAGACCAAGGTGATCAGGTAAGAAGCCACCTGGGCTGTGAGTCTGTGCAGAACAGTTCTCCAAGTCGCAGTATAGGCAAGGACAAGCAGAAGAGTGGTCGAGGAAAGCCGAAGTCAAGGGAAGCCAGAGGTCAAAGTAAACAAAGAAATACGCCAAGGTCGGAAGCTGGAATCAGTCTGGAGAACACTGGATCAGGATACACAATAACAGGAACCAAACAGGAGAACGAGAGTCAATGAACTGACCCTGCCCTCAGGGAGATGCAGTGTCCTTTACCTGGCTAATTAGGCATCTGCTTCAGGTGGACTGAGATTGACAGGAGGAGCCACAGGTAAAGTCCAACCCCCTAGTGCTGGAGACAAGGCAAGGTTAACATCAAGTTGAAACATGAGCTGAAGTGTGGCTCAGCGGCAAGACAGCAGGACTAAGGTAGAAAGAGACCAGAGTCCAGAGTTCCCCGTGGAGCCACCAGGAGGGTGACCACACCTGACCTTCCATATGACATGGTGTGAATCGTGACATCATCCCCCCATCAAAAATCGCCCTCCAGACGTGAACAGGAACTCCACAAGCCCAGGATCTCTACCTCTCTTAGACTTAGGTGAGACCTTAACTTTTTCAGTTCTTGTAGGGAAGACGTTCGCAGTTATCAATGCTCTTTCAAACATCTCAATATCTTTCTTACAACTATACCATTTGAAGCATATGTACTGTCCGGAGGTAGGTCTTCCTTGAGCTGGCAGGTATTGATGGTATTGGCAATAACCAAAGTTTCTTGTGTCGTCAGGCAAGAGATATGTTTTACCATAGGCATTCATGCCATACGTATGGCCTTCTTCGAAACTCTGGGAAAAGACAGCACCCACAGTGGCCTTGGATTCCAACTTTCTGTTACTCTGGGATTTATGTGTAACCTTTGCTTTGTCAGATGGTAGTGAAGACTCCTCTGAAGCAAGAGGTGGAGATTTCTCAGGGGCACCGGTTGTGTGTTCTTGAGACACAGGTAAGGTTGTGTGCCAAGGTCTGGGTACCCTTTTGCTTCACGGAACGTGGATAGGTCTGGGAGCTTTCTTGACATTTTTCAGGCTGGTGTGGAGTCCAACGTGCAGAGTTATACACTCACCCTTGAAAATAAACACAGACCAAGGTGATCAGGTAAGAAGCCACCTGGGCTGTGAGTCTGTGCACAGGGGCTGTGCAGCAATAGTGCTCCAAGTCACAGTACAGGCAAGTATAAGCAGAAGAGTTGTCGAGGAAAGCCAAAGTCAGGGGAAGCTAGAGGTCAGAGTAAACAAAGAAATAAGCTAAGGTCGGAAGCCAGAATCAGTCTGGAGAACACTGGATCAGGATATACAATAACAGGAACCAAACAGGAGAACCAGAGTCAATGAGCTGATCCTGCCCTCAGGGAGAGGCAGTGTCTTATACTTGGCTAATTAGGCATCTGCTTTAGGTGGACTGAGATTGACAAGAGCAGCCACAGGTAAAGACAATCACCCTAGTGCTGGAGACAAGGTAAGGTTAACATCTGTCAGGGTACCTGGAGTCTCTACCTCGGAGGAGGTTAGACTTTCAGACGGCCGTCCTCTCAGTGGGGCTGACTCGCCCGATCCTCGCAGCTCTCCCGGCCGTTTACACGACGGCCGCGATAGCTCCGCCTCCTTTTATGACACGGCGCTCAGTAGCCGACGTCATGACGGCAATCACGTCCCGACCTGTCAATCTAATCCCGAGCAACGAATCAGGGCTCGTCGGGGCGGAGTCATCAATTAAAGAGCCAAGGTATAAAATAGGGATGTGTGTAATGGTTCATTGCCCTGTCGTGGTTCTAGCTAGTCTGGTCACTCAGTGCTCTTATTACTGTTTGTTTTTTTGGTTCTGACTCGGCTTTGTGTTTTCGACCCTGCTTACCTCTCTTATCCTTTGACCTCGGCTTGTCTCTCGCTTACCTGCTCTCTCGTTCCCTCGACCTCGGCTTGTCTCTGACCATTCTTTGCTTACTCCTTACGTTAGTCCGGCCATTCTAAGGTCCGGTATACGTACCTAGCTCCTGTTTGTATTCTGCGTGTTGGATCCCTGTCCCGATCCTGACAACATCAAGCTGAAACGTGAGCTGAGTGTGGCTCAGAGGCAAGACAGGAGGACTAAGGCAAAAAGGGTCCAGAGTTCAAAAGAGTCCAGAGTTCCCTTTGGAGCCACCGGGTGGGTGACCACACCTGGCCTTCCATATGACATGGTGTGAATTGTGACAGCAAGTCACTTAGAGTAACAGTATAGAGTTTTTTTCCTGGCACTATAGTTCCCTGTAGTGCCCCCATATGTCAATGCCCCCTTCTCCGTAGTGTAGACGAGTTTAAAAAACCTTTCTGAAACTTACCTGAGTCCAGCCTTGATGTCCCTTGGCGCTGGCTAATAGTCTTCCCTTGCCAACGTAAGCCAGTGGGGGAGATGTGTGGCAATGGCCGTGCTCACATCAGAACAGTCCCATAGGAAAGCATTATACAATGGTTTCCTATGGGGTTTCGGGTGAAGCTGGATATCCTCATGCTTAGCGTGAGGACATCCTAACGTCAGTTAGGTGACCAAAAGTTAACCCATAAAGGTAATTATTGCAGTTAATTAAAAATGAGCTGAAGTGGTCTGGGTGCTTAATGTGTCCCTTTAAGGATCTAATCTATCAATCTAAGAATGTGGAGAATATGGCATTACATTGGAAATCAGAGTTCTAAAAGGTTCTCAGGTTTGAAGACCACCATTAAGGGACACAATAGGCACCCAGGCCAATTCAGCTCTTTTAAGTGGTGAGGGTGCAGTATCCCTATTGCACTTAGTGCTGTATCCAGCTTTAGATTTCCCCTATAGGAAAGCATTGATTCAAGGAGGAGCTATAGTTCCAGGAATACAGCTTTATAATCCTGGCACTTATAGTATCCCTTTAATGACTAGTGAATATCAGGGAGCAAAGCCCAAGTGAGTGCCCTATCCAGGAATAATGAAGGAGGATATAAATATCTCCCAAACCACGGCCATATTTATAGAGTATATATGTGCCCCTATTCCAGGCAATGAACAGACATATGGACAGGGTTAACTGGAAGAAATTCCATAAACATAAGGTAATAATACACGTGTGTCTAGGATGTAGCAGACCCCTGTGTTTTATTGAACTGCAACTCTTAGTCAGGCCAGGCAGACATCGGCTAGACATTGTTATGCAACAACAGACAGGAATTGCTGTTACCCAAACCAGGTCTACTCTCTAAAATGATATATAGACTTTGCTGGTGTTAAATGATGACACTCAGGCTATTGCAAAGACTAATTATACTATTGTAGGTTTGCTGATTTATCATGTGTGAGTTTTTTTCAAATAACCATTAGAATTGATGGTGACTTGTTGCAGTTAATAGTAATTGGAGGAAGTGTTAAAAGGCTTACATTTCTAACTTCGGGAAAGATTATCAAAGAAGTCGTCAAGTCCTTTTACTCTGTGGGAGGCATTTCCATATGTGATGTGTG
This sequence comes from Pelobates fuscus, assembly GCF_036172605.1. Taxonomy (NCBI): domain Eukaryota; kingdom Metazoa; phylum Chordata; class Amphibia; order Anura; family Pelobatidae; genus Pelobates; species Pelobates fuscus. The sequence continues at coordinate 139,653,731 of NC_086328.1, forward strand.
TTATTTTGTGCACACGTACCCAAGCCATCATAAGGATGTACTCGGTAATAGCTAAAAAAAAACACTTAAACATCAAATGGTTTGAAATGAGAAGATTCACACAATGATTCAGGATGCTGCTGGTCTATTTTACACACATGACTCTGCCAGACATTGATTGAATTGTTTTTTTTTTTTTGTCATGTGTGATAGATTATATAAATTCAGTAGCCGGCTGTCAACATCTCAGATTGAAAAATGCATTGTTTACCATTATTGGACTGCACCAATCCCACTGCATTAAGCTGTAATGATTCTGGTGCCTAGAGTGTCCCTTTAAACGCATTCTATATTCACAAGACACCAACCTAGAATGGGAATGAAAGCCCGGCATATACAGCCCATCATTGTGCTCCATGCTTGGATGGTTGTGCAGAAGTGGAAACAGGCAGCTGTAAATGAATCAGGAGTAGGCAACCTTTGGCATTCCAGATTTTGTGGACTACATCTGCCCTGATGCTATAGCTGTAAGAGCATTATGGGAGATGTCGTCCACAACATCTGGGGTGTCGGGGGGACTTGTCTATAGGAATGGCATGGATGTGTGCTTCAGTGTGTATGCCTTTCTGCAATAAGAGTGCCTGGAACAGCCAAATCTATTAATTAGAAGGGAAGTCCTCATAGTTGCTCCAACACATTTCTTTTTATCGGCTGCGAAAACGCATTTTACATAAAATATAAACAGTGACATCCTGAGCCTCTCCTGGTAATCCCAATTCAGAATACAGCCAAGAACTGGTCTGAAAAACATTGAGAAATGTCTCAATTCAGCTGCTCTGGCCTTAAATGTAGCAAATTCATCAATACTTGACAATTCCTGGTGTAATGCACAATAACCATATAAACAGGTAACATCTGTCTGTAAGTACACAACTTCTAAAAAGTGCCTAATAAAACAGCATTGGGGAAGGTAATAACATCATGAAATAAAAACCATTTTCCAGCAAGGTAAGTGTTACATTTAGAAATACGAGGTTAGCAGACACCTCGGTGCACGCAGCCGAGCTGGGCCAATCTCCCTCCCACTGAACTCTGCCTGGATGTTCCCATCTCTGATTTTCAAGGGCAAATTCTCGGGAAAAAAGTATTATCCCTTCCAGGAACTTGACAGAATTGGCAGCTACTGTACCGTTATCTGGACACAAGCTGGGTTGGGGCTCGATATATTAAACATGACCTCTGCTAAGTAAAATACATGACACGAGACCTTAGGTAACGAGAGAACAAGGTAGGCAAGAGTTAGATTAGTTGATTTTATTGGAAATCTATTTGGGATTTTTAAAAAAACATTTAATTAATTTTCTAAGGAAAGCTGAGGACGAGCAGAATAATTCTCTTTATTTTGTAGGGTTTCTATAGGAAACAGACCTGTAGCAGATTTGAGACTTGGTCAATCAGGGGTTGTTGGGATATGATTACTTTATTATTATTATTATTATACTTTATTTATAAAGCGCCAACACATGCCGCAGTGCTGTACATGGGTTCAATCAATATATGTAAAAAGATGAAGGTACAATACATCTGAGACATAAGACATTTTGACAAACATATACAGGAGGGATGAGTACTCGATTTACGTGGAAACGTACAATCTCGGTCCTTTCACAGGAATATTTACTAAAATAGGAAAAAGCGGAGAATTCATAGTAAATTTAAAATGTAATACTAAACACTGACCTGGAAAATAATATAAGGACAATTCTCTTGTTAGTGAATATCTGTGTTAGCTAGAGATAATACAGAGTTTTCCTCGGATAAACACTGAACACGCACCAGCTTGATGGTAGCAAGGCACGTCCACATCTCCATCTCAATGTATTGTGGGATACGGAAGGAATTATACCGTCACCACAATATCACGGAACAACCTGCAATCAGCGAGAGGGAAGAACATGTTGTTTTACTAATGTATTTATTTATTTAGCAAATATTTTACCAGGAAAGATACATTGAGATTTCTCTCATTTTCAAGTATGTCCTGGGTCCACAAACACTGCATTGATACATTATGGTACAATATGATATTGTAAAAAAAATAATACAATATTGTGACCAAAGTTACCTCGTCACTGGTCCTTGGAGGGGCCTGCTGGCCAGCCTCTTGCCTCAGGACTATGGGCCCTGCAATATACCTTGGTCAATGCACTTTAAAAGGCTCGGTTCATGTGAAGTATGTACTTTTGTACTCCAGACAGAGAGACCGACCGTTAGCCCTAATTCTCTGGAACTGTTTTGGGCATGGGACCATGTGCACGGTCGGTCAAAAATAAGACTTCAAGGAAATTCCTAAATACGGATGATTTTTGGATAGTTGGTCACCCAGATCACGACTATCAGGGGATGTGGGGGATGTGTTTTTTAAGTTATTTTGGGGGGTTTGTAAAAATTTATGGTTTTTCTGTGCTACAGTTCCTGATCCAATTATCTCCCAGGCACAGAGGAGGGATTATCTGATTACGAAACGGCGAGACCCCAACCAAGCTGTAGCGGTTGTGGGGTCTGAAGCAGGCCCAGACTGGCCATCGGGCACACCGGGCAAATGCCCAGTGGGCCGCGACGGCCGCGGGGCCGAGGCCGGCAGGGGAGATCAAAGGATCTCCCCTGCCAGCCCCTGCAGGGCCAGCGTGCTACCCGAGCGCCGGCCCTGCTGTGTGCCTGCATGGGCCGGTGGGGAGATCAAAGATCCCCCTCACCGGCCCACAGGCACTGACATGCGGCCACCGGCAGAAGAGCGAGGGAGGGAGGCAGGAGAGAGGACCGGCGGAGCTCTATCCAGCAGCTCCGCCAGGTCCTCTCGCGAGGTCTGAGCCGCGGCAACGCTCAGATCTCGCGAGAGTGAATATTATATTGAATGAAGATTTGACTGTGTCCCTGAGGTTATTCCATAATTGTGGTTATCTGTAGGAAGAGGATGATCGAGACACTTTATGTTTGTATTGCGGTATGCTAAATATCGTACTAGTATGGGATCGGAGGTTATAGGAGGTTGGAACAGCCGGGGAGAGCATTCTGCTCAGGTAGGGTGGGAGCTTCCCAGAAAAGCTCAATGCACAAGGCTGGAAAGATGAAGAGTGCGTCGGGATTCCAGCGACAGCCAGTTTTATTCTGTTAAAGTGATATTTGCAACATTTGTGTATAAATCTGTTACATCATTTTGGTTACTGAAAGGGGCGTGTCTCTACTTTTGGAACTTTCACCACTGAATAAAAATTAAAAATCACCAGAACCTGTTTTTATTTTTTACATTTTTCAGTTCAGTTCATGTTCAGTTTTCTTTACAATTTACTTTGAAAATTTAGTGAAGCTCCATCATAACCCACTTTAGAAACATTGTTTCATGTCTCCTCCTCTCTGTCTGCTCTCTCTATACTGACTGCCAGGTGTAAAGGGCGGAGCTTATAACAATGATTGACAGGGAGCTAAGATGGAGGTGGCGCTCTCTATACTGACTGCCAGGTGTAAAGGGTGGAGCTTATAACAATGATTGACAGGGAGCTAAGATGGAGGTGGCTCTCTCTATACTGACTGCCAGGTGTAAAGGGCGGAGCTTATAACAATGATTGACAGGGAGCTAAGATGGAGGTGGCTCTCTATACTGACTGCCAGGTGTAATGGGCGGAGCTTATAACAATGATTGACAGAGAGCTAAGATGGAGGCGGCTCTCTCTATACTGACTGCCAGGTGTAAAGGGCGGAGCTTATAACAATGATTGACAGGGAGCTAAGAGGGAGGTGGCTCTCTCTATACTGACTGCCAGGTGTAAAGGGCGGAGCTTATAACAATGATTGACAGGGAGCTAAGATGGAGGTGGCTCTCTCTATACTGACTGCCAGGTGTAAAGGGCGGAGCTTATAACAATGATTGACAGGGAGCTAAGATGGCGGTGGCTCTCTCTATACTGACTGCCAGGTGTAAAGGGCGGAGCTTATAACAATGACTGACAGAGAGCTAAGATGGAGGCGGCTCTCTCTATACTGACTTCCATGTGCAAAGGGCGGAGCTTATAACAATGACTGACAGGGAGCTAAGATGGAGGTGGCTCTCTCTATACTGACTGCCAGGTGTAAAGGGCGGAGCTTATAACAATGATTGACAGGGAGCTAAGATGGAGGCGGCTCTCTCTATACTGACTGCCAGGTGTAAAGGGCGGAGCTTATAACAATGATTGACAGGGAACTAAGATGGAGGCGGCTCTCTCTATGCTGACTGCCAGGTGTAAAGGGTGGAGCTTATAACAATGATTGACAGGGAGCTAAGATGGAGGCGGCTCTCTCTATACTGACTGCCAGGTGTAAAGGGCGGAGCTTATAACAATGATGGACAGGGAGCTAAGATGGAGGTGGCTCTCTCTATACTGACTGCCAGGTGTAAAGGGCGGAGATTTTAACAATGATTGACAGGGATCTAAGATGGAGGCGGCTCTCTCTATACTGACTTCCATGTGCAAAGGGCGGAGCTTATAACAATGATTGACAGGGAGCTAAGATGGAGGCGGCTCTCTCTATACTGACTGCCAGGTGTAAAGGGCGGAGCTTATAACAATGATTGACTGGGAGCTAAGATGGAGGTGGCTCTCTCTATGCTGACTGCCAGGTGTAAAGGGCGGAGCTTATAACAATGATTGACAGGGAGCTAAGATGGAGGTGGCTCTCTCTATACTGACTGCCTGGTGTAAAGGGCGGAGCTTATAACAATGATTGACAGGGAGCTAAGATGGAGGTGGCTCTCTCTATACTGACTGCCAGGTGTAAAGGGTGGAGCTTATAACAATGACTGACAGAGAGCTAAGATGGAGGTGGCTCTCTCTATACTGACTGCCAGGTGTAATGGGCGGAGCTTATAACAATGACTGACAGAGAGCTAAGATGGAGGTGGCTCTCTCTATACTGACTGCCAGGTGTAAAGGGCGGAGCTTATAACAATGATTGACAGGGAGCTAAGATGGAGGTGGCTCTCTCTATACTGACTGCCAGGTGTAATGGGCGGAGCTTATAACAATGACTGACAGAGAGCTAAGATGGAGGTGGCTCTCTCTATACTGACTGCCAGGTGTAAAGGGCGGAGCTTATAACAATGATTGACAGGGAGCTAAGAGGGAGGTGGCTCTCTCTATACTGACTGCCAGGTGTAAAGGGCGGAGCTTATAACAATGATTGACAGGGAGCTAAGAGGGAGGTGGCTCTCTCTATACTGACTGCCAGGTGTAATGGGCGGAGCTTATAACAATGACTGACAGAGAGCTAAGATGGAGGTGGCTCTCTCTATACTGACTGCCAGGTGTAAAGGGCGGAGCTTATACCAATGATTGACAGGGAGCTAAGAGGGAGGCGGCTCTCTCTATACTGACTGCCAGGTGTAATGGGCGGAGCTTATAACAATGACTGACAGAGAGCTAAGATGGAGGTGGCTCTCTCTATGCTGACTGCCAGGTGTAAAGGGCGGAGCTTATAACAATGATTGACAGGGAGCTAAGATGGAGGCGCCCAGTTACTGCACTTCTACATTTAATTTTCACACTTAAAAAAAAAAAGAAAGAAAAGAACTGAGCCAATAAACAATAAAATAAACTACCACAAACATTACTTTCCATGTATCCTTTAATAGATTTTTTGCTAAGGACGTCAAATGCCATTAACACCATCCACGGCAACCAATAAGCTCCCTCAGCCAATCACTGATCATTTACTCGATAAGCATGTGCACTAAACATACTACAAATACTAAAAATATCCCAAAATGCAGCAAGTGTCTGGAATGTCTCGTTAAGGTCTTAAATACGAAATGCTGGAATGCGATTCCTTTAAGTGATACAGTAATAGCCGTAGCCTGTTGAATGAATATGTTTAATGGAGAGTATATACTATTTATACTTGGCTGTTGTTAATTGGTGACAGGATGTTCTCGGTTAATATATTGGATGATCTCCTGTCTGGACGGTGCCTGGAGCTTCACCTGAAATCCCAGAGGACAAATGACTTGTGTCAACATTATCACTGCCAGCAAAAAGTGTGAACGTGAATGTGTGGCAGAGCAAAGTCCACGGAACCTGGCTAGTCTTCTCTGCTCATCTACCAGAATATTAATAAACAGTGTATCTAATCCATGTTCTTATAATAAAACAACAAAGTATTCGCACACTCGTCTAAATTAACCACCGGCAGGGTAGCTGTCAGACCTCATTTTATTTCAATCTCATTTCTAAGCTGTATGCATATCTATAAGAGGGACACCTTAAAATGAAGGGTGTGAGTGGGGTGTGTGTGTCCAAGGCTGGGGCTGTACTGCATGTGAGTGGGTGTGTGTTCAGGAGTGGGGCTTTTATGAGTTTGAGTGGGAGTGTGGCCAGGGTTGGCTTTTCTGAGAAATTCTAAGTAACTTATTGATAACAATTTATTTAACTAAAATATAATTTAGCAGAAGAACAATGTGTCTTATTTACACTGATTTCTAAACACATTTATTGAATTTAAAGAAACATTACTAGGAGCATTACTACCACGGAGCTCTGTTATACACTCAGACACATTACTGGGAGTATTATTACTGTGGAGCTCTGTTATACACTCAGACACATTACTGGGAGTATTATCACTGTGGAGCTCTGTTATACACTCAGACACATTACTGGGAGTATTATTGCTGTGGAGCTCTGTTATACACTCAGACACATTACCGGGAGTATTATTACTGTGGAGCTCTGTTATACACTCAGACACATTACTGGGAGTATTATTGCTGTGGATCTCTGTAATACACTCAGACACATTACTGGGAGTATTATTACTGTGGAGCTCTGTTATACACTCAGGCACATTACTGGGAGTATTATTACTGTGGAGCTCTGTTATACACTCAGACACATTACTGGGAGTATTATTGCTGTGGATCTCTGTAATACACTCAGACACATTACTGGGAGTATTATTACTGTGGAGCTCTGTTATACACTCAGGCACATTACTGGGAGTATTATTACTGTGGAGCTCTGTTATAAACTCAGACACATTATTGGAGTATAATTACTGTGGAGCTCTGTAATACACTCAGACACATTACTGGGAGTGTTATTGCCGTGGAGCTCTGTTACACACACAGGCACATTACTGGGAGTATTATTGCTGTGGAGCTCTGTTATACACTCAGACACATTACTGGGAGTATTATTGCTGTGGAGCTCTGTTATAAACTCAGACACATTATTGGATGTGGATTTGGATTGGATTTGGATTGGATTTACTATTATCTACTTGAAGAAGCCCTTGCGGCGAAACGCGTTTAGATATTAATTTTATTATTTTACAATAAAGAAAATACTTTGGCATAAAACATTTTATAGCCATTTTGATTTCTTTTTCACCGGACTATACATATACTATCTACCTGACGAGAAGCCTAAAGAATCCTTAGGTGGGGATGATACCACCCAAGCGCCTACATTGAGCAGTACAAGCCTGCTCTATATACTGTGAGTAGTATATTTATTCTCTTTTTATACCTTTTAATTACTATACAGAGAGCACTATATACTTTATTTTATCTCCCTGGGTCGAATAATACCAACTTGGACGTTGAATCTGAGCCAGATACTCGACAATCAATATTACGCCGCATATCCTTGAGTGGGGATTATTCCACTTCACGTGCGTTATATCAGAGCTAGGTTCTAGCTCTGAAAAGTGTGAGTAAGACTACTTTTATTTTATTTTATTTACCATTTTATTCATCTATATACTGTGCCATTGGAGTTCCTCTTGCTTTTTTCTTCACATATTACTTCACTGGATTTCAAGGACACCTTTGTGAAGACACACCCCATTTTACGCCTCAGGATCCCTGTTCTTATACACGGCATCTACCATTATGGACTTATGATAAGTGCTTTGGACTATTGCCAATTATCCATTTATATTTCATTTAATATTCAATATTAAATTGTATTATTTTATATTATTTATTATATACACTCTTATATGTTTTACTGTATATTTTAGGCGCAACCTTTTTTTGTTCTATTTTGCATCATTTCTTATCATTAGGGGATTATAGGGGACTCCCCTTTAAGGATTGCAGCCTTACTATTATTTTCTTGTGTGGCAATCTAGCGCTGATTTTTTCTCTTTCCATTTACATTATTGGAGTATAATTACTGTGGAGCTCTGTAATACACTCAGACACATTACTGGGAGTGTTATTGCCGTGGAGCTCTGTTACACACACAGGCACATTACTGGGAGTATTATTGCTGTGGAGCTCTGTTATAAACTCAGACACATTATTGGAGTATAATTACTGTGGAGCTCTGTAATACACTCAGACACATTACTGGGAGTGTTATTGCCGTGGAGCTCTGTTACACACACAGGCACATTACCGGGAGTATTATTGCTGTGGAGCTCTGTTATACTCTCAGACACATTACTGGGAGTATTATTACTGTGGAGCTCTGTTATACACTCAGACACATTACTGGGAGTATTATTGCTGTGGAGCTCTGTTATACACTCAGACACATTACTGGGAGTATTATAGCTGTGGGGCTCTGTTATACACTCAGACACATTATTGGGAGTATTATTGTGGAGCTCTGTTATACACTCAGACACATTATTGGAAGTATTATTGCTGTGGAGCTCTGTTATACACTCAGACACATTACTGGGAGTATTATTACTGTGGAGCTCTGTTATACACTCAGACACATTACTGGGAGTATTATTGCTGTGGAGCTCTGTTATACCCTCAGACACATTACTGGGAGTGTTATTGCTGTGGAGCTCTGTTATACACTCAGCCACATTACTGGGAGTATTATTACTGTGGAGCTCTGTTATACACTCAGACACACTACTGGGAGTATTATTGCTGTGGAGCTCTATTATACACTCAGGCACATTACTGGGAGTATTATTGCTGTGGGGCTCTGTTATACACTCAGACACATTACTGGTAGTATTATTGCTGTGGGGCTTTGTTATACACTCAGACACATTACTGGGAGTATTATTGCTGTGGAGCTCTGTTATAAACTCAGAGACATTACTGGAAATGTTATTGCCGTGGAGCTCTGTTATACACTCAGACACATTACTGGGAGTATTATTGCTGTGGGGCTCTGTTATACACTCAGACACATTACCGGGATTATTATTGCTGTGGAGCTCTGTTATACTCTCAAACACATTACTGGGAGTATTATTGCTGTGGAGCTCTGTTATACACACAGGCACATTACTGGGAGTATTATTGCTGTGGAGCTCTGTTATAAACTCAGACACATTATTGGAGTATAATTACTGTGGAGCTCTGTAATACACTCAGACACATTACTGGGAGTGTTATTGCCGTGGAGCTCTGTTACACACACAGGCACATTACTGGGAGTATTATTGCTGTGGAGCTCTGTTATAAACTCCGACACATTATTGCAGTATAATTACTCTGGAGCTCTGTTATACACTCAGACACATTACTGGGAGTATTATTAATGGGGAGCTCTGTTATACACTCAGACACATTATTGGGAGTATTATTGCTGTGGAGCTCTGTTATACACTCAGACACATTACTGGGAGTATTATTACTGTGGAGCTCTGTTATACACTCAGACACATTACTGGGAGTATTATTGCTGTGGAGCTCTGTTATACCCTCAGACACATTACTGGGAGTATTATTGCTGTGGAGCTCTGTTATAAACTCCGACACATTATTGCAGTATAATTACTCTGGAGCTCTGTTATACACTCAGACACATTACTGGGAGTATTATTAATGGGGAGCTCTGTTATACACTCAGACACATTATTGGGAGTATTATTGCTGTGGAGCTCTGTTATACACTCAGACACATTACTGGGAGTATTATTACTGTGGAGCTCTGTTATACACTCAGACACTTTACTGGGAGTATTATTGCTGTGGAGCTCTGTTATACCCTCAGACACATTACTGGGAGTATTATTGATGTGGGGCTCTGTTATACACTCAGACACATTACTGGGAGAATTATTGCTGTGGAGCTCTGTTATACACTCAGACACATTACTGGGAGTATTATTACTGTGGAGCTCTGTTATACACACAGACACATGACTGGGAGTATTATTACTGTGGGGCTCTGTTATACACTCAGACACATTACTGGGAGTATTATTGCTGTGGAGCTCTGTTATACACTCAGACACATTACTGGGAGTATTATTACTGTGGAGCTCTGTTATACACTCAGACACATTACTGGGAGTATTATTGCTGTGGATCTCTGTAATACACTCAGACACATTACTGGGAGTATTATTACTGTGGAGCTCTGTTATACACTCAGGCACATTACTGGGAGTATTATTGCTGTGGAGCTCTGTTATACAGTCAGACATATTACTGGGAGTATTATTGCTGTGGATCTCTGTAATACACTCAGACACATTACTGGGAGTATTATTACTGTGGAGCTCTGTTATAAACTCAGACACATTATTGGAGTATAATTACTGTGGAGCTCTGTAATACACTCAGACACATTACTGGGAGTGTTATTGCCGTGGAGCTCTGTTACACACACAGGCACATTACTGGGAGTATTATTGCTGTGGAGCTCTGTTATACACTCAGACACATTACTGGGAGTATTATTGCTGTGGAGCTCTGTTATACACTCAGACACATTACTGGGAGTATTATTGCTGTGGAGCTCTGTTATAAACTCAGACACATTATTGGAGTATAATTACTGTGGAGCTCTGTAATACACTCAGACACATTACTGGGATTGTTATTGCCGTGGAGCTCTGTTACACACAGGCACATTACTGGGAGTATTATTGCTGTGGAGCTCTGTTATACACGCAGACACATTACTGGGAGTATTATTACTGTGGAGCTCTGTTATAAACTCAGACACATTATTGGAGTATAATTACTGTGGAGCTCTGTAATACACTCAGACACATTACTGGGAGTGTTATTGCCGTGGAGCTCTGTTACACACACAGGCACATTACTGGGAGTATTATTGCTGTGGAGCTCTGTTATACACTCAGACACATTACTGGGAGTATTATTGCTGTGGAGCTCTGTTATACACTCAGACACATTACTGGGAGTATTATTGCTGTGGGGCTCTGTTATACACTCAGACACATAACTGGGAGTATTATTACTGTGGGGCTCTGTTATACACTCAGACACATTACTGGGAGTATTATTGCTGTGGATCTCTGTAATACACTCAGACACATTACTGGGAGTATTATTACTGTGGAGCTCTGTTATAAACACAGACACATTATTGGAGTATAATTACTGTGGAGCTCTGTAATACACTCAGACACATTACTGGGAGTATTATTGCTGTGGAGCTCTGTTATACACTCAGACACATTACTGGGAGTATTATTGCTGTGGATCTCTGTAATACACTCAGACACATTACTGGGAGTATTATTACTGTGGAGCTCTGTTATAAACTCAGACACATTATTGGAGTATAATTACTGTGGAGCTCTGTAATACACTCAGACACATTACTGGGAGTGTTATTGCCGTGGAGCTCTGTTACACACACAGGCACATTACTGGGAGTATTATTGCTGTGGAGCTCTGTTATACACTCAGACACATTACGGGGAGTATTATTGCTGTGGAGCTCTGTTATACACTCAGACACATTACTGGGAGTTTTATTGCTGCGGATCTCTGTAATACACTCAGACACATTACTGGGAGTATTATTACTGTGGAGCTCTGTTATAAACTCAGACACATTATTGGAGTATAATTACTGTGGAGCTCTGTAATACACTCAGACACATTACTGGGAGTGTTATTGCCGTGGAGCTCTGTTACACACACAGGCACATTACTGGGAGTATTATTGCTGTGGAGCTCTGTTATACACTCAGACACATTACTGGGAGTATTATTGCTGTGGATCTCTGTAATACACTCAGACACATTACTGGGAGTGTTATTGCCGTGGAGCTCTGTTACACACACAGGCACATTACTGGGATTATTATTGCTGTGGAGCTCTGTTATACTCTCAGACACATTACTGGGAGTATTATTACTGTGGAGCTCTGTTATACACTCAGACACATTACTGGGAGTATTATTGCTGTGGAGCTCTGTTATACACTCAAACACATTACTGGGAGTATTATAGCTGTGGGGCTCTGTTATACACTCAGACACATTACTGGGAGTATTATTACTGTGGAGCTCTGTTATACACTCAGACACATTACTGGGAGTATTATTGCTGTGGAGTTCTGTTATACCCTCAGACACATTACTGGGAGTGTTATTGCTGTGGAGCTCTGTTATACACTCAGCCACATTACTGGGAGTATTATTACTGTGGAGCTCTGTTATACACCCAGACACACTACTGGGAGTATTATTGCTGTGGAGCTCTATTATACACTCAGGCACATTACTGGGAGTATTATTGCTGTGGGGCTCTGTTATACACTCAGACACATTACTGGTAGTATTATTGCTGTGGGGCTCTGTTATACACTCAGACACATTACTGGGAGTATTATTGCTGTGGAGCTCTGTTATAAACTCAGAGACATTACTGGAAATGTTATTGCCGTGGAGCTCTGTTATACACTCAGACACATTACTGGGAGTATTATTGCTGTGGAGCTCTGTTATACACTCAGACACATTACTGGGAGTATTATTGCTCTGGGGCTCTGGTATACACTCAGACACATTACCGGGAGTATTATTGCTGTGGAGCTCTGTTATACTCTCAGACACATTACTGGGAGTATTATTGCTGTGGAGCTCTGTTATACACACAGGCACATTACTGGGAGTATTATTGCTGTGGAGCTCTGTTATAAACTCAGACACATTATTGGAGTATAATTACTGTGGAGCTCTGTAATACACTCAGACACATTACTGGGAGTGTTATTGCCGTGGAGCTCTGTTACACACACAGGCACATTACTGGGAGTGTTATTGCTGTGGAGCTCTGTTATAAACTCCGAAACATTATTGCAGTATAATTACTCTGGAGCTCTGTTATACACTCAGACACACTACTGGGAGTATTATTGCTGTGGAGCTCTATTATACACTCAGGCACATTACTGGGAGTATTATTGCTGAGGGGCTCTGTTATACACTCAGACACATTACTGGTAGTATTATTGCTGTGGGGCTCTGTTATACACTCAGACACATTACTGGGAGTATTATTGCTGTGGAGCTCTGTTATAAACTCAGAGACATTACTGGAAATGTTATTGCCGTGGAGCTCTGTTATACACTCAGACACATTACTGGGAGTATTATTGCTGTGGAGCTCTGTTATACACTCAGACACATTACTGGGAGTATTATTGCTCTGGGGCTCTGTTATACACTCAGACACATTACCGGGAGTATTATTGCTGTGGAGCTCTGTTATACTCTCAGACACATTACTGGAAGTATTATTGCTGTGGAGCTCTGTTATACACACAGGCACATTACTGGGAGTATTATTGCTGTGGAGCTCTGTTATAAACTCAGACACATTATTGGAGTATAATTACTGTGGAGCTCTGTAATACACTCAGACACATTACTGGGAGTGTTATTGCCGTGGAGCTCTGTTACACACACAGGCACATTACTGGGAGTATTATTGCTGTGGAGCTCTGTTATAAACTCCGACACATTATTGCAGTATAATTACTCTGGAGCTCTGTTATACACTCAGACACATTACTGGGAGTATTATTAATGGGGAGCTCTGTTATACACTCAGACACATTATTGGGAGTATTATTGCTGTGGAGCTCTGTTATACACTCAGACACATTACTGGGAGTATTATTACTGTGGAGCTCTGTTATACACTCAGACACATTACTGGGAGTATTATTGCTGTGGAGCTCTGTTATACCCTCAGACACATTACTGGGAGTATTATTGATGTGGGGCTCTGTTATACACTCAGACACATTACTGGGAGTATTATTGCTGTGGAGCTCTGTTATACACTCAGACACATTACTGGGAGTATTATTACTGTGGAGCTCTGTTATACACACAGACACATGACTGGGAGTATTATTACTGTGGGGCTCTGTTATACACTCAGACACATTACTGGGAGTATTATTGCTGTGGAGCTCTGTTATACACTCAGACACATTACTGGGAGTATTATTGCTGTGGAGCTCTGTTATAAACTCAGACACATTATTGGAATATAATTACTGTGGAGCTCTGTAATACACTCAGACACATTACTGGGAGTGTTATTGCCGTGGAGCTCTGTTACACACACAGGCACATTACCGGGAGTATTATTGCTGTGGAGCTCTGTTATACTCTCAGACACATTACTGGGAGTATTATTACTGTGGAGCTCTGTTATACACTCAGACACATTACTGGGAGTATTATTGCTGTGGAGCTCTGTTATACACTCAGACACATTACTGGGAGTATTATAGCTGTGGGGCTCTGTTATACACTCAGACACATTATTGGGAGTATTATTGTGGAGCTCTGTTATACACTCAGACACATTATTGGAAGTATTATTACTGTGGAGCTCTGTTATACACTCAGACACATTACTGGGAGTATTATTGCTGTGGAGCTCTGTTATACCCTCAGACACATTACTGGGAGTGTTATTGCTGTGGAGCTCTGTTATACACTCAGCCACATTACTGGGAGTATTATTACTGTGGAGCTCTGTTATACACTCAGACACATTACTGGGAGTATTATTGCTGTGGGGCTCTGTTATACACTCAGACACATTACTGGTAGTATTATTGCTGTGGGGCTCTGTTATACACTCATACACATTACTGGGAGTATTATTGCTGTGAAGCTCTGTTATAAACTCAGAGACATTACTGGAAATGTTATTGCCGTGGAGCTCTGTTATACACTCAGACACATTACTGGGAGTATTATTGCTGTGGAGCTCTGTTATACACTCAGACACATTGCTGGGAGTATTATTGCTCTGGGGCTCTGTTATACACTCAGACACATTACCGGGAGTATTATTGCTGTGGAGCTCTGTTATACTCTCAGACACATTACTGGGAGTATTATTGCTGTGGAGCTCTGTTATACACACAGGCACATTACTGGGAGTATTATTGCTGTGGAGCTCTGTTATAAACTCAGACACATTATTGGAGTATAATTACTGTGGAGCTCTGTAATACACTCAGACACATTACTGGGAGTGTTATTGCCGTGGAGCTCTGTTACACACACAGGCACATTACTGGGAGTATTATTGCTGTGGAGCTCTGTTATAAACTCCGACACATTATTGCAGTATAATTACTCTGGAGCTCTGTTATACACTCAGACACATTACTGGGAGTATTATTAATGGGGAGCTCTGTTATACACTCAGACACATTCTTGGGAGTATTATTGCTGTGGAGCTCTGTTATACACTCAGACACATTACTGGGAGTATTATTGCTGTGGAGCTCTGTTATACCCTCAGACACATTACTGGGAGTATTATTGATGTGGGGCTCTGTTATACACTCAGACACATTACTGGGAGTATTATTGCTGTGGAGCTCTGTTATACACTCAGACACATTACTGGGAGTATTATTACTGTGGAGCTCTGTTATACACTCAGACACATTACTGGGAGTATTATTGCTGTGGAGCTCTGTTATACACTCAGACACATTACTGGGAGTATTATTGCTGTGGGGCTCTGTTATACACTCAGACACATTACTGTGTGTATTATTACTGTGGAGCTCTGTTATACACTCAGACACATTACTGGGAGTATTATTGCTGTGGAGCTCTGCTATACACTCAGACACATTACTGGGAGTATTATTACTGTGGAGCTCTGTTATACACACAGACACATTACTGGGAGTATTATTGCTGTGGAGCTCTGTTATACACTCAGACACATTACTGGGAGTATTATTACTGTGGAGCTCTGTTATACACTCAGACATATTACTGGGAGTATTATTGCTGTGGAGCTCTGTTATACACTCAGACACATTACTGTGAGTATTATTACTGTGGCGCTCTGTTATACACTCAGACACATTACTGGGAGTATTATTGCTGTGGAGCTCTGTTATACACTCAGACACATTACTGGGAGTATTATTACTGTGGAGCTCTGTTATACACACAGACACATTACTGGGAGTATTATTACTGTGGGGCTCTGTTATACACTCAGACACATTACTGGGAGTATTATTGCTGTGGAGCTCTGTTATACTCTCAGATACATTACTGGGAGTGTTATTGCTGTGGAGCTCTGTTATACACACAGACACATTACTGGGAGTATTATTACTGTGGGGCTCTGTTATACACTCAGATTCATTACTGGGAGTTTTATTGCTGTGGAGCTCTGTTATACACTTAGACACATTACTGGGAGTATTATTGCTGTGGAGCTCTGTGACACATTACTGGGAGTATTATTGCTGTGGAGCTCTGTTATACACACAGACACATTACTGGGAGTATTATTGCTGTGGAGCTCTGTTATACACTCAGACACATTATTGGGAGTATTATTGCTGTGGAGCTCTGTTATTCACTCAGACACATTACTGGGAGTATTATTGCTGTGGGGCTCTGTTATACACTCAGACACATTACTGGGAGTATTATTGCTGTGGAGCTCTGTTATACACTCAGACATATTACTGGGAGCTACACGTATTATATCACACACAGATGACTTTACACACACCGCAGTGCTATAGCTACACATATGATATCACACACAGATGACTTTACAGACACTAGACCGCAAACAGTCCCTTCTACACAAACGCCAGCCCTGTCCCATTTTGTTCCCTGGTATCCCAATTATGGGAACTTATGCTAGTGCCATACAAAACAAACATTGTGCTTTCCCACCATCTGAGAGTAATTCACCAAGTCTCTATGCATTGAACACCGATGAAGGAGGCAATAACTAGCATACTCGTATTGAGAGGCATGCTTGTCATTGAAGATGACATAACACACCTGTAGCGGGACTGCAGCTCAACTGTTAATTTCACTGGTTTCCCTGTTGTGTGTGTACTGTCTTGGCAGGAATTCTCCATCCCTTACGTGTGTTTTCCCTATCTTGCTCCTGTAGTTTACTCTGTGTGTTTATGTAAACTGCCTGCCACGAAGGGAATACATTCACCTCCCGAACGGAACCACCTCAAAACCTCATTTGGAATGTTGTTTTAGAACGTTCGCACCTCGTAACGAGGTGTCAAAACCACAAGCGGCAAGGGAAACCTCGGCACATGCCTCCCCTGGGTGGCAGCCCGTTCATTAGATGAACGCCCTCCAGGGTGAACATTCTTGGATTTTTTTTCCCACCTCGTTCGGTTCTCGAATGAGGACCTCCCCAGTGCCCCTTGGAGTGTTCGCACCAATCAATTAGAACGTGGACAACTCACAACATAAGTGTGAAACCGCAAGGGAAGTAATTAATGAGTGCCCCACTGGGTGGCCGCCATTCGTACAGATGAACGTCGGCCAGGGGAAACATTTGTATCCCACATAGAGACGATTTTTTTGCCTGGTTTCATTCAGGGATCCTGCGAACGAAGGCTGTTCATGGCTGTTACCGTTCTGGTGGTCCCTGAGATTGGTGGGTACATTCTTTCAGGGCCTGACTGGCCCACCGGGATACTGGGAATTTTCCCGGTGGGCCGCGGCACCTGGGGGCTGCTCTGAGCAAGTATGTGCCACCGGGTGGCCGGTCCGGTGGCACACAATATGAGGGGGCCGGCCGCATTCGGTGCTGGAGCCGCCGGACCGGGTGGCAGCCTCGCCGGTCCTGCGGCACTCCTTTCACTAATGCAGACTCGCTGAAGGCTGATGGAGGAGGGAGGAGCATGTCTCTGTACCATGCTCCCTCGCGGTTCCCACAATTCCCAGCACAGGAACCGCGAGGGAGCATGGTACAGAGACATGCTCCTCCCTCCTCCATCAGCCTTCAGCGAGTCTGCATTAGTGAAAGGAGTGCCGCTGGACCGGCGAGGCTGCCACCCGGTTCGGCGGCTCCAGCGCCGAATGCGGCCGGCCCCAGCCCCACTCACTACTCACGTAAATGGGAGGGGAGGAGAGGGGGGAAATAAAGAGACACAAGGATAGGGGGCAAATAAAACCGAGGGGCACATGGAAAGGATGGGGGAAAGAGACAGAGGGGGGATAGAGAGATGGTGGAGGGAGGAAAAAGAGACAGGGGGAGAGAGAGAGGAAGGGGGAGAGAGAGACAAAGGGAAAGGGTGGAGAAAGAGATAGAGGGGAAGATAGAGACAGAGGGAGAAAGGAGAGAGACACACAAGGAGAGGGGAAGATAGAAACAGAGGGGAAAGAGAGAGACTGGGAAGGAGAGGGGAAACCCCCCTCCCCCTTCTCCCCTGCCAGACGATCTCCCTCCCCCTTCCACAGGCACCTTGCGGGCAGCCGGCAGGGGAGGGAGAGAGGACCCAGGAGGTCAGCCTTCAGCTCCTCTGTGTCCTTCTCGCACGAGCACAAAGCATTGCTGCGGTTACCACGGCAATGCTCCGGCTCTCACGAGAGTGAACTCTAGCCCTGGAGATCGCAGGGAGTCCACCTCAATTCATTTCGGGCCCCTCTGGGCCATGTGATTGTGAGGTCCTTGCGAGGACCACGCGATCACATGGAGGGCACAGACGTCCATAGCAATGCCAGCAGGGGGAGTGCCTGTAATGACAAGTACTCCCCCTGCTGTCTGTAAAAAAAATTATACATTTTTAAAACAGTTTAAAATAACATTATATATACTTAGATCATATATATATTTAAGTGTATATATATCTACACATATACATACATACACAAAATACACATACACTGTCTAAGTGTATTTTGATATTAATATATATATAATTATTTCAAAATACATGTAGAATGATATTGATTAAATATATATATATATATATATATATATAATTATCATTATATATATATTTATATATAATATAAAATAAATATGTAAATACGTAAAAAAATAAAAAAATAAAAATAAAATATATATATGTGTCATTTCATTCTAACTGTATTTTAAAATGAATATTTATATTGATATTAAAATACACGTAGAACAAAATAATATATATCTATATACATGAGTATATACGTATATATCACTATATATATAACTATAGATAAATAAAAATAATAAAAAAATTTATAAACATATATATATATATATATATATACACACACATATATATATACACGTAATATATATATATATATATATATATATATATATATATATAATAATTCTACGTATATATTTATGTAATCATTTTACATAATTAAGTGATTTTATTAATTACAATTTGCAGGACCTGCCTGACAACCCAGGCCGAAAGTCCAGGGAATTTAATTTGCTAGCACTATATTTAATCCTGTAACTTTCTATGACACCATAAAACCTGTACATGGGGGCTACTGTTTTACTTGGAAGACTTTGATGAGCACAAATATTAGTGTTACAAAACAGTAACATGTATTACAACGATGATATTGTCAGTGAAAGTGAATTTTTTTGCATTTTTCACACACAAATGGAACTTACACGGACAATATAATTGTTGTGATACCTTTTACTGTTTTGAAACACTAATATTTGTGTTCAGCGAAGTCTCCCGAGTAAAACAATACCCCCCATGTACAGGTTTTAATGGTGTTTTCAAAAGTTACAGAGTCAAATATAAGGCTTGCATTTCAGTTTTTTTTTTTTACACTGACATTCACCAGATTGGTTACGTTGCCTTTGAGAGCGTATGGTAGCCCAGGAATGAGAATCACCCCCATGATTGCATACCATTTGCAAAAGAAGACAACCCAAGGTATTGCAAATGGGGTGTGTCCAGTCTCTTTTAGTAGCCACTTGGTCACAAACACTGGCCAAAATTGGCGTTCAAATTAGTTTTTTGCAGTTTTCACACACAAACGAATATTAACACTAACTTTGGCCAGTGTCATTGCCCACCCCCAAATCCTCAGCCATCCAAGATTATCACTTCCCCACATATCAGATCACAAGGCAATGACCCATAGTATATAACATAACATAGTATAACATGTAAGTATAAAAAAACAAGATCCAACGTTTTCGACAAGATCCTGGCAGAGGTATACCTTGATACCCCTACACCACCTGGGTTCTGAGCTACCAACAAGCTTGAAATCCACCATCTTTTTACCAACCATACGAATCAGCCAACTAACTACTCTTGCTCTTCTCTTCCCTAAGCGGGCCCAGTAACCCCTTAATTTTCCTTATACCAGCCCGCCACAAGCTCAGACCTTGAAACATAGAAACATAGAAACATAGAATGTGACGGCAGATAAGAACCATTCGGCCCATCTAGTCTGCCCAGTTTTCTAAATACTTTCATTAGTCCCTGGCATTATCTTATAGTTAGGATAGCCTTATGCCTATCCCACGCATGCTTAAACTCCTTTACTGTGTTAACCTCTACCACTTCAGCTGGAAGGCTATTCCATGCATCCACTACCCTCTCAGTAAAGTAATACTTCCTGATATTATTTTTAAACCTTTGTCCCTCTAATTTAAGACTATGTCCTCTGGTTGTGGTAGTTTTTCTTCTTTTAAATATAGTCTCCTCCTTTACTGTGTTTATTCCCTTTATGTATTTAAATGTTTCTATCATATCCCCCCTGTCTCGTCTTTCCTCCAAGCTATACATGTTAAGATCCTTTAACCTTTCCTGGTAAGTTTTATCCTGCAATCCATGAACCAGTTTAGTAGCCCTTCTTTGAACTCTCTCTAAGGTATCAATATCCTTCTGAAGATATGGTCTCCAGTACTGTGTACAGTACTCCAAGTGAGGTCTCACCAGTGTTCTGTACAATGGCATGAGCACTTCCCTCTTTCTACTGCTAATACCTCTCCCTATACAACCAAGCATTCTGCTAGCATTTCCTGCTGCTCTATTACATTGTCTGCCTACCTTTAAGTCCTCAGAAATAATCACCCCTAAATCCCTTTCCTCAGATGTTGAGGTTAGGACTCTATCAAATATTCTGTACTCTGCCCTTGGGTTTTTACGTCCAAGATGCATTATCTTGCACTTATCCACATTAAATGTCAGTTGCCACAACTCTGACCATTTTTCTAGTTTACCTAAATCATTTGCCATTTGGCTTATCCCTCCTGGAACATCAACCCTGTTACATATCTTAGTATCATCCGCAAAAAGACACACCTTACCTTCAAGACCTTCTGCAATATCACTAATAAAAATATTAAAGAGAATGGGTCCAAGTACAGATCCCTGAGGTACCCCACTGGTGACAAGCCCAAGCTTCGAATATACTCCATTGACTAAAAATTCTTGACTCCAGGATATTCCGCAACAAGCTTCAATATTTGGTTCTTTGGAAAGGCTATGCTGAAGAGGATAGATCATGGGAACCAGTGGACAATATTCATGCTCCTGATCTTCTTCAGTCTTTCCATGCACAGTACCATGCTAAACCAGGAAATAGGGTATCCAGAGGCTGCGCCTGTAGAGGTGGGAGTAATGTGAGGAACTGACTCTGCTGGGTTTCGAACCCTGGTTTACATGCTGCTAAACCTCTTCCTTACCACTACACCACCCTTAAGCCGTCTGAGCTCACCACCCTGAAGAAACAAAGCCTTGGCCAGCTACCATACTAAGGACCTCGCTACATACATCCCGCCAACCATAACCCCTGTAGCCGAACCATCGTAACTTAATCCGGTCCTCAGGAAAGCCCAGCTGCTGACCCCGGAAACGAATGGCAGCTCTCCACTTGGCCAAGAAAATAAAGTAATGGCCCGCAATCCAAGTAAGTCAAGCGAGACTGGCCTCCACATGTCAGGGACACTGCGCCCCTTCCGGAAACCCTTCAAGGCTTCCCGAATGATAATTTTTTTGTTATAGTCCCCCCACCCCCGAAACTTAAACCAAAATGCGAGCGCAGAACTATGCCGATCCATGACCGCAGGGGACTAACCTTTGGCCAAGAGTCGGAAGACATACCAGAGCAGCGCTTCCAACCCGGAACCCCGGACCACCCCCGATCCAACCCTGCAATAGATTGGTCCCAAGCATTCCAAACCTTACAATAGGCTGTCTATGTACCGGGGGCCAATAAGGACCTTACGAGTCTCCCAAGCAAGCCGTTCCAAGACTGCATGCACCACGGACATGTTGTCCGTGTAGAACACCACCTTTCCGATCCCTAAGGAGTTCACCCCAGAGGGATAGAGCCACCAACAGAGGGAAAAGCTTGAGGAAGGCCAAGTTTCCGCATCAGCGGGCTGCCAGCCCAGCCCACCGGCCAAGACTCAGCACACCACCGCCCCCAAAATAAGCCCCAAAAGCTACACTGCCCGAGGAGTCCGTGTACAGCTCTAAGTCTGCTGCCGACACCGCTGCCTTGTGAAGGAATACTGTCCCATTAAAGTGCTCCAAGAAGGTTCCACAAACATCAAGGTCCGCCAGCATAGGCTTGGAGATCTGAATAAAATGGTGCGGAGACCGCACCCTCGCTGTTGCCCATGAGAGGCTGTGACTGCAAATCCTCCCCATTGGCATCACCTGACACGCAAGGTTGAGTTTCCCTATCAGCGATTGCAATTGTTTCAACGTGCCTTTCCGAGACTGACGAACTTCTGCCACCAGCTCCCGCAGCCCCAGGAGTTGGTCCTGGGGAAGACTCAATTCTCCCCACAGGGAGTCAATTTCCAGCCCTAGGAAACTAAGGCACTCTGTTGGGCCTTCAGTCTTGCCAGTCGCTAGCGGCACACTGAACCAGCCGACCACCCATTCGATTGTCCACAGCAGATAGTGGCACACTGGAGAATCAGCCGGGCCCACACAGAGAAAAAAATCCAAGTAGTGCATCACTGACCGATACCCCAATTCCTTCCAAACCACCCATTCCAGGAAGGTGCTGAACTTCTCAAAATACGAGCGTGAGATGGAACAGCCCATTGGGAGTCAAAGATCCACGAAGTACTGGCCCTTCGAAGAAACACCCAAGCAGGTGATGGTACTCCCGGTGCACGGGTAACAGCCGGAATGCCTCTTCGATGTCCACCTTGGCCCCCACGCCAAGTCTTTTTAATAACCAACACGACCGCTTGGTTGAATGATGCATATAATACCGAGCATAGTTCCCTGGCAATATCATCATTCACAGAAGCCCCTTTCCGGTGCGACAGATGATGGATGAGATGGTACTTCCCCGCTTCGTTCTTAGGGACCTCTCCTAATGGAGACAACCGCAGGCCAGGCAGCGGGGGGTCCTCAAATGGCCCAACCATCCGCCCCATCTGAACCTCTTTGAAAAGCTTTTCCCGAAACACCTCTAGAAATTCCCCCACCGACTTCAAGTTACAAAAGTTTGAAGCAAACTCCCTGTCCCAAAACCGTATAACAAAACCATGCGTAAAACCAGACCGCAACAACTCCTCATCACCTTATTACCATAGAGGGTTAGGCACAGCAGCATCACGTCTATTCTCACCGGCGTTAGGCCCCGAGGCAACAGGTGCCGCCCCAGGCGCATAGGTTTCCCCTGCCGCAATGCTCCTACCGTTTCTGAAACATCGGTGCAGGCCATGGCAGCCCCCACATCCGGAACACTCATTCTTGTACTTGCAGGCAGCGCCCCATTTGCACTGCCACTCATTAAAGAGCCAGCAAACCTTTTTTATGAGAAGCTGTCTCAGAGGACTGACCCCCTGCGCCGGCCGCGTGCTGAAAGGGGGACACCTTCTGAGCCATCATAAGCTTCATCCACATAGGGAGATCCATCTGATCCCACCGCATCCCAGGATTAGCTGCCAACCGCTGGCGGAACTGCTCATCGTATTTCCACTACATCATTTCCCTATACGCATGGTAAGCTTCCAGATCCCATCCAGGTAGCAGAACAAGGAGGAGCAAGTCCCTGGATACTTCTCGCCAATCACACTTGCCAGTATACAAAAGGCCCGTAGCCAGTTCCAGAACGACTTAGGTGTCTTACGATTCCTCTTCCGTATCTCCTCCTCCTCCTTTTTGGCGTCCTTCTTCTACTCCTCTTTAAGGTCAATATATTCCTCCAAAGGAAGGAGCGCAAAAACCTCCATGAACTCACCCTTCCAGATCCTGTCCTTCATGTCCTGTTTGAGGTGAACTCCCAGGGGGCCTGCAAATGAGACGTACGTGATCTGGCGCACCGCATCTGGCATGCACTCTGCCAACTCCACCCTCTCACTTGCCAGATCCGTCCCCGCGGCCCCTAAAGACGACCCCTCCGCTGCGACATCCTGCAGTGCTTGTACTGCCTCCCCGGGGGGCCCCTGCCGCCGGAGCACAAACCTGCCCCACATCTGACCTACGTGCATCCCCTTTTTTCGAAGCCTCAATTAGGTGCTCAATGGTCCCCCATGCCCGGTACACTTCCTAGGCCTACCCCGCCGACCGCAGGGCCTGAAATCCAAGCGCGGCTCCTGCCGATCCCAGAGCTGCGTTGCCTGGCAATGATGAGCTTCCTACACCGCCCTGCGCCCCCACCTCTGGGAATGTGTAGCCGGTCCCAGAACTCACATGGCCGGCCGCGGCTATACCTGTCCCAGCACCCACCACATCCACGGGACCCTGGTCTCTGCTGCCGCACCGGATGCGAGCCCCCATGGACATCTTGACCCGCCAATTCCAGGACCGCGCCAAGCCGCTCTCGCAGCCACACTGTCCCCCTGTCCCATGCAGCATGCTGGATCCCGGCAATCAGCTCCTCCAGAAACTGCTCAGCCATCCTGAAAAAGAAAAAACAAACTTACCAGGCCAAATCAATGCCACAAACACCAACTCAGTCTGGTAAGTGAGTTAGTAATGGGGATTTCTAAAACGGCCAACATTTATATCAGCCCAACCCCTAAACCCTAACCCACCAATCACCATCAGGCTCCCCCTAAACCCTGTCAAGGCCCCCTCTACTAAGCTGCTTTCTTCTTGGGGCTATAGGACAGTCATGGTTATTAAACTCCTGTCCTGCTATCCGGCGTGTTTAGCATTTACACCAAGCTGACATCTCCCACCCACCTTTCTGTGAAGGTCCAGCCCTATAGAAATTTGCCACTAACGCAGGTCACTAACCGCCCCCATCTAGGCTGGAAGGCATGGGCTGCCTTCTAAACTGATGGCATGCTCTCCTGCAACAATTTATACAAAGACTGGAGCACAGCTGGGTGCAGCAATTGGCAGAGCAATTAGTGATGCACGGCCATGATTCGACTCTCTCAAGGCCCGAGATCCCACCTGTTCATGAGATGTAAATTGATGCTATTTTTTAGCTGCAGCGATTTTTGCAAATTGCTGTACTTATAAACCTTTATTGGCATAGAGAGTGGATGCACTATACTCTCTTTACTATAATCTTTGCAATCATGCCAGTTGCTTTGGCGTTTAAAGTGACCCTTTTATATTCCTTCATACAAAGTCAGGAAGTAAAAGAGAGAAAGAGCAATTCTAACGTGGTAAACGATTGTAAATCTTGGTATCTGTCACACATTAACCTGCAGAGCGTATTTTTAGATTTCTAGATAGGTTAGTTATAAATAGACATAATTATTTACCAATTATCAGTATGCCTTGTGTGTGCCAGACACTGACACTAATACTATCACTAAGCCATGCACAATGGCCTGATATTATCCATTGCAGACAGCAATCTGTCACCGCTGTGTGTCTCAACTCCGACAGCTTTCTGTGATGGAATGATTGACACCAACACATGATAAAGTCCATGAAATGCTACTCATAACTGTATGAAAATGACATTTTGATTCTACAAAAGTTTACAATGTTTCTGGCAGGAATACCATGGAACCAGTGGGTTTAACCCATTTTTTAATCTGTACTGTAGTCTGTTTAAATGCCATTTCTGCCATACAAACCTGCTCTGTGAGTGAGGAGTAGCTGTTTATGGAGGTGTGTGTACCACTTTTTTTTTTCAAAATGAAAGAATCTCATTTTCACAAGGCTGTAATTCATTACATTAAAAAAGAATAATTGCCATCCTCTTCAACCATTCCTGGACGCAACATTGTATTGAAGAGGAGAGGTACATATCCCAAGGCCTCCTGCATAGCCGAGTATTCGTTGGATCCAAAGAGCGCTCTCACATCTGAGCACAGACTGACTTGCTTCTAATTTAACCAGACGTTGAATAAGGAACAACCATGACATTGCCTCTCACTACGATTTTTATGAATAGGGAACTTCCACTCTTTGGGCACATACGGTATTCTAGCAGATCTTCCATAGAAAACATTGCAAGAGCTGTAACTTTATTTGTGTGTCACTTTCTTCCTGCTAGAAGGGTTAGAGCAATAGTGCTTAAACCCTGAGTCAGGACCTAAATAATAGATTAATAATAATAATAACAATAATAGATGTGCACCTGGCACAGAACGGCTAATTCCACCATATTTCCAAAACAGAACTCTATACATAATTCATGTACTGCAGCCAGGCCACCATCAGGGGGTGACAACCATGATGGTTGTCACAGGCCTAGCAGTCCTTGAGTGGGCCTGGACTCCTTGCCTCTGTGCTTGTAATCCACTAGGTGCCTGGGCCCTCCGTCCCCCAATGTGCATATATGTATAGTGTGTCCTGGTCCCTGTAGACTTCAAAGAGGGGACCAGGACACACTAAGTCTCCACTCTGGCACTTGCAAGCCACGGCTATAAAGCGTTGCCACCGGTTGCCATGACAACCCTCTGTGTGGGTGAATCAAGGCTAGGACTGGCTGTCGGAAGGGGAAGGCGGAGGCTGGTAAGCCCCCTTATTACTGTACAACCAGCTGAGCCACCGGACCACCATGGACAATTTCTGATGGCAGCCCTGAGTGCAGATGGGAAACTTTCAGTGTAACCATTCCTAAACAGTTTGACAGAGAACCGGCGGACTCTAGACAGAAACCCTACACTGAGCTGCAGTGGTTATATTGCTTAGAGTGTGCCTTTAAGTGCCTCTCCTGTCCCTTTAATTGAAAAGCTCTTGAGCCTGTCAGTATAAATTGAGTAGAACTATCACTAAGCCAGCTGTAGAATGTTACTGTTCTTAGACAGACAGAGAAACAAGTTTACTCCCCATCGGGAGCTGCTACATTGCTTAACACCCCACTGTCTCCTGACTTTCAACATTGCTCTAATAACTCAAAGCTGCTGTTATTCTGCTTCATTTCTGAATCAGCACTTTCACAAACTTCTTTCCTAATAAGTTATCTCTCATACGTCATTCTCTGCTCTACCAGCGTTATTCCACCAACGCCTCCACAGTTCGGTTGTGTACACAAACGACTTCATCTCCCTAGCCAGCGTTCATATTGCTGTTTGTCAAGCAGTCTTAAAGCGCAACTGTCACTACTCAGAAAGTGACATTTCTTCACTCTCTTTCCCCGGTAAATGCTACTGAAATGCTTACTGGGAGAGAATTGCAGCAGAGGTACGTTTAAAAAAAAGAATGCACTTACTTCCACAGCACTTCCATGGCCAGGCAAGTGCATGGCCCCTTCAAGGTTAAATTAATTTGCGTGACATGTTCTGGCCGTGATAGGACAGCCAGGTGTAGAATGTAATTTAAAAAATGAAATAAAACACTTGTGAATGAAAAGAAACTAGCACAAACATAGCTATGCCTTAGTTTTTTAACTAATTTTTAACCATTTTAACCATTCACCCATGTTATATTGTAGGACAATTGGGGGGAGCATGATAAAGAAAAATAAAGAGTTTGGTGCGAAACAGCTCTAAAATACCACATGCAATAAATGCTTAGACCTGCTCTGCACCCATTTGCATGGAAAAAGTTTAAAGCTTCCAGAATATTTGCATATTTTTGAAAATATCCCAATGGTGGCATAGCTGTTAGGGGAAAGTGGCCGGGTCCGCTGCAGAAGTGTGTTATACTCATGTATGTACGTAGTGGGCATTGGATAGCATTCCCTTCATCCCCCATAAAACCATAACCTACCCCTTCAAATAACGACAGACAACTTCTTGGAGAAAACAGGCCACAGCATTTATTAACACAACCAAATACTGTATAACTCCTTTTAACATATATAACGAAATAATAATTATCATAAATTATCATAAATTAACATAAGCAATTTGCATATAGTCATACAGTAACCAAAGAAACCGTCCTTGCCAATCTAACTTCCCCAAGGCTCTCACCTCCCCCCCTCGGCATAATAAAAACATCTTCCTTTTCAGGGCTCCCCACCCACTCGGTGGGGCCCAACCATAATGCACCCCACTGGTCGACTTACAACCCAGTGGGGACACGTCCAACCTGGTACCTCCTCCAGGTTCACCATAAGAGACAGGGGGAGGATGAGACCCGGCCATTATCCCCCTTTTTCATCTAATCTACCAAACCATCTCTTATTTGGCAAGGACACACCCCCGCCTCGCTGTGACAACCCCCCGGGCCCAAAGCAGCAAAGGGAGGGTGGGCGGAAAATTTGTTGCTGGCCCGGCTCCTAAGTGGCACTGAGGTCAGTCTGATCTGTCACCACCCACTTCCTCATATCTCACACTCCCACATGTAGCATATAGCCAATCATGCTTTATCCATCCCACACTCATACATGTGCCCCTGTCCGCTAAGCTGCGCACTCTCCCTGGGGCCTTATGATGCTTTCCCTCACAGGCGCCATTATCTTTGATCTTCAGCTCTTAATGTTTCATCCTCAGGGAGCCCACGTCAGGGCTATACTTGCATAGAAGAAAGAGTAAAACACTGATGTCTATGATGGATCCCACAAGACGCGAGAGCCACCACAGATATTATTTTGTGATGAGAGAGACAATGTCGTATTCATACAGCTGTTTCATAAAGATTTTATATTTCTCAAGTGCTCAAAAATTTTTGGTGGGGTGTCAGAGCCACTTGAAATGTTTATTGCCCCTAATTCTTATAGTTGGTCACATTGAGCAGAGAGTTCATCAAGGATGATTGATTAAGAGTGATGGCAAACCAGCACTGGCTCCTGCAATCTGGAGTGTCATCCGCATTATTCTATTCTCCATGAAGCCCATCCACTTGTGGTTGAATCGAATCAGTTGCAGAGAGGCTAGAGGAGCAGCTAGGTGTCTTTCTTTATCCCACCGGCTGCTTATTTCCTAGGACACTTAGTCGATCAGACTTGGTTTTCCAACGCTATAATGTTCCTTTGCTAATCTCTTCATACACTGCTCAATCACTCACATATCAAACAGTTTTTGTTTTCTATGTGCCTCTCACATTTTTAAGGTTTTACTTGGTAACAATGTAATAAATTGACCCCAGATCTTTGTTTCAGCCTTGTTAGGCATCATCAGTGAGGTAAAGCCGATATCTCGCTAGGCACCATGAGCAAGGGGTCCACGTCTGGATTACCCTTTAAAATTAAGGAGAGCAAAAAAAACAAGTCACAAGAGAGTGCTGAGAACGGACAACATGCTCAAGTAGCCTGTCCTTCAGTGGGTCCACGCTCAGTTCTCAAGCTGGTTTTAGCCTATCTTGTGTCGTTACAGAGAGAACCAGGCCATTTGCATCTTAGACTGATTCTACCCAAAAGGGCAGAACAGACCCATATCTCACAGTGCCTAGAGAGATATTGGCTTTACCTCACTTATGATGCCTAACAAGGTTGAAACGATCGTCTGGGCTTGCTGTATTTCTCATGCAGAGAGAGCCAACCTGTATTTTGGATCTGTTCTGCCCTTTTGGGTGGAATCAGTCTGCGATGAAAATGGACAGGTTCTCTGTGTAATGGCACAAGATGAGCTAAAAGCAGCTTGAGACCTGAGCGGGGACCCACCGAAGGGCAGGCTAATTGAGCTGTTGTCCATTCTCAGCACTCTCTTGTGACTTGTTTTTTTTGCTCTCCTTAATTTTAAAGGGTAATCCAGACGTGGACCCCTTGCTCATGGTGCCTAGCGAGATATCGGCTTTACCTCACTGATGATGCCTAACAAGGCTGAAACGAAGATCTGGGGTTGCTGTATTTCTCGTGCAGAGAGAGCCGGCCTGTATTTCGGATCTGTTCTGCCCTTTTGGGTGGAATCAGTCTGAGATGCATGGTCTGGTTCTCTTTGTAATGGCACAAGATGAGCTATAACCAGCTTGAGAACTCAGCTGGGAACCCACCAAAGAGCAGGCTAACTGAGCTGTTGTCCATTCTCTGCACTCTCTTGCGACTTGTTTTTTGCTCTCAAAAATAACTGATATACAAAATGTCTCCAATTCTCTGTGTGAACTAGGCCTGGAAGTACAGGAATGCTTACAGAAGCTACTAGCAGGAGCTTCCGGCTGAAGTCTGAACACCTCCAGTGGACGATGTAGGTTGGTGGAGAATGGCACAGCTTATGAGAAAAGGTACATAATGAAAGAAAGAAATGTGGAAATTGGTGGCGGATCCAGGGGGGCAACGGGGCAATTGCCCTCCCTCCCCCAAGAAATTGTACAGCGCTCCGTCTCTCTTGCCTCCCCCCCAGCTCTCCCTCGCTCTCCCATGCTGCTATGTGCCTTCATGGACCAGAAAAGAGATCAGAGATCTTCCCTCCGGCCCACAGGCACATTGCTGGCAGCTGGCATGGGAGGGAGAGAGGACCTGGGAGCTCAGCCCGCAGCTCCGCCGGGTCGCCTTTCGCAAGGTCGGAGTGTTGCCGCGGTTACCAAATGCGACCTCACGACCCTCCCCTGGATCACAAAAGAAGCCAGCAAACAACTACAACACACCAACCCATTCGTGAAGGCCACCCTACGTATCTGGCACCAAAATGGGCCCAAACACTACCTTACGACTAACCCCGGCCCACTATTCCCCTTAAGAGGCAACCCGGACTTCCCGGCGGGAGACATGGGCCCAATCCCACACCCAGCAAATGGCAACACAACGCTCAGAATGATGGACATCATCACACCCCCATTCATCTCAGACCGATCGAGACCATCTTCCCGGACCAGAGGCACACCTTCGCACATATGCTGGCGAGGGAACAAATGTCCCACTACGCACACTCCATCCCCCAACGCCCCTACCTGACGAGAGACTCCACGGAATTCGAAACCCTGTGCAGGCAGAATGAAACCCCACCGAGAGCAATATCGCGGATTTACAATTCCCTAGCGACTAACCGATACCTTTTAGCCCCCCCATGCATCAGGCGATGGGAAGAAGACCTTGAAGAAGAACTTACAGACGCGGACTGGGACAAAATCATCCTGCACATTCAAAAAACCCCGGGCTCAGCCAGACTCCAGGAAAATTCATACAAAATCCTCACTAGATGGTATATCACCCCTGCCACCATCCACGCTCGCAACGATCCAGTGCCGGCCACGTGCTGGCAATGCGGAGAAGAGGACGGGACTTTCCTCCACATCTGGTGGAACTGTACCCTCATCCGACCATTCTAGGAAAAGATACGCCAAGTCATCCATGCAGTGACCGACGACACTCCGCCCATGTCACCAGCCTTCTTCCTCCTACACCACACAACCACGTACACTCCGACCTATAAGAAATCGGTGCAAAATCTCTAGGGTTTTCCCTCAAAGACCATATTTACAACACAGGTTATGAAGCTAGAGCGCACTCCAAGCGCAACGGTGTTGCGATACTGATACACAAACGCTGCCCACTACGGGTCACAGGGGTCAATCAGGATACAGACGGGAGATACATTATACTATCCGGGACATTATATGCACACACCATACACCTGATAAATATATACGCACCTAACGAACCAACCAGAGATTTCTGGGACCAAATGACTGACAAGTTACGGGCCCTACAACACGGCATGATCATAATGGGAGGCGACTTTAACGCTGCTCCGTGCCCAGCTACAGATAGGGGGACCATAAGGGGTCTACCACGCTCGCACGGCAGAGGGAGACAAGATAGACTGGTACATGACTTCATAAACTCATCGGGTCTGATAGACGCGTGGAGAGCCCAACACCCAGGGGAGGTCGACTATACATTCTACTCAGCGCCCCACGACTCATATTCCCGCATAGACTATTTTCTAGTTAATGGCCAAACCATCCAAAGAACCACTAAGACATCAATAGGATCTATCACCTGGTCCGACCATGCAGACATTACCATAGAACTGGGCAGTCTGTGCACGGGAACCCAATGGAATTGGAAACTAAACACCTCCCTTCTGCAAGACCCAGATATCAAAGAGACTATTCGCAAAGAGATAGTAGAATATTTCCAACTAAACACCACTCAGGACCTGACACCGGCCACCATATGGGCCGCTCATAAGTCGGTCATCAGAGGTGTCATGATTAGGGAGGCGACCAGAAAAAAGATACGAAAAACAACACACTTAAAATCCCATTTACGTGACCTCCACACCCAAGAACAGAGACACAAAACTAACCCCACCCCCAAAGGACTCACAGCCCTACAAATTACCAGACGCCACATCAGAGAAACCCTACTAGATGACGTAGCTAAGGCAATGACCTGGTCCAAGAGAAATTTCTATGAACAAGCCAACAAAATGCACACGCTATTGGCGCGAACTCTCCGCCCGCGACCAAAACAAAATCACATCACGGCAATTAGAGACCACGCAGGTCAGACAAAGACAGCACCCACCGACATAGCTCAAATATTCACAGAATTCTATAAAACTTTATACAACCACACACCCACAGACGCAGACAAAACCCCGCACATGCAGGACGAGATTAGGCAATATCTACACAAACTTAACCTCCCGAAACTGACCCCCTCAATCACAGAAACCCTAGGGGAAGAATTCACAGCAGACGAAATAGATAGAGCCATCACTCGACTTAAAGGACATAAAGCCCCGGGCCCAGACGGCTACGAGGGCAGCTATTACAAGACGTATAGGGAGGAACTGATACCCCACCTGCTAGGATGGTTCAACCACCTGATGCAGGGCGGACGCCCCGACCCAGATATGTCCACAGCCCACATTGTATTAATACCTAAACCGGGGAAGGACACATCATACCCAGAACATTACAGGCCCATATCATTGATCAACCATGACGTAAAACTATTAGCTAAGATACTAGCAGACAGACTGTCCCCACACATACACAAATTAGTTCATCCCGACCAAGTGGGATTCATCCCCGACCGCCAACTATTTGAAAATACCAGACGTAACATCAACCTAATATGGACGCAGACGACTTCACAAACCCCAACGCTCGTTCTATCTCTCGACGCCGAAAAGGCGTTCGATAGAGTTAATTGGCTATACCTGTTTGAACTCTTACGACATCTCCAATTCCCAGAAACATATATAAAAACAATCCAAGCCATGTACACCGACGTCAAGGCACTCATACGGATCCCTGGCGCCAAGACATCCCCCATCACCCTGCATAACGGCACACGCCAAGGCTGCCCACTGTCACCCCTCCTGTTCGTACTCACGTTAGAACCCTTGCTACAAGCAATCAGATCAAACAAGGCCATAGAGGGAATCACAGTGGGCAACCAAACATATAAAGTCTCGGGATATGCAGACGATGTCCTTCTCACCCTTACAAATCCAGGAAATTCGATGACGGCACTAGACAGGGACCTAACAGAATACGGAACCCTCTCAGGATATAAAGTCAACCTATCAAAATCCACTGCCCTCCCAATAGCCATGACAGCAAACGACACGACGCACATTGGTAACCACCACCACATACCCATAACACATACCACGATCAAGTATCTAGGGATACATCTGACGGCTGATCCCCGAAAGCTGTACGGAGCTAACTACACCCCCCTTATTAAGACCCTGGACGCGGACCTTGACAAATGGACAGATAAGCCCATATCTTGGATAGGGAGAGTACACATGATAAAAATGAATATACTCCCCAGGCTCCTCTTCCTCTTCCAAGTCCTCCAAATCCCCGTCACTAAAAAAGACCTGGCCCCCTTACAGAGGGCAATCGGAGACTTTATATGGCAGCGCAAACGATACAGAGTGGCCCGCAACATACTATACAGACCCAAAGACGGAGGGGGGTTGGGGTTACCCCATCTTTACAACTACTACCTAGCGGCTCAATTGGCACAAGTGGCCATGTGGCATTCAATGCCGGGAAACCGCAGATGGGCAGACCTAGAAGCTGGCTTAACAGGAGCCGATTTGCCCCAATTCTACATATGGGTACCCAGAGAACACAGGGCTATCCTGCGCACAGGCTGCCCAGCCATACTGAACTCCCTACGGGTATGGGACTCCACGGCCCTAAAATTCAAACTAACCACGGCCCCCTCCCCAATGATGCCCCTGTTAAGAAATAGAGCTTTCTTACCGGGAATGAGGGCCCAAGATTTTAAAAACATAGAGGAGGCGGGGCTACAGAGGGCGATACATTTTTATGAAGGGAACCAAATGGTGACGTTCGAAAAGCTGACAGAAAGGACCAGGTTAGGCCCCTCAGACTTCTTTAGATACATGCAAATTCGAGACTTCGCACAACATAAATTAGCAAAAACGGCAGCAACCACTGCACTCACAGGTTTCGAACGAATGTGCCTCAAAGAAAATCCCCCAAAGGGGCTTATAACTAACCTCTACGCACACCTATGCACAAACAGCTCAGATTGGGGCAACCTCCCCTACACCACACAGTGGGAAACCGACCTCAATGAGACACTAGAGAGCACAGACTGGAGAGAAATCTGGGAAGCGAACAAGGCTATCTCAATATGCGTCACCCAACAAGAGCAGGCCTACAAGACCATGCTGAGATGGTATACGACCCCGGCAAAACTATACCGCATGGGAAAAACCCCAGACGACCTGTGCTGGAGAGGGTGCGGACATAAGGGGACTTACATCCATATGTGGTGGGAATGCCCAAAAGCACAGGCTTATTGGAAAGATATAGGGAACCTACTGCAACAAGTATTTCACAGGCACATAACTATAGACCCATGGGTGTTCCTGCTCTCGAGAACTCTAGACGATTGGCCTAGGAAGCAACAAAAACTGCTTCATAAAATCACGTTAGCGGCCAGACTTACCATGGCACAGGCATGGCTGAAACCAGAAATCCCCCAGGTGGCCGCAGTAATTCATAAAATAAAGGACATACGGGTTATGGACGACCTCACAGCACGAGTTAGAGGTAATATAAAAACCTACGAAAAAATCTGGGAAATGTGGATGGCTGGTGATTGGGGATCGTAAGTAGACCATACTAGGACCACCCCACTGACACAAAGCCTTGAACCGATACCACACTAAACTGGTAAAAAGGGAACCACCTCATACACGGCGCTCCGACTCTCACCATGAGAATTCGCTCCTACCCCCCCAGACTATCCTCCCCCCCCCCCTGTTTATCCATAATGGAGAGGATGAGGGACAACAGACTAAGTCTACTCATCCACAACATTGAGAGGACATACTCATTAAGTATCCAGCCAACGCGCATTGTTTGATGTTACACGAGTGGATACCCCACACTCGGAGCACAGGTCTGGGCTACGAGGCTCGACCCTCCGGGCGGGATGCTACATGGTTTAATTAAGTTTACCTATGCACCTCTATATCGTGCACCTTTATTATGTTTTTCTTTTTGTCGTTCTCTTTCTTGAATATTTTCATTTCTCACTGTACTATTCCTATGTACAATATACGTAATGTATAACCGTGACACCAATTAGCTAACACTAACAAACCTGAGAAAATATACCTAAACCGCGGACGCGGTATGTTCCAATGCAAATTGTACCCAAACCAATGTACCCAGAGGAACTTGTCATGTAACTTGTGTTGTGCTATAAACAGAAATATCAATGTCACTCCAAAAATAAAGAATTTGAAAAAAAAAAAAAAGAAATCGGTGGTACCACGATTACTCAATGCAGGGAAAGCAACGGTCCCCATATTCTGGAAACAGCCACGTGCCCCCTCACTCAGATGCTGGGTGGAGGAGGTGGAGGACATAAGAAAATGCGAGGACCTGAAAGCCACAACGGCAGCGGCAACCAGATGGTTCTACTGAATACGACACATCGCTACAGATGAGTTCTTACAATACCTGAACTCACCCTGAACCTAGGACACGCCACCGCAAGACAACCGGGCGCCTGCACCTGGGGCGGCCCCTAGGTGGGTCGCCCTCACCCACTCCCCCCACCCCCCCCTCACCCTGGTACATGCCAACACACACAACCCAATTACGGACTCGACCAAACAATGTGCTAACTGCTCTATGAACCGACCGGTGCATCCATAATGCAACATTATATATTACATATGAACGACACATGAAAACCCAGGCCTCACGTCCGGGGGCTCCCGTTTAAATTTTGACACTACGATTTTGTTTAGGGCAGGAACACCCACGTAGGGAACCACATGCCCGCACTAGCTTTCGCAAGAAGACGTTCCCTGTTTGCATACTAGCTATACGCAGGCCATGACTCTGCCCAGCTTACCACAACAGATGGACTGACCCCCACGCATGCCCCACCAACCCATACCATCACCCTCCTCAATCCTCATGCCAGCGCACACAAGCCAAATTTAACTGATATGATTTTAGCACACCGCACCATTTCAAGCCTCGCAGGACACGTAATTACGCTGTATCACTATTTGTCACAAGCATTCTAACACGCTAGACATGCATAATCCTGCAAAGTATGTACAAAACTTTGTTGTATTGTTGGACATTCACTCTGATTCATTTGCCTCTGCGTAGGCAACCACAAGCTATAACTCCGCACTGTGCTCATCTTCAAAAATAAAAATAAAAATATATTTAAAACAAATTCTGCAATAAATATCACAGGGAGTGCTCAGACTGGGGAGCATTGGAAAGCAGTTTTGTCCAGGCCCATCCACAGCAGATGGATCTGGTTTGTAAGCGTCCTAACTCTACTTGGATTGAAGATACAAAATATTCATAGGCTGGAGGCAATATAGGAGAGTCCAGGAAACAAATCAAAGTCATCAAATGCAGGCCAAAAATAGCAGAGTCCAGTAAACAACTGCTTGTTCCCATTCTTGTTGCAATAATTTAGAGGCATTCAAGAAAATGACAGTTACTACTCTTAGCAATTGCTGACTATTTTTCGCAGGTAGAGAAAGATTTACATATACAGACTATTAGGAGAAAACTAAAGAATATAATTCAGTGCTTATGGAATGATTGCAGTCCAATGGCAGCTCATTCACCAAGTACGGAGTCTCTCTTTTCTGGTAAAAGCTAGATAACAAGGTAAGAGCAACGCCTAAATAGTTCTTATTTGGATATATGCAACGACAAGGAAAAAGAACAGAAAAAACTGATAGTGTAGTATATTAAAACTGTTGGTATAAATAAGATAAAAATGTGCACTCACACTTTTATGGAGCTTTAATGCAGCTCCAATTTATGCGCCTGGGTGGAATAATTTTTAGGGCTCCACTACATGTGAGCGCACATTTTATATTTATACCTACCCCTGCTACAAAGCTCGATATACTACACTAAAATACGATTTTTATCTGTGTTATTTTTATGAGGATACCTTCTTCAACTATGACCAATGAAGAATCTGCATAGCACTAAATCCTTATACGGGGATCATTCCGCCCAGGCGCATCCGTTGGAGCTACATTGAAGCTCCATAAAAGTGTGAGTGCACATTTTATCTTGCATATATCCAAGAAGAACTATTTAGGTACCGCATCTACCCCCTGTTTATCCAGATTGTTAGGAGATGTTAAGTCATACCTGGTTTGCATGCAGGATGGAGAAATTGCCACTTGTCGCTATCTGACTCTAAATTACAGAGACCTCATCTGGGTGTTAGGATGAAAAGACAAATGTACAACTACAAATTATGTTGTTTTCTATACTTACCTGTGAAATTTAGAAAGTTAAGATTATTCAAATTTAAAGGGCAATTTGCTCTTGACACTTGCCTTTTAAGTGTGTGTGCACTAAGAAAACCTGTTGGAGTTGCTATGGCAATGATTTATAAATCTCTCTCTTTTTATTGATGCTAACTGGTGGTCGGTACTTGAAAGGAAGATGTGAGTAGCATGCAGACATGAAGAGTACTGACCGTAGGGGGCGTTTCTGGAAGTGAATGGAGGAAAGCGTGTAGGAACTGAGTTCCTACCGCAGTAATTCATAGAAGCAGATACCCTACAAACATTAGTAATCCAAAGGAATTGAGTTACCACAGAGACCTCGCCCATCTCTGAGGGGTTGAAATTTTGGCCCTATGGGACATACTGGTAAAAAAAAACAATTATTATTATTTATTATTTATTTAGCGCTGTACAATGGGTGGATTAACAAACACGTAATTGTAACCCGACACAATTTAAAAAAAAAAAAAAAAAAAACGAGCACAAAAATAAAAAATCCATCTTCACCCATGGAGGGCTCCGCGCAGACTTGCCACACCCTGCAATTAGGCTAAGAACACTCTGATTGGCTGGTTTTAGCCAATCAGAGTGCTCTTTGTCATTTTACACAGCGTGGGAAAATTCTAAAGAACTTTCCCACGCTGTGTAAAATGACACAGAGCACTCTGATTGGTTAGATTCCAAGCCCACCTATCAGAGTGCTCTGTGTCATTTTACACAGCGTGGGAAAATTCCAAAGAACTTTGCCAGTCCAGGTGTTAGTCCCCTTGAAACAACTTTTTCATCACTATTGTGGCCAGAAAGAGTCCCTGTGGGTTTTAAAATTTGCCTGCCCATTGAAGTCTGTAGCGGTTCGCCCGGTTTGCCGGTTCGCGAACGTTTGCGGAAGTTCGCGTTCGCCGTTCGCGAACCGAAAATGTTATGTTCTCGACATTACTACTGAAGACAGGAGAAGACTGAAGACTTACTGTGTTTTTAATGACAGTTGCAGGAGAGGAGATGTGGGAAGGGGAGCTCTTAACAGTACTTCTTCATAAGCCAGAGGAACAGGGCAGTTTGGCACATGGAAAGCCAGAGGCAAATGGCAGTTTGTCACACTGGTTTTAAAATAGCAGATGCTTTCCCAGCAGAGTTAATGAGCCAGACAGTTTTTAACAGGTAATGCACTCCAGGGGCCATAGCCCCAGGGTAACCAGAGTCTAGGAGCGTGTTCTTGGTTGGAATACAATGCTAGTACCATGATCCACACCATAACCACTGTGAGAAAAATCACCATAACTACTACAAGCAATGAGAGATTTTGTTACACGGCTCCCTCTTTGTGGGACAGAACTGGCAGAACTGGCTTGATCCCTTTTCGGGGCAACTTGAGGCTGTCCAGACGCTGTTATTCGGGGATGAGGTCAGTCTGCCAAGACAATACATCCGCGTTGCCGTTCTACTTGCTGGGCCGGTACTGGATGGTCAAGTTGTAGAGTTGGAGTGCCAGACTCCATCTCAGTAGCCGACCATTGTCCCCAGCAACGCGGTTGAACCACACCAGAGGATTATGGTCTGTAACCAAGGTAAACTCCTGTCCATACAAATATGGGGATGAGTTGTATCTCACAGCTTTTCTACGACCTTATAGGGCCCCTGCCAGGAAGCCTGTAAATTATCCTGCTTAGGGCTTCAGCACTAGGACCTTTTGCCATATATAGAATGTCCGTAGTTGGGCACCCCGATCATACCACACCTTCTGTCGCCCCTGGGCCGCCTGGAGGTTGTCCCGGACTGTCCGAGCCAACTGCTCCATGCGGTCCTGAAACTTCAGGACGTATGACACGCTCCGTTTCCCCCTCCCAGTGCTCCCTGACGAGATCAAGGGGACCTCGCACCTTTCTCCCATATAAGAGCTTGAAGGGAAAACCCAGTTGAATCCTATTTGCCCTATAGGCAAATAGGAGGTGCGGTAGGAATCGCTCCCAGTCTCTGTAATCGCTGGTGAAAGTCTTGAGCATTTGCTTCAAGGTTCCATTAAAGCGCTCACAGAGACCGTTAGTCTGGGTATGGAAGGGGGAGCTAAGTATTGATTTGATAC
This sequence comes from Pelobates fuscus, assembly GCF_036172605.1. Lineage (NCBI taxonomy): Eukaryota > Metazoa > Chordata > Amphibia > Anura > Pelobatidae > Pelobates > Pelobates fuscus. The sequence continues at coordinate 139,693,814 of NC_086328.1, forward strand.
TGCAGACCTTCCACAACTGTTGGGTTAGTTTTGCAGTGAACTGTGTGCCTCGGTCCGAGAGGATTTCCTTGGGAAACCCGACTTGGGAGAAAACCTGTACCAGAGTGTTAGCCACAGTGTCTGCCCAGATATTTGACAGTGCCACTGACTCTAGATAGCGAGTCATGTAGTCCACCACGGTATATATATACTTCTTACCAGATGGACTAGGGTTGGCGAGGGGTCCCACTATGTCAATGGCGATCCTGCTGAAGGATCAATAGTAGGATCAATAATAGGCAGGGGCATCAAGTGGGCCTTGGGGTGATCCCCTCATTTCCCCACTCGCTGGCACACATCACAATTTCCGCAGTACTCTCGCACATCAGCGTGTACCCCAGGCCAGAAGAAGGCCTGTGTTATCTGCTTCAGTGTACGGGTAGTTCCTAAGTGACCGGCCAAGGGAATGTCATGCCCAATCCTAATAATTTCCCTTCTATATTTACGGGGGACTACTAGCTGGTGTTTTTGGTAGGGATTCTGCCCTTTCTTTTCTGTGACTCGATATAGTTTATCCGAGTCACACCTAAAAACCTGATTTTCCAATACCTCAGCCCCAGTCATTGCCTTTTCCCGGTATTTGCGTAAGGAGGGATCCTCTAGTTGCTTTCCCAAACTCCTCTGGAGTGTCCCAAGCTAACGCAGTCTGGGGGTTAGTCTCAGTCAGGGGTTGTCTTACCTGGGCCTCCCGGACTGGTGAGCTGGTCCTTTCGTTCTTCGCTTGTGCCCTGGTTGTCACGGGGTGAGCAGCTGCAGTAGAGGTGGGTACGTAAGCTGATGTGAGAGGGCCCAAGTCGTTGCCCAGAAGGACTTCTGCTGGTAAACCATCCATTATCCCGACTTTCACTGTACCAGATCCGGCTCCCCAGTCTAAGTGGACGCGGGCAGTAGGCAAACAAAATATGGATCCACCAGCCACTCGAACAGCCACGGTTTGGCCGGTATGCCTATGAGCGAGAACCAAGTGTTTCTGTACCAGCGTGATAGTGGCCCCAGTGTCCCGTAACCCTTGGGCGATCTGTCCATCGACCTTGACCTCCTGTCGATGCTGCTGTCTGTTATCCTCGGCGTCGGCATAGATAGGGTTGACCGCATACAGTACCCCCATATATTCCTCAGGGTGAGTCCCGGTGGGCGGCCAGGGTACGGCGAGGTCGCAGGAGCTGGCACCGGCGGGGAGTTGTTCCAGGAAGATCTGGGTTGACTCATAGGGCAATTGGCCATCAGGTGTCCTGTATTGTGGCATCGGTGACACTTTACCCATGTCTAGGGGGACCAGTATAACGAGTGGGGCCAGATGAAACAGGGGCCCTGAACTCTGGTTGGGGAGAGGGCCTGTGTACAAGGGGGGCCCGAGGCTCCACTCGGGGTTAAGGTCGTGACAATGCAGGGTCTAGGCGTCGGCGATCCGCATATTCATCAGCCAGGCGGGCCGCTTCTGTGAGAGTATGGGGGTGTTGATCTCGTACCCAGTGGTCCACATCCTGTGGCACGTTGTCGAAGAAATGCTCCAGGAGAAACAGCTGCAGCACCTCCTCCGCAGATACCGCATGGTGTAGCCTGTGTGCCCATTCCATGTGGGTATCACATCCTCGCTTCTTAGTTGCTCGGAATTTCCGCTGGTATGCCTCAGGGGTTATGGCATACCGCTTGAGTAAAGTGTCCTTGACAAGGTGATATTGGGTTACCTCGTCCGCTGGGATAGACCGAAAAGCTTCTAAGGCTTTCCCGGATAGCTTGCCAGCTAGTATGGTGACCCATTCCTCTGTGGGCACCTGGTGAAGGGCACACTGCCTTTCAAAGTCCGCCAAATAGCCATCAATCGCCCCTTCCACTTTCAGGAACGCTCTAAATGCTGCAAAGGATACTTTTCCCTTCTCTGGGAGGGCAGGAGCAGGTGCGACTGCGGGTGGCTCTGCAAGACATCGAGCGGTCACCATACTCTGCTCGTATTCCCTCCTCTGCTGGACTTCTGCAAAGGTCCGCTCGATCCGGTCCTCGGACAGGTTTGGCCCATAAATCACCAGCCTTTCTCGGACAATCCTGTTAATTTCGTCCCCAGTGGGCATAGAGGGTTCTGCCATGGTGGAGTTACGATCCAGTCGCTGTAGCTCCGCAATCAGCTCTCTTTTAGGACGGCTGCTAGCAATTCCTCCACGGCTTTCCAGTAGGTTGTCCTTTTTAGTTGCTCATATCGATTTTCCATCCAATCTGCACATCTCCTGGGATAAAAGTACAATCCCACCTCTGCCACCAAATGTGACAGTTACCCCTTTGGAGTAGGGAATCTACCATCTGGGCTTTCTCCTTCCCAGTACTGGAGACCACGGCAGAGCTCCAACTCAAGGTCCTGTAGAGTGGGTAGAGCGGAGCTCTCCTTCCAGAAGGTGTAGCAGGGTAGCTGGAGAGAGCTTTTTATAAGAGCTAGTAGAGATATAGCTGGCAAGCAGGCTTCTCCATAAGCCAGAGGAACAGGGTGGTTTGGCACATGGAAAGCCAGAGGCAAATGGCAGTTTGTCACACCGGTTTTAAAATTACAGATTCTTTCCCAGCACAGTTAAAGGGCCAGACATAGTTTTTAACAGGTAATGCACTCCGGGGGCCATAGCCCCAGGGTAACCAGAGTCTAGGAGCGTGTTCTTGGTTGGAATACAATGCTAGTACCGTGATCCACACCATAACCACTGTGAGAAAAATCACCATAACTACAACAAGCAATGAGGGATTTTGTTACAGTGAGCACAAATCTCTGCCTACCAGACTCCCAACTAAGGTTAGCCCTAACAGTTAGACAGAATCAGGAGTAGCAACACTTAAAGGGAGGAAAGACGAGTTCTGTTTTGGACAAATTGTGTTTAACCCCTTAAAGATACATGACAGAAATATTCCATCATGATTCTCTTTTATTCCAGAGAGGCAGTCAGAGACACTAGTCAAGAGAGACAGCAAGAGATCAGGAGAGGACAGATAGATTTTGTGTCATCTGCATAGAAATGATATTGGAAGCCACAAGAGCTGATGAGTTTACCAAAGTAGGCAGTATAGAACGAGAACAGTAGGGGACCAAGGACTGAACCTTAGGGAACACCAACAGAGTGAGATTGGGCAGAGCCAGAGAAAGAAATACTGAAAAAGTGCTGGGAGAGGTAGGAAGAGCACCAGTAGAGTGTGGGATTTCTTAGACTGAGATTACGGAATATGAAAAGAAACTGTTAATGAGCAACAGTGTCAATAGCAGCAGAAAGGTCAAGGAGAATTAGGAGAGATTTTGCAGAGAGTAGATTACTGGATAGTTTGGTCAGAGCCACTTCCACAGAGTAATGAGTGCGGAAATCAGACTGAAACAGGTCAAACAGACGGTTGGATTTGAGGAAGTCTGTGAATCTTGCATACACAACTCTTTCAAGGATCTTGGACACACAGTAGCAAGATAGGGTTGTAGTTGGACAGGGAGTTAGGGTCAAGGTTGTTTTTTTTTTTTTTTTGAATCAGGGTTACAGTTGCGTGTTTGAAGAGTGATGGAAATATGCCAGAGGAGAAGGAGAGATTGAGAATTTTAGTGAGAGGCAGATCAGGAGAAACAATACAGATGTCATGCCAGGGAATAGGATCAAGGGAGCAGGTGATGGGGCGGAGTGAGACTTTCTCATGCAGCATTCAGCAGTTATGAAACATTTTTGGAGTTATCAGGTCAACTTGATGTGCAAAGATTGAAGTTGTGCGGATTTGCTGTGATTAAGTTTAGTAGGTGCCTGGATGACTAGTTGAGAGGAGAGGGTGGAATTGTAGAAGAAGGTTGCAGAGCTAGGGCAGGTGAGGTTTGAGATAGAGAAAAGGAGTTTGGAGATTGGTGGAGAATTGCTCTAGGTCAAGGTTTCTGCGAGTTGAATGTGTTGAAGGAGGTGTAATGTTTGTACCCGGTATGCCGATGTCAAAAATCAGCAGACGGTGGTCTGATAGAGTAAAATGAACATTGGAGAGATTAAAGGTGGTACTGAGATTGGTGAAGGCAAGGTAAAGAGTTTTTTTTTTACCACTGTATGGGTTATTGAATAAGACCCTTGCGTGAGGCCAAAGGAGAAGATTACAGAGAGCAAAGCAGGAGTATCAGTGCAGTTGGGGTTGTTGATTGGGATACTGAAAGCCCCAAGTATAAGGGAAGGAGTGCTAGAGGAGAGGAAGTGTGGAAGTGTGGTAGCCAGGAAATAAAGTGCTCAATTAATTAGAATGGCCAGGGGGGCGGTAGATGATAGCAATTTTTAAAGGAGTGGGTTTAAATAGTCAGACAGTGTGAACTTCGAAGGAAGGAAAAGATTGGAGCAAGGACAATTGGATGAAAGGTACATTGAGGGTAGAGAAGGATGCCTACATACCCGCCTATACAGTTGAGTCTGGGAGTGTGAGAGAATTGTAGCTCACCGAAACATAAAAAGGCAGGAGTAGCGCTATCAGAGGGGGGCAGCCAGTTCTCTGTGAGTGCTAGTAGTGTGAGGAAGTTTCAAATGAAAAGGTTGTGTATGGCTATTGATTTCAGATTGCTGCAGATGGAGTGGGCATTCCAGAGTGCACACACTGAATGTTGGTAAATGAGGGTAAAGCGCAGGGTATTGTGATGAGGTTTCTGGGGTTTCTGGATTTCTTAGTGTGTGTAGAGGAGGTGAAGGGCCCTGGGTTGGGAGAAGCACCAGCTGCTAGAAGCAGGAGGAGAGAAGGTGACAGGAGGTGCCAGTGGGTTTTGTATGCATGGGGTCTAAGATGAGATTGATTGTGGGTAGGAGTGAGAGAGTAGAAAAATGAGTGCAAGGCATGAGATGAGGGAATGGGGGAGTGCAGCAGAGAGGGGCTAATGTGGAGGTTGTTGTGGGGATGAGGGAAGTGGGTGTAAGAAGAGATTTTGATACCGAGGGAGAAGAGGGAAATGATGAGGAGAAGAAGGCAGAGCACCAGGAAGACAATTGGGCCCTAACTTATCCAAAATCCCACAGGAATGGGCTAAAGCTGGTTGAGTCACCTGAATATGGATTCCTCAACAGGCTTTTGCATGCTGACTTCTGTAGTTACCATAAGTGTCCTCACAATTTTCTTTATGGTTGTATGCTTGCTGATTTAATCTTCCATATTCATATTATGCAACAAAGTGGGTAGCTAGGCTTATAGGATTGTGAGTTGGAGTAACAAGGTTCACACTATGTCATATACTTTTAATGTTTTACGGTTCCATACAAGTAACTGATGTTGGGGTGCGACAGCTTTGCTTGAGCTATTAGAAGTGTTTAGGAGAGTGCCATATTACAAACTCAATACCCCTAAAATGCAAGCCTTGGCAATATGAGTCCCTCTCGCAGATTTGTATGTGTTGCGTTCTTTATTCCTGTGTGATTGGAGGATACATTATATCAAATATTTGAGCTTTAAGATTGCCTAGTCTCCAGAGTTAACATATAAGCTTAACTGTAGAACAAGATTTATATTCATGGAAGCACCTACACCTATCATGGTTAAGTTTTATAAGTGCTATAAAAATGGTCGTTCTGCCTAAAGTATTGTATGTTTTATAATGTTCCCATTATCGACTTTTTTCAGACTGTACTTTTTTCAAAACATATAGGCAATAGTTACTAGGCTTCTTTGTGGACATGGGTGTCTGAGAGTATCAACCTCCACTCTATTATGGATATAAGGTAAAAGAGGTCTAGGTGTGCCTGATTTCAGGAAAAACCCTAATGCTACAGTGCTTTCACAGGCCATTAAAATACACACACCGCAGGGAATGGTACAGTGGGTGGATTCGGAGGCATATTACTTTTCCCTTGTGGCCATTGTCAGACTGGCTGCTGATGCCAGGGTTCCTAAGGCCAAGATTTCCAGCTTGTACCCTGTGATGAGACCAATCTCACCACATTGCATTGGAGGAGCCTGGTTGCCCACCTGCTGCCTTTGGACTATGGCCCTGGGAGATTGGGCCCTTTTAAAACAGTGTTCGGCACCTAAACTATGGTACTATAAACGGACACTTATCTGCACGAACACCGCTGAGCCGTCCGTCTCCTGGTTCCCATTCGTGAGGATGTAGCTGACCAGCCATACCTTCGGTATTTCTATGTGAACTGTGGTAACCCAGATAGCTAGGCCATGGAGCCTATTCGTGTGATTAAAGACTTTAGCTCCATGGCGATTAAACTGTATTTGTGTGGTCTGGGTGCCATTCACCTAATAATGTGCACCCAGACCTGAGCTATCTGGGGATATGTAACATGTCTGTGTTTGGTGTAATAAAAGTGACTTTATATATTTTAAAACATAATCCTGTATTTAGGTCCCCACATGTGTAATGGAGTTTTGTCTTTGACCTGGGAGATAATTTGATTACTTCTCCAATTATCTCCAGGGCAGAAGGGAGGAAGCCAGGATGCATTGTGGGGATGTTTTACTTCTATTTGAGCCAGATTAAAATACTGCCAGCCAGGGGGAACAAAAGATACTTTTACTAACTTTTGAACCCCTGGTCTGATTCATACCATTTTTTAATATGTTGTTCCCCTGAATGGATTGATTGTGGATATGTATTTTTATGTGAATGTGATGTATGGTTTTAGAGTTATGAAAGTTGGGTAAAAAGTATGTTTTAACTGTATGTATAATGGGATTATGTGTCACACTAGGGGGAGGGGATGTGTGGGTTGCACCCGTGATACTATTGGTTATTTTATGCCTCCCCCTGGGTGTGGCCTGTATATGTACACTTGTAATAAAAACCAGGCTGGGTGTGCCAGCACCTCAGACCACTGCTTGACCCTCAACACGGAGCCTTGTCTCGTTCTTGGGGGGATTCACTGTATGCTGTTGGAGATTGATTGCTAGGAGTGTAAGCTGATGTCTGCTTTTCCTGTTCGTCTGCTAGCAGCTATTCGTGAGGTTCCAGTTTGGAGTGCTATTTTGTATCCAGTTCGGGAGTTTGGTGTTCTGCAGTAGCTGTGCCTGTCTCTCAAAAAGGGGCATATCGCCTAAACGGATTTTAACCCCCTTGTCTGCTGAAACGGTCCGTAACATACCCCGACTACCAAGTTATCAATACAAGTATGGAACACTTTTATGTTCAAATGTGGGCTATCGAAACAGATATCTCCAAATGCCCCAATGGGATACTTGCTAATCATTGCTAACTTAGCAGCGTCATGCTAGCACTGGGGTACTGGGGTGTGCTCACAGCTACATGCTTGGTGGAATTGCTTGCTGGTGGGACCTTAATGGGCATAAATACATGAATTGATTTAAGGGATTTGTGTGGTATTGGTTGTTAAGTCCCATGGACACTACTTGTTGTTAATGCTGCCTGACACAGTGTCCCCACAGATATAGACAATGTGAAAGTTTGTTTTAATTACAGCACAACTCGGCAAGGCAAGGTTGTGGAAATCAGTTGCTTTTCCACATATAGCTGACATTATCTGGGAAATATCACAGGTCAGATTATGGGATAAGTGGTCTCCCCTGTTAGGCAGGAGTTCTTTACTAGATAGATGTTTGGGATGCTTGTATAAACTCACTCTCCCATGTGCATGGGGAAAACAAGGCCTGGCAGGAATGTGGAGGGTGGCTGAGGGGGACGAGGAGTTGGTGGTGTGGTGTTAAAGAGGGGGGGGGGGGGGGGACAGAGGCCATATTTTACTCTGCTTTGTACGTGACCGAGTCAAACAGGAAAAACCTCTATAGATTTTATAGACTATATTTTTATTTTAAATCCTGACAACAACAATGAACACAAACTAAACTAAATTACAAATGAATCCATATCAACAAGGAAAATGAATGATTTTATTTTGTTCTTCAGTTTGGATGAACTTATAGAGGGCATATGCTTTGCCCTTGTGGCCATTGTCATGGTCTTCTTGGATGTTGGGTAATACTGCTCACTTATTATTCTCAAGACACGAGAATATGACTTGAACCCAGAAGTCAAGAAAGATATTACCTACCGCCAGTTTGTAGGATCAGTAACAGGGTTTGAGTCTTTTTAATTCACGTTCACTTTGAAAATTAACAACTCCTAATCTGACAAATACCTCAACCTCATACTCAGGCTTTTTTTTTTGTTTTTAGTGGTCTATCGAGTATTAATCTACTTTAATATTTCACCATATTAACACATATAATCTTGGAGAAAAGATGGGTGAAAGCGCACAAGATGGAAAGCGTACTTCACTTCGGCATCAATATACAGGACAAAACCTATTAATACAAATATAAAAGCGACATAGCACAGACTGTATAAATGATAATATTCTTAAAACCAAATATGGAGAACACTCACATATTTTAGAGCCCTTAAGGTCGGCTCTGAACTCAGTAGGTGTTGTATTTCCACTCAGCGTGTTGTTCAATCAATGGGTCCCGTTATTGGTGATGAACTTCAGGAATCATAGTAAAATACATATAATATTTTATTACAGAAAGTGAAAATAAACAAACACACGAAAGTAAGTGGTAAAAGAATAAAGCACAACGCGTTTTGACCGTAGCTGGTCTTCCTCAGGTGCATATCCTACTGAGTTTACAATATTCACTTATATACATACATATAATTACAATATTTGGAACACATGTTAATGGAAGTCCATATATGGCGTTTCCGGTAAGCCCCACCATATTGGGAAGGTCAAATACCCATAGTTCCCTCGAAATACCTCTGTAATGAAACCAACCTTGCCACTGGGCATTGGAGAAGCCTGTTTGCCCGCCTCCTACCTGCTGACTATGGCCCCTGGGTTATTTGGCCCTTTATGTACAATATTTGGGCATAATGGACTTATATTCTACGGTTTCTGGCCCTTTAACGGTTTGGTACTTCGATACTGCACTTCGGATACAGTCGAAGTGCCGGAGCCGCCGAAGTGCCGAAGTAGTCGAAGTGGCCGCCATTAGACATTCGAACACGTGGCGGCGGCCATGTTAATGCAGTCGAACGTGGTCAGCGGTGACCTGTACCTTTCCCTACCCTTCGACACCGCAGCTGGAGACTAAGTCCCGTTCGAACATTCGAACACCCGTTCGAATGGGACTTTGTCATATTTCCATGTGAAATAGACCGCCACTCCACTAACGTCTACCGAGGAAGTTTAAACCGCATTTTACGTCGACACTTTGACAGAAGTCGAAGTGTGTTCGACTATTCGAACGCCGCCTTCGGATGGGACTTTACCGATTTTCAAGGCAGGAATAGACCGATCACACAGCCTGAATCTGTGGAACTATCTTGGGCATACAAACAGACGTGTGGTCGGTCCAAAGATACTTTTTCCATATCTCTGGAACCACTGAACCGATTGGTGCGATTTTTTAATATGTTTGTCCCCAAGTTATGTGGTTCACGAAAATATAATATTTTTATTCATGTGTGATAAAAAATCATGAAGTTATAAAAATGTATAAAAATGTGTAAGTTTTAGCTGGGAGATAATTGAGTAGATACAGTAAGAAACTCAATTATCTCCCAAGCAGAGGGGAGGGAAACTGTGGGTTGTACTATTATGTTATTGGTTGTTTTATACCTCCCTGTGGGCGGTCCTGTATTGGTAAAGATTGTAATAAAAGCCAGACTGGGTGTGCTAGCACCTCAGATCATCTTGTACCTTCATGAAGTTTCGGCTCATGTTTGGGGGATTGGAGAACTACACTCTGGGGATTGCTATAATCACTATACTCCCCAGTGCTAAGAGCTTGTTCCTGTTCCTGCCCTCTGGAATTCGGAGAGGTCCACCTACTGGAAGCTAGACCCTGGTCTTGGGTCCAGAGTGGGTAGCATGGCGAGACCCCAACCAAGCTGCGGCGGTTCGTGGGAGTCTACAGTGGTTATGGTGTCTGGCGAGGTGCTTGGAGTCCTCGGAAAGCACTAGGAGCATCTGTACCCAGTTGGGGTGCCAGCGGTTCCGTTACAACCTCCCAAAATAAACAACAAAATCATAGATACTTGTCCTCCTATATTCCTCTTCGGGCTTCTGCACTGGCGATCAAACAAGTAATAGCTCCCCTTCACTTATATATATACTTACAGTTCTGAAGAACAGGCTCAGCAGGCTCAAAGATCAGTACTGTGCTCTGTACTCAGGCCGGCAGAAGGAGTGTGTGATGACTGTGTGAGGCCGCTCTGCAATTCTTTCTTGGGGGAGACCACTGTGACCCAGGACTCACCCCAGCGTTGTCATGGCTCCGCCTCCGCATGATGTCACGGAATGTGCATTGCTGCATACGAAAAGGGCAGGGGAGATTGGGAGGAGGAGCAAGTAAGTCAGAGTCCTCCACTATGCCGCTTGCATAGTGAAGGATCGGTTCGGAAGGCTGCTCCGGGCAGCGGCAGTTAAAGATGGCCCTGGTCTTGCAGGAGCAACGGGAATGGCGGTCCTGTTCCTGCAGAATTCGAGCCCTGGGTAACAGATGCTCTTCGCCAACAAAAAATCAAATATGCATGGGGGCACCCTTCCGCCTAATGGTGTTCAAAGACGGCAAACCTCATATTCTTTACCTGAATGGAGATGCTACGGTGTTCCTGCACGGCCTGGGGATCCGAGCTTCCCTGCAGCTTCCGATTGTAGCGGACACAGATGAATTACCCACCCTGCCCAGAGTCCAACTCCCTTGCAGGGACTGAACGGTCTCCGCGCACCGCCACATCGTCCTGGGCAGCTAAAGACTCAGACACAGACTCAGAACTATAATGACAGGTACCTTCCGTAAAGAGGAACGGATGGATGGGGTGAGGCGACCTTTGTGTGAAGGACACGGGGCCTACTGGGGTGGTGGGACAGGGGGTTGGAGACCTTGGTTCTACCTTGGGGACTGGGCAGCACCTCCAAAACTTTGCACATCACCCAACAAGCTTCGGCAGACAAAGGAGCGATGTCCATGTTGGGAGGGGGTGGAGGGTGGGACTATTAGATTAACGAGGTATAACAGGGATGGCATGTGTGGCATATACCTACTGTATGATTGCAGTGATAGTTTGGTTGGTCCAGGTGTAGGCCTCCCCACCCATCCCCATCCATCTCCTTAAAGCGGGGGCACCTGGGTCTTCCTGTCCTTGACCCCCATGACATGTACCACCAGGGATAACCGCTCACGCAGTGCACCGGCCCCTTCCTCCCTCCCCCACGGGCCCACAGCTCTCACAAGCTATACTCCTCCAGTATACCTTCTCAGGGGCTACCCTACATATTATCTCCCCCCCTTCCCTCCAGGTGCTGCACATGATGGACGGTGGGAGAGCTGCACCCCGGGTCAGTACATGTTCTGGTCTATGATTACGCTTAACTACAGTGCGAAAAATGTTCAGAAACATTTTGTTTAGTTTAGTTACATTGTTTTTTCATGGTTAGCCACGCAGCGGTTCTTTTGATCAAGCAGACAAGCTTCGGCTACCCTTCTTTGTGAGACACACGAATAACGGGCCACAGCATATAAGAGCGCCTGGTGCATTATAAGACCAGGCCTTAATGATTTTTTTTCTTTACCTTTTTCCCTCTTTTTTTCTCTCTTTTGCTCTCTTCCATGTCTTTATCCCCTTACCACACCCCCACCTCTCTCTCCATCCCCCCTCTCTACCTTCCCCGTCCCTCCATATCCCTCTCTGCCTTTGTCAGGGTGCAGTGGGGGGGGGGGGGGTTCCTGGAGACTCAGTGGCTTATGGGATGCATCCTGACCAGAATAAGGGGCTCCCAGGATATGTTGCTTAACCTCTTCATTACATGCACCAGCCCCATAGATATATGGAGGGTGCATCACCCAGACACTAAAGACTAAACTCAGCACCCCATCACACATATTCACGCATTGACATGTTCCTTATCAATGACGTCACAGTGCCCAGGGTAACTAAATCCAGCATCGGTTCTATCACATGGTCCGACCATGCGGACGTAACATTTACCCAAGATAATCTATGTGTGGCCACACCCTGGAGTTGGAAATTAAACTCTGCATTATTGAGAGATCCAGAGGTAGTCGCAACAGTTAAAAAATAAATTTGAGACTACTTTAACCTGAATGGGGGAGCAGACGCCCCACTAGCCACGATATGAGCAGACCACAAAGCAGTCATCCATGGGACCATCATCAAATAGGCCACACATAAGAATGAAGCAGAAAATGCAGAAGCTGCAGGACCAGCTTTGCTTCCTCCGTACGGCAGAACAAAGACACAAACACAACCCTACACCACGTAACAAGCAGAGGCTATCTGACCTCCACCTAGCTGTCAAGAATATCCTAGTTGAAGACACAGCCAGATCCCTGAAGTGGACAAGAAGGACTTATTACGAAAAAGCAAACAAGACAGACTCCCTTCTGGCCAGCACACTCAGACCCAGACAGAGGCATGTACACATTACCAGAATCAAAGATGACAGAGGACAAATATTAAAATCACCAACAGACATATCTAGGGTCTTCACAAAATTCTATGAGACTCTATATAATCATACCCCAAAAACGAAGGAGGAGAAACTAGGGGATTGAACAAAATGATATACCTATATTCAAATCACTGATGAAGGAACTGTTTTTGGCTTGAATCTTAGCTGGTCAAAACTTTAACCAGGTGGCGTTTCCGCTACAGACCTGGGACCAGGGTGCTGTTTTCACAGATTGGGTGCTTGGGGTAGGCTTTCTGGGGATACCATGCGTAAAAAGGAGCTTGAAAAGATAAGTGTGTCACTCCATTTTACAATGGATGGACCTTGATTGGACCCGATGTCCTGCTATAACAGGCAAATGACTCAAATCACAGCTCCAAACTATGCAATAAATATTTAGGGAAGATGCCGGTAGCTAGTATTCTGTCTTTAATGGAGTAGCCAGCACAGTCACCAGATCTCAACTCTACTGAGCAGTTGTGGGAGCAGGTTGACCATATGGTATATAAGAAACGCACATCAACCCAATACAACTTATGGGAAGTGGTACATGAAGCATGATGAGAAATCTCACTAGATTAACTCAACAAATTCACATGACTAGAATGCCAAAGGTCTGCAAAGCTGTAACTACTGCACACGATTCATCGATGAAAGCAAAGCTTGAAGGACACAATTATTATTTCACTTAAAAATCATTATTTTTAACTTTGTCAATTACTATATTTCCTATATCATTTAATCTTTGTTTTTTGTTTTTTATGAAAAATAAGGGGTGTGGGTGAACCCACAATTTTGAATGCCAGATTGTATGTAAACAAAAGTCTCACATTATGTAACAATAAAAGTGAATTAATTATACCAATTGTATTGTATCAGTTACCATATCTAACATTGAATAAGAGATTGAGTGTTGCCTGGCTCTAGCACAGTACCCAAAGATTGGGAAACTGGGCTTTAAAAAGCAAGCTAAGAGAAGAGCTCATGTACAATATTAACTAATTAGCTTTACCAAGTAATGTAACCAAATCCTTCCTAAACCATACTTCCACTCTGTGCTCTATAGCAAAGTATTCAACCCTCGTGTGTTTCTATTCACTGAATACTTTGATGAACAAAACAAAAATTATGAGAACATGAGAAAACCACGATCTTTGCTTCAACTGGTCATTCTTCTGGACCCATGAAATACCTCACATGGATGTATGCTCTCTTTACCTTCTGTGAGTGATACCTTACAAGAAAACTTTTATACCCATCTATTTGATAGAAAGAATGTTTTTGTAAATTCATTTTGTTACAAACTGGAATTCATCCTAATTTGAGCCCATCGCGTGATCATATGAAGTCCCAAACTTTGAGTTGAAATGTAGCAGAATCGTGATCCAAACAGGTATGTTCATTTTAGTTTCTGATTTGGAATTGCAAAAAAGAGGTGGCTTGAGGACCACTAAATGTTGGTTTTATTCACTGGAGTTCAAGTGAGCAGTTACCATCAGAAGGAAAAAAGGAGGAGCATAAAAAAATTATAATCTATATTTACACTAATCAGCCACAACACTAAAACTACTGACAGGTGAAATGAATAACTCTGATTATATTCTTACAATGGCACCTGTCAATGGGTGGTATTTATTCGGCAGCAAGTGAACAGCCAGTTCTTTAATTTCATGTGTTGAAAACAGGAAAAATGGGCAAAAAGATCTGAGTGACTTTGACAACGGTAAAATAGTGACTGCTAGATGACTGGGTCAGAGCACCTCCAAAATGGCAGGTGTTGTGGGGTGTTGCTGGTATGCAGTAGTTAGTACCTACCAAGTGGTGCAAGGAAGGACAACCAGTGAACAGGAATTTGTTGTCTAATGAGGTGAGAAAAATTAGACTTGAAAAAATGTGTTTTGACAGCTTTCGTGGACAAGAGCCGATGGAGAACTTCTTACGCAGCCCTAGTTGCCAGTCTGGTTGCCAATGTCTTATTCCAGTGAAAATACACATACACAAGAAAACAACACATACACAAGAAAACACATACACATGGAAGCACATACACATGGAAACACATACACATGGAAACACATACACATGGAAACACATACACATGAAAGCACATACACAGCACATACACATGAAAGCACATACACATGAAAGCACATACACATGGAAACACATACACATGAAAACACATACATAAGAAAACACATACACAGCACATACACATGAAAGCACATACACATGGAAACACATACACATGAAAACACATACACATAAAAGCACATACATATGGAAACACATACACATGAAAACACATACACAGCACATACACATGAAAGCACATACACATGGAAGCACATACACATGGAAGCACATACACATGAAAGCACATACATATGGAAACACATACACATGAAAGCACATACACAGCACATACACATGGAAACACATACACATGAAAGCACATACACAGCACATACACATGGAACACATACACAAGAAAACACATACACAGCACATACACATTAAAGCACATTAACAAGAAAACACATACAAAGAAAACACATACACAGCACATACACATTAAAGCACATTAACAAGAAAACACATACACAAGAAAACACATACACAGCACATACACATGGAACACAGACACATACAAACACATACACAGCACATACACATGGAACACAGACACATGAAAACACATACACAGCACATACACATTAAAACATGACAAAATAATATATGGTGAGTATGAATTTCCATTCAAACATCCAAAAATGATGTTCCATTTCCAGCTTCTGTTGCCTATTTTGACATACTGATTATTTATGATTGCCCAATTTTTACTGTTTTACGAAGCAAAATAAAATACAAATCTTTTGCCTTCTACCGTGGCCAAAGCCAAGATTTGTTTTCATGCAAATAAAGGGTTAATATAGAAACATTGATCCTTGGCCACACAGAGTTAAAAGAGGTAGACAGCAGGAATAAATAAATATGGAAAGTGTCCGCTTGGCAGGTCTCCCCAACTCCTCACCCTGGGCCAGCCTGCAGAAAAAGACTCAGACGTGACACCAATCCTAACCAGGCCTTATTGTTGTATTTTTTTTATAGAACTGTTATTGTTCTTGGCTATTTCTTGGGTACGTTTCTGATTTGAAATGGGATCCAGAAGTCTGTTGCCCAATCTTACCTCCCGCATTCACATCTTCCTGCCATTCTCTGTAATAACAAAAGGGACAGCTGTATGTACACTCATGTATCTATTCGACTATTGACAGAGAGTTTTTTTAACTTTGTAACAGGGCCATTTCTTTGAGGAGCAGAAAGAAACATTACGTGTTTTTTTATGAAATTATTGAAAACGGTTCTTCGAAAAGGAATGAAAGGGTTTGTGTGTTTTAATATTATGAGCGGTATTTATTCTGTACAAACGTGTACCCTTACGTTCCATACTGTTAATTCTAGTATGACCGTGGTACTCACATTAACTCAGTCATGGTGGATGCCATTCATGTACAATTATGGACAGATTGGATTAAAGAGACACTCCGAGCACCAATACAACGTTAATGCATTTGGCACATTTTGGCCTCGTTAATGTGCTGTTTTTACATTGCTCAAATATTTATAGTTGTTGCATAAAAATATAAATGTTTGGCAGAATCCTGCACCATAAACCAGCCTCCTTAGCCACGCCCCCTCACTCCATACAAATACTTCCTTATCAATGTATGTACACAGCTCAGGCAATGACACGACTGAATGATCTGAGCTACAAAGCATGAGAAAGAGAGGAGGATTTCACTGCCTCTTTGCAGCCTCTCAGGACTTGTAAAGCAGGTCTGCATTGACAGAAGACACTTTTAGGGTTATGTGCTAAAGTGACAAATCAAAGTAGCCGCACTGAAAGCATCGCTGACTTAGAGAATGTTTCCAGTTCAGCTATTTTCACCTTGAATTTCAAATTCACTTTAAATTCACTTTGAATTCTCACTTTGGTGAATATCCCTGTATATTGTGGTAATTTTGCATCTTTGTGCTTCTTCAGCCAACAATCTAAAATAACTAGTGTCCGGCGACAGAGTCATTTTCACTGGCACAGGGCTGTCCCTTTTCATTGCAGGGACAATCTGAAGATCCTGTTGAGGACATCACGTGGGTAAATGATATATAATCGCACAGGCTGTCTAATTTAGGTCACACTGCTTGACAGGCCTGTGCTGGAAGAAGATCAGCCATCATAACTTTGTTTTGGGCCAAGGTACCAGTCCTGTGTGTGACAAGAAAGGACTAGATGGGGATTTAGAGCAAAATAGAAACAACTGGGAGTATATGTTTGGAGGAAGAGTCACATAGAGGGAAGAGAAGAAACTGCATGTTAGCTGAGTGAAACAGAAGAAGTTAGAAATGGAACAACAAGAAGGAAAGACGAAATTGGATATGGAACCTCAAAATGGAATGAGGGAGGTGAGCGACCAACAAAACAAACATTTTTTTGCTTCTCTCTGCTGAGATACAAAAACTCATTCTCGATTTCATCAGATACCACATAGACCAATGTATACTGGAGAGACTGCATAAATATCCAGAAAACCGCAGTCATACCCAGGTTGACCAGATCCACCATGCTTTCTGGGACACATATCACATATATATATTAATCATTTCCAGCAAACATAAGGAACTGCACTCAATCCCCTCAATCTGAGCCAGGGTGCGACCAAACCAGGACCAAGCACCGGGTGCCAGTGGCAATAGTATAAAATACAAAAATGGTTCAGGCAGGCACTCCAAGGTTCAGACATGGCACGTTTATTGAAGCCCAAAGCAACGTGTCGGCCTTGCGGTCTTTGTCAAGCTAGCAAATACATGTATCACTGCAAATTTATAGACACATCGATTCATTCAATCAAACAATAATTAACACAGTAATTAACTTATGTGAAATTAAAAAAGGCAGTGACAGCTGAACACAGAGACCTCAACGTATTTGTATGTATTTAGACCAATGAGAAATTGTAAAACTTTCAAAAAAGGATAATTAATGATTGGTAGTAACGAACTGTCAAGTAAATGTATTCAAAGAGAGGAATCCCCGGGAAAAATGAGCCGTCTTGGATTCAATAAATGTACCATTGTGAACCTTGGAGTGTCTGAACCATTTTTGTATGTTGTGTATATATTATTGGGCAGCACATGAAAAGGGTTGCCCTGTAGTATGTATAATTCAGAAGAAGGTGTATTACATTAAGCAGCTAGGCAGTAATGCATTATATGGGCAGCCCTTCATGTGTTTTATAAATAGGAGAAGCCAATGTATGTCCCTTTAAACACGGTAGGTCTGCTCACCGTGGTCATACACCGTTAGGATTTCACACACTTACATTCATTGGTTTAGGTAGAAGGAGTGTGACCGTGTGACTGGGATTCCGGCTAAAGAGTAAACATGAAACTCTAATCCATTATATTATATATATTATATAATCCATTATATAAACACGGATTCTGTATAATTCCATTAATAGTCTTGGGTGAGTGAATATTTTTTTATTGCACACATTTCCTGTTTCTCCACATCTTTTAGCTTGTACAAGCCAGACCCTAATTGCTGTCAGGTAGCCCCATAGAATACGGTCTGCTCTAATGGGACTCAGTCAGCCTGGCATGCTACAGGCTCACTACTGTACAGGTAGCCCCATAGAATACAGCCTGCTCTAATGGGACTCAGTCAGCCTGGCATGCTACAGGCTCACTACTGTACAGGTAGCCCCATAGAATACGGCCTGCTCTAATGGGACTCAGTCAGCCTGGCATGCTACAGGCTCACTACTGTACAGGTAGTCCCATAGAATACAGCCTGCTCTAATGGGACTCAGTCAGCCTGGCATGCTACAGGCTCACTACTGTACAGGTAGTCCCATAGAATACAGCCTGCTCTAATGGGACTCAGTCAGCCTGGCATGCTACAGGCTCACTACTGTACAGGTAGCCCCATAGAATACGGCCTGCTCTAATATGAGCCAGTCAGCCTGGCATGCTACAGTATCACTACTGTACAGGTAGCCCCATAGAATACAGCCTGCTCTAATGGGACTCAGTCAGCCTGGCATGCTACAGGCTCACTACTGTACAGGTAGTCCCATAGAATACAGCCTGCTCTAATGGGACTCAGTCAGCCTGGCATGCTACAGGCTCACTACTGTACAGGTAGCCCCATAGAATACGGCCTGCTCTAATATGAGTCAGTCAGCCTGGCATGCTACAGTATCACTACTGTACAGGTAGCCCCATAGAATACAGCCTGCTCTAATGGGACTCAGTCAGCCTGGCATGCTACAGACTCATTACTGTACAGGTAGTCCCATAGAATACAGCCTGCTCTAATGGGACTCAGTCAGCCTGGCATGTTACAGACTCACTACTGTACAGGTAGCCCCATAGAATACGGCCTGCTCTAATATGAGTCAGTCAGCCTGGCATGCTACAGTATCACTACTGTACAGGTAGCCCCATAGAATACAGCCTGCTCTAATGGGACTCAGTCAGCCTGGCATGCTACAGACTCACTACTGTACAGGTAGTCCCATAGAATACAGCCTGCTCTAATGGGACTCAGTCAGCCTGGCATGCTACAGACTCACTACTGTACAGGTAGCCCCATAGAATACGGCCTGCTCTAAAATGAGTAAGTCAGCCTGGCATGCTACAGTATCACTACTGTACGGGTAGCCCCATAGAATACAGCCTGCTCTAATGGGACTCAGTCAGCCTGGCATGCTACGGGCTCACTACTGTACAGGTAGCCCCATAGAATACAGCCTGCTCTAATGGGACTCAGTCAGCCTGGCATGCTATGGGCTCACTACTGTACAGGTAGTCCCATAGAATACGGCCTGCTCTAATATGAGTCAGTCAGCCTGGCATGCTATGGGCTCACTACTGTACAGGTAGTCCCATAGAATACAGCCTGCTCTAATGGGACTCAGTCAGCCTGGCATGCTACGGGCTCACTACTGTACAGGTAGTCCCATAGAATACGGCCTGCTCTAATGGGACTCAGTCAGCCTGGCATGCTACAGGCTCACTACTGTACAGGTAGCCCCATAGAATACAGCCTGCTCTAATGGGACTCAGTCAGCCTGGCATGCTACGGGCTCACTACTGTACAGGTAGCCCCATAGAATACAGCCTGCTCTAATGGGACTCAGTCAGCCTGGCATGCTATGGGCTCACTACTGTACAGGTAGTCCCATAGAATACGGCCTGCTCTAATATGAGTCAGTCAGCCTGGCATGCTATGGGCTCACTACTGTACAGGTAGTCCCATAGAATACAGCCTGCTCTAATGGGACTCAGTCAGCCTGGCATGCTACGGGCTCACTACTGTACAGGTAGCCCCATAGAATACAGCCTGCTCTAATGGGACTCAGTCAGCCTGGCATGCTATGGGCTCACTACTGTACAGGTAGTCCCATAGAATACGGCCTGCTCTAATATGAGTCAGTCAGCCTGGCATGCTATGGGCTCACTACTGTACAGGTAGTCCCATAGAATACAGCCTGCTCTAATGGGACTCAGTCAGCCTGGCATGCTACGGGCTCACTACTGTACAGGTAGTCCCATAGAATACGGCCTGCTCTAATGGGACTCAGTCAGCCTGGCATGCTACAGGCTCACTACTGTACAGGTAGCCCCATAGAATACGGCCTGCTCTAATGGGACTCAGTCAGCCTGGCATGCTACGGGCTCACTACTGTACAGGTAGCCCCATAGAATACAGCCTGCTCTAATGGGACTCAGTCAGCCTGGCATGCTATGGGCTCACTACTGTACAGGTAGTCCCATAGAATACGGCCTGCTCTAATATGAGTCAGTCAGCCTGGCATGCTATGGGCTCACTACTGTACAGGTAGTCCCATAGAATACGGCCTGCTCTAATGGGACTCAGTCAGCCTGGCATGCTACGGGCTCACTACTGTACAGGTAGTCCCATAGAATACAGCCTGCTCTAATGGGACTCAGTCAGCCTGGCATGCTACAGGCTCACTACTGTACAGGTAGCCCCATAGAATACGGCCTGCTCTAATGGGACTCAGTCAGCCTGGCATGCTACGGGCTCACTACTGTACAGGTAGTCCCATAGAATACGGCCTGCTCTAATATGAGGCAGTCAGGTTTGAATGCTACCACTCAGTCAGCCATGTGTGAGGTCTCCGTCCTGTCTCTCGTGGCTCTCTGACTTTCAGGTGAAAGGGTTAAGTCACATTTTTTTTTCTCTTTCTTTTTTTTTTCCTGAGAATTACTCCAAGCTGTGGAATTACACAACCCAGGCCCCGGATCTTCTTGAATGTATTACTGTGCAGTGACACTGCGGGAGGGAAATGATGGTGTAAATCGATACCTGTGCTGCTATATGTATGGCGGGGTTATATAGAAAGTCCACACAGGGGGAAGGGTGGAAACCGCTGCATTATTAGGCTCGTACTACCCATATCTACACAGGAAGCATATCAGAGACCAAAACGTTACTTTTAATTGAATCCTTACATTTGTCACTAAGAAGTTTACTTCAGTTTGCAATATGTGCTCGTTCCTGATTAAAACATTGGCATCTAACTCTCTTCTCTCTAGGTTTTGCATTTTTGTCCTCTTTCTCTTTGTTCCTCCTTTCCCGTGTCTCTTCTTTTAATCTCTTTCTTCAATTTTTGTTGTATAATGTGGTGCAAGATTAGAAAACGCAGACGATCCAGTAACAGTTCTGTAAACGGTAGGGGACGTTTAACTGGCTTCTTCATATGTTGTTATTTATCTATTTTTCGTGCTCATTCTCTGAATTCTGATTGATCTGTCATTTTGCTTACTGCATGATTTGTTACCTTACGGCTTGGTGTATGCACTGTGCCACTGTTACAATATAAACTATTCATTAAATCACAATAATTACACTGCCCTGGTGGTAAATAGTAATGCGCATGTAGCAAATAATTACAAGTATTACCAATGTAACTATATTCTTAGGCAAGAGAACAAAAACAGGAGAGCACTCAGTATTTTCACTGCATTGCTGTATATTACTGTGGGGGTCTCACATGGACAGTTGATTACAGAACTGGAGAGGTAGCAAATTGCAAGTGATGAATGGATTAAAAATAAGGCCACTTATCCTTAGCACCTTCCCAATTCCAGATATGATTATTTTACACATTCTCCATATTTTACACATTCTCCCCCCCCCCCCCCCCCCCCCACACACACACACACACACTTATTTAGGAGCATTTTAAAGCATCTCTGTCACAATCTGGTATATTTGCGATATTGGCAATGACCCCTGACGGTGACCGGTAGCCATGGGGTGCAGGCTAAGGTGAGAGTTACTCTCATCATCTTCCTGACGGTCTAATTCAGCTGCCAGAAGCCGATGTCAGTGCTGTATCCATCTGAATGCGTGAGAGTGCAGCATCGATGTCGATGAAGGATCCCTTGAGACTGAAGGAGCCGATTCCAGCGCTGTATCCATGCGAATGCGTGAACGTACAGCATTGATGTCAATGGAGGATCCTTCGAGTCGGCAGGAGTCGATGTCAGTTCTGTACTCATGCGAATGTGTGAAAGTACAGCATTTATGAGCATCTCCAAACGTACGGAGCATCTGCTTCAGCGTACCATTAAACCTTTCGCATAGACCATTGGACTGGGGGTGGTACGCAGAATTTACTATTGGCTTAATGCCACATATCTTCCACAGTTGCTGGTTGACCTCAGCGGTGAACTGGGTGCCCCTATTGGATATGATTTCTTGGGGAAACCCCACCCTGGAAAATATTTTCATTAAGGCCTCTGCTACAGTTTCGGCATGAATATTGGTGAGGGCTATGGCCTCGGGCTACCGGGTGGCATAGTCCACTACAGTTAAAATATATCTTTTCCCGGAGGGACTGGGCTTGGGTAAGGGCCCTACTATGTCTACGGCCACCCTACTGAAAGGTTCTTCAATAATAGGGAGAGGACATAATTTGGCTTTGTGTCGGTCACCTCGCTTGCCCACTCGCTAGCAAATGTCACAGGAGGTGCAGTACTGTCTCACATCCTTAGAGATCCCTGGCCAGAAAAATGCATGGGTTAACCTGTATCGGGTACGGGTAATCCCTAGATGCCCAGCCAAGGGGATGTCGTGAGCAATCCTAAGCAGTTCTTGCCTATACTTCTGGGGAACCACTAACTGTTTTGTTGTCACTGTGACCGACCCTCCCACTCCTCTTTCAGCAATGTGGTAAAGTAGCCCTTTCTCACAGGTGTACCGCTCCCCCTCTAACCCAGCCTGGTCGGTGTGTACCCTGTCCCTGTATACCTGTAGCGTTGGGTCTAACTTCCCCTCGGCCTCAAATTTAGTTGGGGTATCCCATGACATACGTGTCGTGTGGGGGTCATGGTCTCTTACCTGAGCCTCAGAGTGTGTTGGTGGAACCGTGGTGCAAGCCTGTTGCCGTGTGGTCACTGAATGAGCTTCCTGGTATGGAGCCTGTGGTATAAAAGCAGAGGTCATCTGGCCCAAGTCATTCCCTAGCACAACATCTGCCGGTAAATTTTGCATGAGGCCCACTTCTACGGTCCCCTCTCCCACACCCCAATCCAAATGTACTTTGGCAGTGGGTAGTCGGTACACTGCTCCCCCTACCACTCGTACTGCCATTGATCCGCCAGTGTGTGCCGAGTCAGGAACCAAATGGGGTACTATCAGGGTTAAAGTAGCTCCTGAATCTCGAAGCCCCTGGACTTCTTTCCCCTCCAAGGTCACTAGCTGGCGATGATGCTGCCGGTTATCGGGGGCTCGGACTGACATCACCTCATGCAAGATTCCCAGGGGTTCTTCCGCTTGAACGCTCAACATTTCTTGAGCGGCTGGCTCACGTTGATATTGATGGGCAGCAGCCCTTGGTGTCGGGTTCGGTCGGCCTTGGTTCCAGGTGGGTCTGCCCCGGTTTTGGGTGCACTCACGTGCCATATGTCCCCACTGTTTGCAGGTGTGGCATTGGATGTTGGCACGTCCATTATACCTGGAGGCTGGGGGTAAATTCCCTTGGGACGGACAAAAAGGGGAGGCTGTGTGAGCGGTGGGGGGTAGAGTACTGGGTGGCCCCGTGGGTCGAGGGTAACTTTTGATTAGGGGCCCATGATGCCTCCTCGCATCAAAATGCTGGTCTGCTAACCGGGCCACTTCTGTTAGGGTGAGAGGTTTCCTGTCTCGCACCCATTCTTGTGCCTCTGGAGACAAACCGTTGAAGAATTGCTCCAACAGCATTAACTGTTGCAATTCTTCCATAGTAGTGGCTTGGCTGGCTTGTATCCACCCTTGTGAGGCTTGATCCAGCTTGTGTACCCATTCAGCATGTGAATCTTTCTCTGGCTTGCGCAGGCTTCTAAATTTGCGCCGGTATGCCTCTGGCGTAATGGCATATCTCTCCAATATCGCTCGTTTCACTTTGTCATAATCTTTGCTGTCCTCACTGGGTACATCGCGGTATGCTTCTGCTGCCCGACCTGCCAGCTTGCCCGCCAGTAATGGGACCCATACTGTCCGTTCCAAGTCATGCAAATCACACAGTCTCTCAAAATCCTGTAAATACCCATCAATCTCATCCTTCTCCTCGCAAAACATTTTAAAGGCATGATAGGGAATTTTGGGTTTTACCTGGCTGTAGAGTGAACCAGTAATGGATTCGGCTCGAGACGGTGCATGCTGCGGACTGTGTGCCATCACGCACTCCTGCACATTCGCCATCACGGTGTGCAGCATGGCATCTGATAAAGGCTGTGGTAAAAATTCCAGCCTGGTCCTCATTTCTCTCTGGTAGAGGGTCTCTTCCATGGCTGCTGGGGGTGTAGCGCTGCGGGCTCTGTCTCCCTCCATCAGCTCGGCAATTAGTACAGCTTTGGGTTTGTTGTTGGCTATCTTGCCCCTGGCTTCTAGCAGTTCCTTTAATGTCTGCCACTTTAATGTAGAATAATCCGTCTCCATTTACTTCGGTAGTCGGTTCTTTTGCTGTATTCTACTTGCCATTCTCTTTTCCTATTCGGCAGTTTAAATTGCCCGAATTGCGCTTTTCGGCTGTAAGGTTGGATCCCGTCGCTTGCTATCAATTGTAGCGGAGGGCAGTATTATAATCCACGATCTCCGCTGGTATTACAGGTAAATCCACAGTCAGCGCTGAAAAGTAAGGCAATATCCCAATCCTCCCAATAACCGGACGAAACACAGTATGGGAGTCAACTGAAGTCTTTATTCACAGCTTCCAGTATTTATGCAAGTCCCCATGCAAGGGGTTTCCTTACTGATCTGGCAGGGGTAACACAGTAAGGGACTACATGGGGGACTTAACATTTGGAGCTTTTCTCCCATCAGGCACTGCTGCACGAGAGGGATACTCCCACTGAAATATACCGTTAAGTGGATTATCCCTCCGTGCAGCAGAACCGGCATTTTACATTTAAATTCACAACTTTCCCAATATTCGTGCTATTCAGACGAACGGACGTTCGGTAGATAGCTGGGGTCTGAGTGCACCTTTCGTGTGAATGCCGCTCAGATCCCAGCTGAAACAACCGAACGAAATACATTTATTATTTCAATTTGTTTCAAAGTACCGAATACCGATGGGGAAACATAATAGGAGAATACCGGAGCTCCCGAACGGCCTGGAAGTACAGCGGTGTTCGTGTCGTCGAGTAGCCGTTTTTAGTAGCACACGCTCGACAACAAAACACCGCTGGGGAGACAAAGGATCCAAGATGGCCGACCACCACCTCTTCCCTGCCGTCCTGCAACGTGTCACAGCTTGCCTTTCTTCCATCTCGGACTGGATGTCTTCTCGCTTTTTGAAACTCAATCTCTCTAAAACTGAACTCCTTGTCTTCCTAATACTGATCCCCCTCCATCCTCTCCCTTCAAGTTAGTGGTACCCACATCAGTCCTTCCTTGCAAGTGTGCTGTCTTCGTGTTATACTTGATTCTGGCCTCGCATTTTAACCTCACATACAGCATATTACCAAATCCTGTAGATTCCATCTTAAAAACATAGCCTGCATATGCCCCTTTCTTACGCAAGATGCTGTTAAGGAGCTTGTCCATGTTCTAGTAAACTCTCGCATGGATTATTGTAACTCTCTCCTAATAGGTCTTCCCACAAGTCGTATTGCCCCGATACAGTTTGTAATGAATGCTGCAGCTAGACTAATTTTCCTCTCCTGTCGCTCCTCTCTCACCTCTGTCAGGTGACTTCTCGTGGGTGGCTCCTTTCCTTTGGAATAGCCTGCCTATGACCATCAAGCTCTACCCTAGTTTTCGATCATTTAAAAATTGCCTCAAAACCCACCTCTTTAGGAAAGCTTATGGTCTCCCAGATTAACCTCTACCTTACATACCTGTCTCTTGCTCTCTGCTTCACTCTACTCTCTCCTGCAGCTCTGCTTCACTACCACCTTATTTGATTGATATCTCCTGTCCTATTGTGTTTTACAGCCCATCTCCTATAGACTGTAAGCTTGTTTGAGCAGGCTTTAATCTATTGTTCCTGTAAGTTTTTGTAATTGTCTCATTTATTGTTAAATCTCCCCATTTGATAATATTGTAATGCACTACGGAATATACTGGCGCTATATAAATACCAGTAATAATAATAATATATGAAACACAATTTAAGCCCTTCTGGAGCTATTTAGAGGATTGAATCAAATTTAAAAGCTTAAAGACTTCCCTAAATCAGGGACGACTTCTAATGTAATAATTTGCATTAGAGCTTCACAAGGTTTTTAAACAGTGTACATAACTGCCTGCAAACAATATCTTACTTTGAAAAACTAAGGTTGGTGAAATGTCTTAATTCTACTAATTTAAAGGTTTACTGATTGATTACTTCAGTGTTTTCAAATGGAAATCTCTAGAGATCTCTAGAGCAAAGACCAACTCCGTGAAACTATGCTGGATGGTTTCACGCTCTGCATGAGGACGTCCAGCATCATTTAGAAAAACACACAGGAAAGAATTGATTCAATGCTTTCCTATGGAGAAGATCTAATGTGTTGCACATAAGCATTAGGTTCCCCCATTGGGAATGGCAGAGGCGGCAGAGACGGAGCCAGCACTAAGAGACCTTAACACTGGGAATGGACAATAACCTTAGGGCAGAGGGACACTATAGCATTAGGAATACAGTTCTGTATTTCTTACACTATAATGTTCTTTTAATTCTAGAACACTGTTTGAAGCCAATATTTTTTTTGATGGCCAAAGACAAAGACAATATAGGGATAAGAAGAAAAAGTCCAAAACTAGAGTCTAACTTCTATATTGGTGAATGTCCACTGAGTGTGCAGGAGAGATTTTTTCTTGGTTAACAAAGAAGTGCTCTATCATCTACAAAAACCTTTAAGGAATCTTGGTCTGCTAAGGAAGACACGGATATTATCAGGACTAGAGGTCTCTTGTGAAATCGAATAATCTCCATAATCGAAGTCGAAACTAGTGACTGAATATTGAGGCCATGGTACCTAGCCAGTCGTGTTTCGTGAGAGAGGGGAACGCTGCGTCTAACAAGCTAGTGAAATCAGTTCCATTGAAATCTAGGATCCCTGAAGATCCTTGAAGCAGTAGTGACTGGTGAAGTTTTTATACGGTATAACACTAGATTGCACCGCTGCAACAAACTCTTCC
This sequence comes from Pelobates fuscus, assembly GCF_036172605.1. Classification (NCBI taxonomy): domain Eukaryota; kingdom Metazoa; phylum Chordata; class Amphibia; order Anura; family Pelobatidae; genus Pelobates; species Pelobates fuscus. Next base: position 139,720,967 of record NC_086328.1, read on the forward strand.
CACCTGGGCATCATACAGTATGTACGATAATTTGTCTTCATGAATATCTGCCTTTTCACTATGCTTGTTGTAATTGGAGCTACCTTCATCTATATCATTTATATAATAGTGCTATAATGACCACACTCTTGAACTTTGCATTCCTGGTAATATTAGATCTTCTATAGAATAAAGGAGGCTGGACACACAAGATCAGTCAGGAGCTGGTTTGGTGCTTCTGAGTGAATAAAAAAAACACACATTGATTGAATGCCTTCTCTATCTGCCCAGTAGATGAACTTCCACTGCCTTCACGTGATAAACTGTTTTCTTCCAGTTAAAGGACCACTATAGGCACCCAGACCACTTCAGCTCAATGAAGTGGTCTGGGTGCCAGGTCCATCTAGGGTTAACCCTTTCTGCTGTAAACATAGCAGTTTCAGAGAAACTGCTATGTTTACTTTAGGGTTATCCAGCCTCTAGTGGCTGTCACATTGACAGCTGCTAGAGGCGCTTCCGCGCTTCTCACTGTGATTTTCACAGTGAGAAGACGCCAGTGTCCATAGGAAGCGCCGATAACGACCGAAGGAGGAGGAGAGTTTCCAGCACAGAGGGAGCCTGGCGCTGGAGAAAGGTGAGTGTTTAACCTCCTTCCTCCCCCTTCAGCCCTCGAGATTTTTTTCCTGGCAATATAGTGGTCCTTTAAAGTGTAAAAAAGCTGCAATCCATGTCTGTTTTTGATCTCTGTAGACATTTTATTAGTTTTGTAAATGCATTTTTCTTTTTTTAGTATTTAAAATTATTTCAGTGTGTTTTGTTTCATAGTCCTGGACTTCTAGGCTGGTGTTTTTTGCTACACATCCTCAGGGTCAGATTAAGAGCCCAGTGGGCCTGGTGCTGACAATTATGATGGGGCCTAATTACAGAATATTATCAACCAAAAAAACTAAAACAGTCATACCTCTCAAGTGTCATGTATCTGATGGAGTTGGTGTTGGAGAGAAACTCAAAGGATGCAAATATAAGAAAACACATACTCTATGCTAAACTCTTTATCTAATTAATGCTTTAATCTTTCAAGTAAATCCAGCAGTGTCCCGTGAAGCAGGAAGTCAATGGGCGGGGTGAAAGGGTGGGCCACTGACGCGAATCACGTGACCAGAACTGTCAAAAGAGGTGAACATGCCCAAAAAGGGGGCATGTCTGTCCAAAGAATTGGAAGGCCAGCCTGGCATCAGTGTCCCTATGTATCACAGTGTCAGTGTCCCCATGTCGCCCAGTCCCCTTGTCTCCCAGTGTCTGTGTCCCCATTTCTCCTAAGGATACTAGGTGACACTGAGAGACATGGGGACACAATGAGACATGGGGACACTGAGAGACCCGGGGACACTGATACACTTGGGGACACTGGGAGACATGGGGGCACTGAGACACTTGGGGACACTGGGAGACATGGGGGCACTCATGGATACAGACATGGGGACACTGGGAGACATGGAGACACTGGGAGACATGGGGACACTGAGACATTTGGGGACACTGGGAGAAATTGGGTCACAGACACTAGGTACACAGAGACATGGGGACACAGACATTTGGAGACATGGGGACACAGCCATTTAGGGGAACTAAGACACTAGAGACACTGAGAGACATGGGAACACAGACACTGGGAGACATGGGGAGACTGGGAGACATGGGGAAACAGACACTAGGGACACTGGCTGGGAGGCATGGGGACACAGACACTTGGGGACACTGGGAGACATGGGGGCACTTGTGGAAATTTGGGGACACTGGGAGACATGGGGACACAGAGACATGGGGACACAGACACTGGGAGACATTGGGACACTGGCTAGGCGACATGGGGACACTGGCTAGGAGACATGGGGACACTGGAAGACATGGGGACACCGAGACACTGGCTGGGAGACATGTGGACACTGGGAGACATGGGGACACAGACACTGGGAGACTAGGGGACACTGGGAGACTAGGAGTCACTTAGAGACTAGGGGACACTGGGAGACTAGGGGACACTGGCTGGGAGACATGGGGACACTGGGCGATATGGAATTGGTATTTAGGGCCCCCACCCACCGCTCAGGGGTGGGGGCCAGGGGGAGGACATTAGGTCCCACCCTCATTCTAATTTAGGGACCCACCCACCGCTCAGGGGTGCGGGCCAGATGGGAGAACATTAGGTGTGTCCCCCCTAATTAGTATTTAGGGCCCCCACCCACCACTCAGGGGTGGGGGAGGGGGAGGAAATTAGGTCCCCAACTCATTCTAATTTAGGGTCCCCACCCACCGCTCAGAGGTGGGGTCCGGGGGGAGGACATTAGGTCCCCCCATTAGTATTTAGGGCCCCCACTCACCGCTCATGGGACCAGGGGTTGGGCAATAAGTCCCCCCTTCCGGTTAGAAGCCCCCACTCACGTGACACAGGTGGGGGCTTGGGAGGGGGGACGTGTTTTTTGTTTGTTTGTTTTTACAGTGAGCAGCTACAGGCTGCTCACTGTTTAATAGACATGCCCGTAGGGGCATAATTTACTAATACTAAGTAATCTTTACTTAGTATTAGTAAATTTGGCTGAAAGGCCAATTTAGGTCTTTCAGCCTTTTAGTAGATAGCTATCTAATACCGTGGGAATTAGGGAGTTATCTACTTATTCATTCCTGTGATTACATTGACAGGCTAAGTAACTTACATGTTATATGAATGTATGTTACTTGATTGTTGTAAGTGTTGCAAATGCTTACAGCTGAATCCTGGCTATGTTTGTATACTTTTTATTTAAACTTGTATACAGTGTAACATTCTTCTTCCACTGTCCGCTCGTGTCTCAGTGTCCCCATGTCTCCCTGCTGTCTTTCCTCCCATCCTTCACATACCTGAGCTGTAGTCTACCTCTGCAGGCTGGGAGCTACTGTCTGGACTTTCTGTGCTGTGTAGCTGCTTCCCCATGGATCAGTGAGTAGAGAGGCAGGGAGATGCTGTAACTTCCTATCCCTGCCGCTCTCCATACACAGTAACACCTACTGGCCGGTGCTGGTATTGCAGAGTAATCTCCGTTTATACTGAGAAAAATATTTGCATTTGTATTTCCTGTATTACTGCAATACCATCACGACCAGGCAGCCTCAAATACTGTTTGTACCTTAAAGTACCAGTCAGGTGGCAAACATAAGAGTAGTGTAGCCTGGGCCTGGAGCTGCAGCTCCATCAGCCCCAATGTTAATCTGGCCCTACACATCCTATTTCACAATTTTAGTAGATATACCCCCCCTTTTTTATATACACTTTAATTGTTGATATACTGTTGAATTGTAACTTATTATCATTATTATTATTATTAATCCATGTAATTTATTTATTGTAATTTGTGTAGATTTGTATTTTCTTCCAGTTGTTTAACAATGGTAAGGACATAACCACGAAATGATGAGCAAAGTTGGTCCAGATATACAGGAACATTCCTTAAACAATGTTGCCGTTCAAATAAGATATGCAATGGGTCTCATTCTAAATTCAAGGTTGTCCAAAACAGATTGGTGGTAGGAACCTGTGACTGGTAATGTGACTGCAAGTTGGAATATTTTAGGGCATTTACCTTCCACCACACTCCTTACTACAAGTACTATATATACCTGAACATCTGATATTACAAATCAACATAATGTTGTGTAACTACATTAAAACTGGGTCACACTGAAGTCATACTAAACACTCCTTTGAAACAACGTTACAATGTATATTTCTAAGCTATGAGGATGTTTTTAAAACTCTGTACAAATCTCCTTCAAGGCCACACAAGACAATAGGTAGGTGCCTTATTTATTTTAACCCCTTAAGGACCAAACTTCTGGAATAAAAGGGAATATTGACATGTCACACGTCATGTGTCCTTAAGGGGTTAAAGCCAATCAGTTAAGTATCAAGTGATGCTCAACAAAAACAAAACCATTTGTTTAGTAAAAGTCCTCTATGTATGTCCTCCATTCATATTATGTAGGGAACATGAGGACAGATTTGTGAAAACACATTACTTTATCATGTTTCCGATGTTCCGTGATGGATGATTTTAGCTTTTTGTATTTGAGATGGCTGTCTCTGAGGTCAAACTAAGCACAGCTTTAACCCCTTAAGGACCAAACTTCTGGAATAAAAAGGAATCATGACATGTCACACATGTCATGTGTACTTAAGGGGTTAAAAAAAAAAGAGTATAAAGAAGACCATATAAAAACAGGTGTAGCCAGGGGCCTAGAGTATTTGGCACTTGGGGCGGATTTGCACCCAAAGCACACCTAGAGCATTTGGCATGCGGGGCGGATCCTGAATTTGGCACCCCCTCCCCCACAAATTTAATATGTAAAACACACCTGCAATTTAAAAAAAAAAATTTATGCTTTCAAGAATATTTCTTGTGCAAATTTGTAAACTGTATGTTAGAAAGAGGTCTAGGTCTAATGGATCCTGGAGAAGGGTTTTTCTAACACTCTGGCCCCTATTCACAATGTATTAATATAACATAACTCTCTGATACCCAGACCAAGTTGTCTCTTCTCAACTTAATTACTGTTGCTAACTGACTGCTGTGGCTGGCACACTGGTGTGGCTGGCTGTCAGGCCTCTTTATTCCCCAGCCCATTTGTGCGACTCTTTTTCTTCTTCCCCTCTGCGTGCCTCTTCCCACAGCCCTTCTGTGTGCCTCTTTGTCCCCCCAGCCCATTTGTGTCTCTTTCTTGCCTCAGCCCCTTTGTACATCTGTTTCTCCTCCAACCCCTTTGCGTGTCTCTTTTTTCCCTTCTCCAGCCCCTCTGTGTGTCTCTTTGCCCCCCCCTGCCTCTCTGTGTGTGTCTGTTTGTTCTCCCAGCCTATCTGTGTACCTTGTTGTACTCCTCTAGCCCCTCTGTGTGCATCTTTGTCCTATTTATGTCACTTTCCACTTTGTGCATCTGTTTCTCCCCGAACTCCTTTGTGTGTCTCTTTGACCCCTTTTCCAGCCCCTCTGTGAGTCTCTTTGTCCCCCTGCCCTTCTCTGTGCCTCTTCGTCCCTCCAGCTTTTCTGTGTGTCTCTTCTTACCCCTTTATCCCCTCTGTGTGCCTATTTGTCCCCCAGCTCACAATGTGTCTCTTTGTCCCCCCTCTGCCCTTCAGTATGTCTCTTTGTGCCCCACAGCCTCTTTGTCCCCCAAGGCCCTTTAGTGTGTGTATGTTTGTCCCTCAGCCCCTCTGTGTGTCTCTTTGTCCCTCTGTGTGTCTCTATGTGTCCCCCAGCATTTCTATGTGTCTCTTTGTGCCCCTCAGTGTGTTTCTTTGTGCCCCTATGTGTGTCTCTTTGTGCCCCACAGCCTCTTTGTCCCCCAAGGCCCTTTAGTGTGTGTATGTTTGTCCCTCAGCCCCTTTGTGTGTCTCTTTGTCCCTCTGTGTGTCTCTATGTGTCCCCATCCACTCTATGTGTCTCTTTGTGCCCCTCAGTGTCTTTCTTTGTGCCCCTATGTGTGTCTGTTTGTGCCCTCAGCCCTTCTGTGCGAGTCTCCAATACCCAGGAAAAAAAGATTGAAAAAAAAATCTATTTTCTACACAATCCCCTATTTCCGTGTTACAAAACTCTAATTAAGTTTTACAAGCTGCTGTGATCGGATACTATGGATTTGTATACTTTATGCTGACATTACTCCCACCACATTCCTCACCTATTAAATTAAATATTATTTAAAGGGACACACCAATCACCATAACTACTTTCTTATAGCCTATTACTGCTATCCATGTTGTTAGCGATGATGATATTGATGATTACTGCAGACGGGTGAGTGTTGGCAAAAGACTCTTTTATTTACAACTTTTGCCATAGAGTTTGACAAAAATCCACACAATGGTGCCAGTAGTCTTTTTGCATGATAACCACTAACCGCATGTCCAGTTGGCATTACGTATTGTTTCTTGTAGAAATAGTGTCAGTCACTGCGATGTGTGTCATTAATGCATGGAGTGGTTACTTAGTAGTTGGAATGGTTACTCATTAGGTAAGCTGTAACTGAAAAGCTATTGGTTAAATCGTGTCTGGAAAATACCCTGGAATGGTATAGCAATTAAGGCATGGTTTAGTTTTCGTGTTTGCAAACCAAATGGTGTGGAGGAGGTTCACGACTTGTATCTGAAGTCTAGTAACACTTAAACCCAGACTTGATCAGATAGACTGTCAGAGAGGACTAAAGGAATTGCACCACACTTACAATGTATATTGTAAGTTCATTAAATGTTCGCTCGCTTAGAGTTTGGGAAGAGATTTTAGATGCTAGTTTGTATTTTGTGATATGGCGATTTCTGTATTTATGGTTTGTCTATGTGTTTTAGACTTTATTATTGTATTTCTCTTTGTACCCATAGAACCTTCTTTTTGTGTGTTTTGTTACGTATCTGTGAGTATATGACTGTGTGTACATCATCGATTGCATGAAGTCGGGTATACCTTTCGATTTGGAATACTGCTATTCTTTGTGTTTATATGTTTTATTCTGTTTTTGTTGTTAGTTTGTTTTAGCAGTTTGCTTTTCTATGTTTGGATGAAAGCATTTTGAGGAATTTCTATTACCAGAATTGTGTTTATCAGTTAGCACAGAGCCAACTGCCCTCTGACCAGGGCAGAAAATGGACATTGACTGGAGGGATTGGCACGTGTATATGACAAGTGACTGGAGCCTTCCTGGGACTGCAAATACTCTCCTCAGCCCATAATGGGTTACAATTCATGGGAAGGATAGTGTATATTATGGTTTATTATATTATAGTTTATAGTATAATGGTATATGTGGCAGAAATGCTTCGCCACGTGTCCTTGGAGGGGCCTGCTTGCTAGCCTCCTTCCAAAAGAATATGGGCCCTTTAAAAACATATGTGATTGAAATAGGCGATTTAACCCGACAAAGCGCACCGAAATCACACCGGGCTCACTTACCTGGCACAGCAGAGCAGCGGCAGTATCCCGGGACGTATCAAACCAGACCTCCGGGAGGCATTTTAAAGCTACCGTGGAGTTGCGGCCTACCAGCGGGCGCAGACGTGTGAGTGGCGGCCGACCCCCACGTTGGCAAACCCGCGGGAAAACGCTGCGGCGTTGAGGCCCTGACCACCCCCCCCTGCCGGTGTGGGATATCCCGGCACAACTAAGCGAGAGACGAGCTAGCAGATCCCTTGATTAGGAAGACCAAACCCCACGTGCAACCTACGGGGTCCAACCAAGATGGCGGCACAGCCCAAACGCACACTCACAAAGCCACCCCAGTATGCACAGGAGTTCATCTACCGACTGGGTACCTACTTGTGGGCAAAGCTCAGAGCCCAGAAACGGTCGTACAACCTGGCAATGAGAGAGGCGGTGGCATGGATCCGCCCGGCCACCCGGCGTAAGCTACAGTGGAACCCCCCTCGCATCTTCAAAGCGGCCCCCAGACTGAATTGGAGCCAAACCTCAAAAAAGCAGGCAGGGGCGCCGGGCCCCTCAAACAACGACACAACCGAGACAAAGACACGGCACAGGACCCGAACAGCCTACCCCTCAACCACCGACCGGCACCCAGCGACAGATAGCCCATACACCCCATCAGGAAACAGACAACTGCAAACCAGCTATACAGCCTGGGGCCGGGGGGAGAAATTTTCCAACTTTGGGACAAACGCTGCCGTCCTGGACCCCTATTCCCAGGGCTTCGGTTTCCCGACTTACCCTGCCTACCTTCCAAACGCCACAGCACAAAAGAGCATGAAGAGAAAACAAACCGGAGAGGGACTCACACCCAGTGCAGTCAAGATAGCCTTACTGAACCCCCATTTTCAAGGTTTCTATTTCCCAGACTTGGGAATTGGCTGACTGAACACAGATCATTGATCAGTAAAGTCCCTACTAAGCTAGTGACCCCACTATACATGTTTATAATACCTGTTTTATACAGTATCACTATTTTCTTTATGCATGATTTGTTCACAAGTTTACTCTTTATATACAGTACAGCTTTGCTAGCATAATGTCCTGTTCATTTGTTTATCCTCATGATATAACTATACAACTGTTATTACTACTATATGACCGTACTATATAGCAACGTAACAACCCACTAGTTTTGTTTAACGCGAAAATGACTAGTCAGTTAACTGTTTTAAACTGGAAAGGTCTGCCTAGCATGTCACTGTTTTAAACTGGAAAGGACTGCCTAGCATGTCACTGTTTTAAACTGGAAGGGTCTGCCTAGCATGTCACTGTTTTAGGCGGGAAAGGTCTGCCTAGCATATAATTGTTCCCCACACGACATGTTTGCCTAGCATATAGTTGTTTCTAGACAAAAACGACCTACAAAATAATATGGTCTCAAGTTATAGCCATAGTTAATCTATGTTTAATAGCAAAGTTTTGAGGGGATGTCAGTAAAAAGCTGGACTTTGGTCCTACAGTGGGACTATCGTGAATGTCATATTAACCCCATAACTTGCCTAGCCTGTACCTAAAGTTATGTTTAACTTTGACTCATGATTCAAATAAGCGACTCACAAAATGGAAGCAACCACACTAGTTTGCTGGTATAATTACCATCACGCTGGACACAGCATCTCAATTTTATTCCAAGAGCAGAAAGTTAAGCGACGTCAATTTAGTTTATTTTAGTTTATTTTATGTTGCGCATATATTTAAGTAATGACAATCGATACCGGCTACCGCAAAACTCAACCTTATAAAAAATGTGCAAGATCAATCCTGTACCTCTGTGTTTAAATGTTTTGTAATGCACTGGAGGATTGCCGTTGGGGTACCTCACAGGTGATTGTACGAAGCTTCTGCACTACAAAAATAAAGAATTAAAAAAAAAAAAAAACATATGTGATTTACATGGGTGTCCGCAGGAATTTTTCCAGGAGGGGAGAGGGGGGGGGGGGGGGGGCATAATTGTAATGACATCCATGCTTGGCCCCTTTTTGACAGTGTCATGAAAGGGAAGGGGCATAGTCATTATCACATAAAGCCAGGGTGAATAGTGTTTTCACAACTATGGTTTCAGGAATACATGTTTGTTTTCCTGAAACTATAGTGTTCCTTTAATCAAATTAAAGGAACATTCTGTTGACCATAACAATTTCATCTTAATGAAAATGCTATGATGCCAGGAAGCCCCTGGGTGCTCTCTTTTAAGGGGTCTCTCCTTTAAACTGCTCTCAAATGGTTTAACCCCAAAGGCTTCCTCCAGCTCCAGATCTCCAGGTCGCTCAATGGTAGTCGGCTTCTGAAACGGAGTGTCAGGAAGTGCTGATTGGCTAGAGTGGTCAGTTGACGCTCTAAGCCAATCGCTAGTTCCCGGTTCATAATTTTTTTAAAAAAAATTATGAATGGAGAGCTACTGATTGGCTTAGAGTGCCAGCTGACTGCTCTAGCCAATCAGCAACACCCCTACCCAGCGGCACTTTGTGCTTTCTGACACTCAGTAAATAAAAGTGAACACATTTACACTGATATTTGTTTTTACCTGTGGAGATGAGAAGGTCCAAAGTTTTCCTGCCAGGCCCAGATACCAAAGCCTTGGTATGATGTGGTGTCCAGAATAAAGTGGAGGGTTCACTTCACTTGTCCTTCCTGCTCCAATCTCCCTTTCTTATCCTTGATTTCACACAGCCTTCTTTTTCTTCTGACACTGTCTTCTCTCCTCCTTTGCCCCTTCTGCTCCTTTACCTTTCTGCTACTTTCTGCTTATTTTGCTCCCCCTTCTGCTCCTTTCTCCTCATGATCCCTTTCTGCTCCTTGCAGACCCTTTCTGCCCATTCTCCTACTTTACCTTTGTGCTCCTTGCTGTCCCTTTCTGCTCCTTGCTACCCTTTTCTGCTCCTTCTCCTACTTTACCTTTGTGCTCCTTTTGATTATTTCTGCTCCTTTACTTTTGTGCTCCTTCTGTCCCTTCCTGCTCTTTGCAGACCCTTCCTTCTCTTTGCAGACCATTCCTGCTCCTTGCTGCCTCTTGCAGACCCTTCCTGCTCCTTGCTGCCCCTTCCTGCTCCTTGCGGAACCCTCCTGCTAATTTCTGCTCCTTCTCCTACTTTACATTTGTGCTCCTTCTGCCCCTCCCTGCTCATTGCTGACCCTTTCTTCTCGTTGATGTCCCTTCCTGCTCATTTCTGTTCCTTCTCCTACTTTACCTTTGTGCTCCTTCTGTCCATCCTTGCTCCTTGCTGCCCTTTCCAGCTCCTTGCTGGCCCTTTCTGCTCCTTCCACTTTACCTTTGTGCTGCTTTACCTTCCTGCTCCTTACTGACCCTTCCTTCTCCTTGCTGACCCTTCCTGCTCCTTGCTGACCCTTCCTTCTTCTTGCTGACCATTTGTGCTCCTTGCAGACCCTTCCTGCTCCTTGCTTCCCCTTCCTACTTCTTGCTGCCCCTTCTTGCTCATTTCTGTTCCTTTGTGCTCCATCTCCTACTTTACCTTTTGTGATCCTTGCTGTCCCTTCTAGCTCCTTGCTGCCCCTTTCTGCTCCTTGATGTCCCTTCCTGCTCATTTCTGTCCCGTCTCCTTTCTGCTCCTTCTCTTACTTTACCTTCCTGCTCCTTGCTGACCCTTCCTGTAGGTTGTCTCCCCTGATCTATAGGCTGCCCCCCCATGCCTCACTTCCCTGATCTATAGGCTGACCCCATGCCTCACTTCCCTGATCTGTAGACTGCCCCCATGCCTCACTTCCCTGATTTTTAGGCTGCCCCCCCATGCCTCACTTCACTGATCTATAGGCTATCTCTCCCCCACATCCCTCACTTACCTGATCTGTAGGCTGCCTCTCCATCCCTCACTTACCTGATCTGTAGGCTGTCTCTCCCCATCCCTCACTTACCTGATCTGTAGGCTGACCCCCCCATCTCTCACTTACCTGATCTGTAGGCTGACCCCCCCATCTCTCACTTACCTGATCTGTAGGCTGACCCCCCCATCCCTCACTTACCTGATCTGTAGGCTGACCCCCCCATCTCTCACTTACCTGATCTGTAGGCTGTCTCTCCCATCCCTCACTTACCTGATCTGTAGGCTGACCCCCCCATCTCTCACTTACCTGATCTGTAGGCTGACCCCCCCATCCCTCACTTACCTGATCTGTAGGCTGACCCCCCCATCTCTCACTTACCTGATCTGTAGGCTGACCCCCCCATCCCTCACTTACCTGATCTGTAGGCTGACCCCCCCATCCCTCACTTACCTGATCTGTAGGCTTACCCCCCCATCTCTCACTTACCTGATCTGTAGGCTGACCCCCCCATCCCTCACTTACCTGATCTGTAGGCTGCCTCTCCATCCCTCACTTACCTGATCTGTAGGCTGCCTCTGCAGTCTGGGAGTTGCTGGCTGCACTCTGTGCTGCTCCCCTGTGGATTCAGTCAGGAGAGAGAAGCAGGGATAAGATGTAGCTTCCAATCCCTGTCTCTCTCCATACACTCCATACACCGGCGCCGGTATTGCACTGTATTTTCAATCTCACACGAAAAATAGCAGAACAAGCTGAAAAATCCAGGGGGGGTGGGGTGGGGGAGCAAGTGACCCCCCTTGCCTCCCACTGTGGATGCCCATGGTGATTTATGTACTTTTGTACTTTAGAAAGAGTATGACTTCCATGGAAATCCCATACCCCTGAACCGATCTGGGTGATTTTTGGATATGTTGGTCCCCCAGATCGGGGCTATCAGGGGATATTTGTGGTGTTTCCTTGTGTTTAGGGGTACTTTTGGGGTGTTGTTGTATTGCATGTTTCTTGTAGTGAGAGACAATTTAATTATATGTTTGTATACTCTAGTAATTATCTCCCAGTACAGAGGAGGGATTATCCTATTTTGTATGGGAGGGTCCTGGACCTGAGAGCCAATGTAATCGGGTGTATGTTTTTACTGTAGTCTACTCTCAGGTCCAGGGGTGAGTGTCCCTTGCATGGGGACCTGCATATAAGGCCAGTTGTGGCCGCCATTAAAGGAGTTCCTGCTTACCCTCCGCACAGAGCCTCATCTTGTGCTTGTAGGGAACAGCAATACCAGCTCTAATCCCTGCTCCTGGGATTGTTCTTTGAATTGCTGTAATCACTAGCTCTTGTAAGAGCTACACTGCTATACCTGCTCTACTCTCTGGATTGGGAGAGGTCTACCCACTGGAAGCTGGATCCTCATCGTGGGTACAGGGTGGATGGAGGACGGCGAGACCCCAACCAAGCTGTAATGCTGGGGACTAAAGTGCTGATGGTGTCTGGTGGAGTGCTTGGAGTACTTGGGTAGCACTAGGAAGTAGCGACTGGAGGAGGCATCATGTCAGGGTGCCAGGCGGTCCCCCACAGTATATGATAGTGATAATGTTATATTATACTACATAGTATAATGGTATTGGATAAAATTATATTATAGTACAGTACCTAGTATAATGGTATATGATAGTGATAATGGTATATTATACTACATAGTATAATGGTATAGGATAAAATTATATTATAGTACAGTACCTAGTATAATGGTATATGATAATGATAATGGTATATTATAGGACAGTATATAGTATAATGGTATATGATAGTGATAATGGTATATTATAGTATAGTATATACGATGATGGTATATGATAGTGATAATGTTTTATTATGTTATAGTATACAGTATAATGGTAAATGATAGTGGTAATGGTATATTATAGTATAGTATATAGTATAATGGTATATGATAGTGATAATGGTATATTATAGTATATTATATAGTATAATGGTATATGATAGTGATAATTGTATATTATAGTATATTATATAGTATAATGGTATATGATAATGATAATGGTATATTATAGTATATAGTATAATGGTATATGATAGTGATAATGGTATATTATAGTATAGTATATAGTATAATGGTATATGATAGTGATAATGGTATATTATAGTATATAGTATAATGGTATATGATAGTGATAATGGTATAATATAGTATATTATATACTATAATGGTATATGATAGTGATAATGGTATATTATAGTATAGTATACAGTATAATGGTATATGATAGTGATAATGTTATATTATAGGATAGTATATAGTATAATGTATAGGATAAAGTTATATTATAGTACATTATCTAGTATAATGGTATATGATAGTGATAATGGTATATTATAGTATAGTATATACGATGATGGTATATGATAGTGATAATGTTTTATTATGTTATAGTATACAGTATAATGGTAAATGATAGTGGTAATGGTATATTATAGTATAGTATATAGTATAATGGTATATGATAGTGATAATGGTATATTATAGTATATTATATAGTATAATGGTATATGATAGTGATAATGGTATATTATAGTATATTATATAGTATAATGGTATATGATAATGATAATGGTATATTATAGTATATAGTATAATGGTATATGATAGTGATAATGGTATATTATAGTATAGTATATAGTATAATGGTATATGATAGTGATAATGGTATATTATAGTATATAGTATAATGGTATATGATAGTGATAATGGTATAATATAGTATATTATATAGTATAATGGTATATGATAGTGATAATGGTATATTATAGTATAGTATACAGTATAATGGTATATGATAGTGATAATGTTATATTATAGGATAGGGCATTTTTTGTGCTGAAAAACCCCAACTCGACTTATACTCTAGTCAATGTCTGTATTATGGCAATTTACATTGCCATAATACAGACAATGGGGCTGTCGGGGCTGGCAGGAAGCTCTTGCCTCTCCTGCAGCTCCTGTCAGCTCCCTCCTCCTCCGCGCTGGTCCGTTTAGCACCTCTGTCAGCTCCCAGTGTAAGTCTTGTGAGAGTCGCAGGGTCATAGTGCAGCCGCGAGACTTACACTGGGACTTGCAGAGGGAGCTGACCGGACCGGCGCGGAGGAGAAGGGAGCTGACAGGAGCTGCAGGAGAGATAAGCGCTCTCTGCCAGCCCCCCTCCACTGAACTGCCAATGCCACTGGACCACCAGGGACTGAGAGCCCCACTCCCTGCCATGTATCAAGCAGGAAGGGGGGACGAAAAAAATAATACAAATATAAATAATAATAATAATAATAATAATAATAACAAAAAAATAATAATATAACAAAAAAATTAATAATAATTAAAATAATAATAATAAAAATGCCCACCCCCCACCAAGTCTCTGCAACACAAACACACACACTGCACTCATACACACTGCACTCATACACACTGCACTCATACACACACACTGCACTCATACACACACACTGCACTCATACACACACACTGCATTTATACACACACACTGTAAATAAATATTCAATTAATATAATTTTTTAGGATCTAATTTTATTTAGAAATTTACCAGTAGCTGCTGCATTTCCCACCCTAGTCTTATACTCGAGTCAATAAGTTTTCCCATTTTTTTGGGTAAAATTAGGGGCCTTGGCTTATATTCGGGTCAGTTATACTCGAGTATATACGGTACTAATGTAAATATACAATATAATAGCTTATATACGCACAAATACAACGATGCAAAGCAACTGCAGTAAAAATAACAAAAGCAGAATACGGCAGCATACTCACCTCAATTTAAAAAAATAGGACTGGCACGCTACGGGACATCACATTCCTATATCGGCACAGTGCTGCTAAAAGGTTGCCTACCCCTGGTATAATGTATAGGATAAAGTTATATTATAGTACAGTATCTAGTATAATGGTATATGATAGTGATAATGGTATATTATAGTATAGTATATACGATGATGGTATATGATAGTGGTAATGTTTTATTATGTTATAGTATACAGTATATTGGTAAATGATAGTGATAATGGTATATTATAGTATATTATATATTATAATGGTATATGATAATGATAATGGTACTGTATATACTCGAGTATAAGCCGACCCGAATATAAGCCAAGGCCCTAATTTTACCCCAAAAAACTGGGAAAACTTATTGACTCGAGTATAAGACTAGGGTGGGTAATGCAGCAGCTACTGGTACATTTCTAAATAAAATTAGATCCTAAAAAAATTAAATTAATTGAATATTTATTTACAGTGTGTGCATATAATGAATGCAATGTGTGTATATGAATGCAGTGTGTGTTTATATGAGTGCAGTGTGTGTATGAGTGCAGTGTGTGTATGAGTGCAGTGAGTGTGAGTGCAGTGTGTATGAGTGCAGTGTGTATGACTGCAGTGTGTGTATGAGTGCAGTGTGTGTGTATGAATGCAGTGTGTGTATGAGTGCAGTGTGTATGAGTGCAGTGTGTATGAGTGCAGTGTGTGTATGAGTGCAGTGTGTGTGTATGAGTGCAGTGTGTATGAGTGCAGTGTGTGTGTATGAGTGCAGTGTGTGTATGAGTGCAGTGTGTATGTATGAATGCAGTGTGTGTGTATGAGTGCAGTGTGTGTATGAGTGCAGTGTGTATGAGTGCAGTGTGTATGAGTGCAGTGAGTGTATGAGTGCAGTGTGTGTGTGTGTGAGTGCAGTGTGTATGTATGAATGCAGTGTGTGTGTATGAGTGCAGTGTGTGTATGAGTGCAGTGTGTGTATGAGTGCAGTGTGTGCAGTGTGTATGTATGAGTGCAGTGTGTGTGTGTATGAATGCAGTGTGTGTGTATGAGTGCAGTGTGTGTGTGTATGAATGCAGTGTGTGTGTATGAGTGCAGTGTGTGTATGAGTGCAGTGTGTGTGTATTAATGCAGTGTGTATGAATGCAGTGTGTGTGTGTATGAGTGCAGTGTGTGTGTGTGAATGCAGTGTGTGTGTGTGTGTGTGTGAGTGCAGTGTGTGTGTGTGTGATGCAGAGTGTGATGCAGAGCCTTGTTATTATTATTTTATTTTATTATTATTATTATTTATTTTTTTCGTCCCCCCTCCCTGCTTGATACATGGCAGGGACGGGGGCTCTCCTTCCCTGGTGGTCCAGTGGCATTGGCAGTTCAGTAGGGGGGGGGGCTGGCATAGAGCACTTACCTCTCCTGCAGCTCCTGTCAGCTCCCTCCTCCTCCGCGCCGGTCCGTGCAGCTCTTCTGTCAGCTCACACTGTAAGTCTCGCGAGAGCCGCACTATGACCCCGCGGCTCTCACGAGACTTACAGGAGCTGCAGGAGAGGCAAGTAACCGCACACAGCCCCCAGTCTGTATTATGGCAATAGTATAATGGTATATGATAGGGGCCCCGGTGCAAAAATGTATCCGTGCCCCCCCCCCCGGCGATTACTCTGCACGGGCTGTGGCTGCAACACATGGCGGCAGGCACCGACTCCTGCGGCCGCGGTATGTACGCCAGTGCATGCAAATACACATACACTTAAAGGACCACTTTTGCAGCAGAATACGGCAGCATACTCACCTCAATTTAAAAAAATAGGACTGGCACGCTATGGGACATCACATTCCTATATCGGCACAGTGCTGCTAAAAGGTTGCCTACCCCTGGTATAATGTATAGGATAAAGTTATATTATAGTACAGTATCTAGTATAATGGTATATGATAGTGATAATGGTATATTATAGTATAGTATATACGATGATGGTATATGATAGTGGTAATGTTTTATTATGTTATAGTATACAGTATAATGGTAAATGATAGTGATAATGGTATATTATAGTATATTATATATTATAATGGTATATGATAATGATAATGGTACTGTATATACTCGAGTATAAGCCGACCCGAATATAAGCCAAGGCCCCTAATTTTACCCCAAAAAACTGGGAAAACGTATTGACTCGAGTATAAGACTAGGGTGGGTAATGCAGCAGCTACTGGTACATTTCTAAATAAAATTAGATCCTAAAAAAATTAAATTAATTGAATATTTATTTACAGTGTGTGCATATAATGAATGCAGTGTGTGTATATGAATGCAGTGTGTGTGTATATGAGTGCAGTGTGTGTATGAGTGCAGTATGTGTATGAGTGCAGTGAGTGTGAGTGCAGTGTGTATGAGTGCAGTGTGTATGACTGCAGTGTGTGTATGAGTGCAGTGTGTGTGTATGAATGCAGTGTGTGTATGAGTGCAGTGTGTATGAGTGCAGTGTGTATGAGTGCAGTGTGTGTATGAGTGCAGTGTGTGTGTATGAGTGCAGTGTGTATGAGTGCAGTGTGTGTGTATGAGTGCAGTGTGTGTATGAGTGCAGTGTGTATGTATGAATGCAGTGTGTGTGTATGAGTGCAGTGTGTGTATGAGTGCAGTGTGTATGAGTGCAGTGTGTATGAGTGCAGTGAGTGTATGAGTGCAGTGTGTGTGTGTGAGTGCAGTGTGTATGTATGAATGCAGTGTGTGTGTATGAGTGCAGTGTGTGTATGAGTGCAGTGTGTGTATGAGTGCAGTGTGTGCAGTGTGTATGTATGAGTGCAGTGTGTGTGTGTATGAATGCAGTGTGTGTGTATGAGTGCAGTGTGTGTGTGTGTATGAATGCAGTGTGTGTGTATGAGTGCAGTGTGTGTATGAGTGTAGTGTGTGTGTATTAATGCAGTGTGTATGAATGCAGTGTGTGTGTGTATGAGTGCAGTGTGTGTGTGTGAATGCAGTGTGTGTGTGTGTGTGTGTGAGTGCAGTGTGTGTATGAGTGCAGTGTGTGTATGAGTGCAGTGTGTGCAGTGTGTATGTATGAGTGCAGTGTGTGTGTGTATGAATGCAGTGTGTGTGTATGAGTGCAGTGTGTGTGTGTGTATGAATGCAGTGTGTGTGTGTATGAGTGCAGTGTGTGTATGAGTGTAGTGTGTGTGTATTAATGCAGTGTGTATGAATGCAGTGTGTGTGTGTATGAGTGCAGTGTGTGTGTGTGAATGCAGTGTGTGTGTGTGTGTGTGTGTGAGTGCAGTGTGTGTGTGATGCAGAGTGTGATGCAGAGCCTTGTTATTATTATTTTATTTTATTATTATTATTATTTATTTTTTTCGTCCCCCCTCCCTGCTTGATACATGGCAGGGACGGGGGCTCTCCTTCCCTGGTGGTCCAGTGGCATTGGCAGTTCAGTAGGGGGGGGGGGGGGCTGGCATAGAGCACTTACCTCTCCTGCAGCTCCTGTCAGCTCCCTCCTCCTCCGCGCCGGTCTGTGCAGCTCTTCTGTCAGCTCACACTGTAAGTCTCGCGAGAGCCGCACTATGACCCCGCGGCTCTCACGAGACTTACAGGAGCTGCAGGAGAGGCAAGTAACCGCACACAGCCCCCAGTCTGTATTATGGCAATAGTATAATGGTATATGATAGGGGCCCCGGTGCGAAAATGTATCCGTGCCCCCCCCCCCGGCGATTACTCTGCACGGGCTGTGGCTGCAACACATGGCGGCAGGCACCGACTCCTGCGGCCGCGGTATGTACGCCAGTGCATGCAAATACACATACACTTAAAGGACCACTTTTGGCACTCAGATCACTTCAGCTTAATGAAGTGGTCTAGGTGCCAGGTCACTCTAGTTTTAACCCTGCAGCTGAAAACATAGCAGTTTCAGATGCTATTTCACTGAGGGATAATCCAGCCTCTAGTGGCTGTCTCACTGACAGCCGCTAGAGCTGTCTCACTGACAGCCGCGATTCTCACTGTGAAAATCACAGGAAATTGAGTAATGCTTTCCTATGGGCAGTTTGAATGTGACCTCTGCGACCGCGGTATGTACGCCAGTGGTATAATGGTATATGATAGTGATAATGGTATATTATAGTATAGTATATATTATAATGGTATATAATAATGCCATTATGGACAACCTCCGCAGGTAGTTTTTCTTCCACCAGAGGAAGCAAGGGTTTCGGATGCCTTCAAAGCAGACATGCATCTCACATGACAAACAGAATATTGGCGCTCACTATAGTGTAACAGGTGATATTAAATGGGCAGCAGTGATCAGCACAAGGATTCCCCACCTTATGAGAGAACAAAATCCACTTTACGCGTTTCACCTATGGAGGCTTCTTCTTCAGAAGAAGAAGCCTCCATAGGTGAAACGCGTAAAGTGGATTTTATATGGACTTTCTCATAGAGTATTTTATGCATCTTGCTTTTTATCTATATATATGTTAATAAATAGTTTTAATATACTTTGTATTACTTTTTATTACTCTGAGATCTCCATATTATATTTTGTTCCTGGTTTTCGTCTATATTCCTTGGTGGGGATCATACCACCTATGCGCTACTAACTAGAGCGAGGTACGCTCTGGTAAATGTGAGTACGATACCTTTTATTCACTTATCACCCATACTAATATTGGTACTTACTACACTATGTGGATATTCCTGTCTGTTTTTTCTATTTGAGACCATCAAGACGCTGACTACTTCACATATATCCTAGGACGGGGATTATTCCGTCTACGCGCTAAAACAGCAGAGCTCTGTATTTAGCTCTGCCAAATGTGAGTGTATAACCATATATTAATGGTTGTAGGACTTCTGAAAATGAAGATAGAGAGCAAGATTCGGTTGAGGAGGACTAGCTCTCTATACACGAATCGCTTATGGATGCCGTCCTGAATTTTATCTTCTGCTCACCCACCTAATTCAGGTACCGACAATGACAGCTGTGTGGATTCGATAAGGATAAAACTCTTCAATCTGCATTCCGTTCGACAACTCAGGTCATTGAAGCTGGCCTTGGCACATCAGGCCATTAGGGGACTCGTAGATCACAAAACCCGGTGGCGCATGAAGGATGACGAGGTACCCCAGACCGTCACTACCCGATTAGATTGCAATGACCTCAGAGTTCGATATCACGACTGACACAGACCTCGGAAGGTTGGGACGCGTCCTTTTGCTGGGGTATTGATCAAGGCCTGAGGCTGGCTCAGGTCAAGCTATCCGACGTTTCTCAAATGAAGATATAGGGTGTATTCGTATAGATGCCAAGATTTAAGCCTTTGAGTTCATAGAACTGGGTTCCTTGGCCTAGGGCTTAGTCTTGAGAGTTACATTTTAGTCTGCAGCTCCAACCTCCTGGTTCGGAAGAAGGCGGACAAACTTACACACTGCGAGTACAATGATCTGGTATTAGCAATAAAAAAATATATAAATATATAGAGATATGTCAATAGCAGAAGAATAAGAGGGATTAAGAACAGAATGCACTTAAGCTCTCGAACTGGAAGGAAAGGATTTCACCAAATCCTACACAGTATAGAAGGAAAGATAACACTAAAAAAGTGAGAGTCTCCAGAAGCTAAAAGTGATTGTAGTCTAGAAATAAGATAAGATAAGAGTAAAGGACCTTACAGGACAATAAAAACTCAAATAGTGTTCAGTTTAAACTTGACTTAATAAAACCAGCATGAAACCAGCATTTTGGTTGTCTGCTGGTTTTATTAGGTCAAGTTTAAACTGAACACTATTCGAGTTTTTAGTGTCCTATAGGGTCCTTTACTCTTATTTTATCTTATTTCTAGACTACAAGACTCACTTTTAGCTCTTGGGAACTTACACACCGCCCTAAACCATTGGATTCTGTATGCACAGATTCCGTTTAGCAATGTTGCCACACTCCAGGTGGAACGACCGGCCACACCAGTCCTGCCTGCCTACCCTTCGGCCCAAATTCGACCCTTGTGTTCCACCAAGCGGTTATGACCAGTGACGGCTCATCTTCAGTTAGAAAGGCTCCCATTACCTCATGGATCCGGACTTCTTATCACTGGCTGAGAATGGTCAACAAGTCGGTATTATAGTACATCGACCGCCTTGACGGAACCAGATCACAGCTCCCCAAGTACAACGAATCTAACAGTGTTTGGGGTTTTGTCCGCACTTGGAGGATCATCAACGACCGGCATCTTCTTTGAGCAATGTACCATCACATCTAGTGGTTGAAGGGTCCATTCGGGACCTATTTCTTTATCTCCAGTATTATTTACCAGTGACACAAGCATTGTGTGATTTGTTGGCTGAGCATTAAAAGAGCAGATATAAAGCCTCCT
Source organism: Pelobates fuscus (assembly GCF_036172605.1). Lineage (NCBI taxonomy): Eukaryota > Metazoa > Chordata > Amphibia > Anura > Pelobatidae > Pelobates > Pelobates fuscus. Next base: position 139,741,919 of record NC_086328.1, read on the forward strand.
GTCATGTTATAAAATTGTAAATTGTGCTAGCTTTAGTGTACCTATAATCTTAATTTTATTAATGACAGGAGGCAAATATTTACCTCTCAGTTTTCATCCTTCCCTTGTTTGGTCATTTTGTCCATTTTGTTTGTGGTTATATCAGGAGTGTATATAACTCTTCTTGTTGTCTCTACTTCCTGTCACTTGTTCATGTTCCCGCTTCTTACATAAAGGGTTGGGATCTCTGTATATTACGGTAATTCTCATTGTGGCACTGGGCGCCTGCATGTTTTTTCAGAGTATATTTCATCGTCTAACCAGTCCTTTCGTTACTGTTTCTCTCGTTCCAGTTTACAGTCCGTCCTTGGTGCCATGTTTGACTTTTCTTCTTGGATGGATGACGTCGTTGCATTCATTATATCCTAGGACTTAATTTTTCTTTACACAGTTTTTTCTGCCTTTTGTTCTGTTTTGTCGCAGCTTGAAAGAGGATGTTATGTGAGGAGGGGAGTTTTATTGTACCTAACTCTTTTTCTGATTGGTTGTTTACTCTCTGTGCTAATGTGCTGCTGTGGAGTTCTAGTAAAGAGAGACATAAGCAAATATTCGCTTCCTGTCATGTTATAAAATTAAGATTATAGGTACACGAAAGCTAGCATAATCTACAATTGTTGATATTATTAGAATGGGCTGTAATCGGAACATTTTATATAATACCTGTGAGCAAGATATAAAAAGTAATTGTTATGAAAAGTTGGTAATTTTTGTGTTCATATATCAGATTTATAAAATGCTACATTTTCTGGAACGTGTCACAGTCGGAGAACAATAATTTATCTCAACAACTGGAGATATGAATAGTGGTGGAGCCTGACCAGATTTCAGATTCTCTCTGATGTAACACAACAAACTGTTATTTGAACTTGAGAGGGTTCAATGATAAGACCTGAAAAATATAAACAGCGATAACCTTAGTCATAATGCATAAAACAAACTGTCTGGACTTTATGCTCCTGTGTGCCCTGACAATGCTTTCCGCCGGTTCCAAAATTGCCTGAAATCCTCAGATATTGTGCAACGGCAAACCACTTTGCATTCTTGTTTTACATTTTACCTCTTTCAGTACTATGAGACGTATAAGACACAATTTAATTTCTTGGCATTAATTGAACGTGAGATACACAGGCTGTGCTGACAATCTGGTGATCTCTGGAACCCAACTTCACGTTAAACAGAGTTGCTTTCCTGGCACTATGTCTCCCTATAATCCCACCCCACCCCCTCCCCCATGTGACACAGAATAGGTTAAAAAAACCTCTGTCAAGGACCTGATTCCAGTGATGATGTCCTTAGGCACTGTTTCAGGCTTTGCCTCCACACCTCTCCCGCCAATGTCAACTGGTAGGGGAGGCCAAATGCTCAGCCATTAGGACTTCTCCAGTTGGATAGCATTATTTAATGCTTTCCGGTGGGGTTTTGGGTGACACTGGACATCTCCATGCATATCATGAGTACGCCAAGCCTCAGTTAGATGACCAAAAGTCGCCTAACGACCCGGAAGTCCCTCTCTTGGCTGTCTGGTAGACAGCCACTAGAGGTGGAATTAACCCTCTGTGGCGAAACCAACCTCGCCACTGGGCATTGGAGAAGCCTGTTTGCCCTCCTCCTGCCTGCTGACTATGGCCCCTGGGAGATTTGGCCCTTTAAATACAGTATTTGGGCATATTGTATTTTATTATGCTGCTGCTGGCCCTTTAAGAACCATCTGGGGACATACTGTGGAGTTACTGGGTGGCCACCATTTCGTGTATCAGAGGCACATGGTGAGAACAATGGATGGCGGCCATTTTAACTCACAGACACTGTTTGGACTTTTCTACACGGTGCCATCTCGCCGCTATTTGGTGCATAAAGACATTGTGCAGTAGTTTTAAACTATACAACAGGGGACATATTATACAGTGATTATTTTTCATATAGCCTGTATGTGTTCTGCAGAATCTGCATTAAACTGTATCCTCCAAACTACTGAACGGAATGAATGGGTGAATTTTGGATATGTGGTTCACCAAGATCCCCCGGTTCCGAGGATATTATGGTTTTTTTGCATGTTTTGAGGTCCCTGTGATATGTTTTATAAAACTGTGTTTCTCTGCCTGTGATAATTAGATTACCCATTGTGTTCAGTAATCACATCACAGGCAGAGGGGAGGATTTTGTGTGGGAGTGTCTGTGTGTATTGTACGGATTGATTGGTTGTATTTAAAAACCCTGTGGGCAGTACTATGTTTGTGCATAGCAGGATAATAACGTGGTCAGCAGGATAATAACGTGGTCAGCGCATACCTGGTGGCACTGGGGGTGCAGCCTTTTTACAAACAATAATCTGACTGCAATAGTATCAAGACCCACGTAGGATATAACAAGGTTATTTTTGCTGTCCCCCTCGTCATGACCAATTTAAGACTGTTCTACATTTTGAGTTTGTGTATATTTATTCTACCCCCGTTTGGTGTGAAGGGTTCTGGCCTCTTGGACCTCTCTGCAACATTTTTCCTCAACAGCCCTTTTTCCAAAGCATTTTCCAGACATGCTGACAGGTTTAAAATGTAGTTGTGATACCCTGCTTTTGGCAGCTACCTTACAGCCATTAGAAATATTGGAAGTGATGCAAATCCTGCGCAGCATTATCAAAACAGGTGATCAGCGATCTAAGGGCTCGATCAGGGAACAATCTGGGTGGAAAGAGGGCATTGTCTGATTCTCTATTATATGTTTGATTAGCACACAAGAAATTGTATATAATCCTTGTTCTCTGACCCAGTACATTCAATGTTGGCTAATGCCTGTGAGTACGCTGGGAGACGCAGGCCAGTAACTACTCCAGTGAAGCTGATACCCATCCCCATACAGGGTAGGCAGGGAAAAGTAACCTGTTTAGGGAAAAAAGATAGACAATGTCCCTCTTCCTGCTACACTGACACAAATCCTGGGCTTGTTACAAACACAATTTATTAGCAACTTCCTTTGTTCTCACAATATTTTGGTTTTCTACGAGATGAAACATTGATGCAGCTTTACACAATGTATTCTCAGATGTAAAAGCAATAAATACAAACAATTACATAGACATAGATGTCGTTCTCTTTAAAAGGGATCATTCAGATATTCAGAAATATATTTCAAATCTTAGAACACGCCTGATGGTACTTTGTGGGATTGTGCCATGTCGAGCTCACTAGCTAACCTTCTGTGTAAATCATGTGGCCGATCACCAAGATTTGAGATCAAGCTGATTTCTGATATGGTGAAGCCTCCGGGCAGCGAATCAGATCTTTAATTTCAAACACAACAATTCCTTTCTTTCTTTCTTTCTTTCTTTCTTTCTTTCTCTCTCTTTCTCTCTCTCTCTCTCTCTCCTTTTTTCTCTCTTTCTCTCTCTCTCTTTCTCTCTTTCCTTTTCTCTCTCTCTTTCTCTCTCTTTCTCTCTCTCCTTCTCATTTTCTCTTTCTCTCTCTCTCTTTCTCTCTCTCCTTTTCTCTCTTTCTCTTTCTCTCTTTCTCTTTCTCTCTCTCTCTTTCTCATTTTCTCTCTCTCTCTCCTTTTCTCTCTCTCTCTCTCTCTTTCTCCCATAACCTTTACCCACATATTTGAACTTGTCACAGTGTACTATTTCATATAAACACATTTATATATTAAGGAATTACTGACCCTTTAAGTAGAGCACAGGCTGTTCCTCTTGATTTAGAATTTGGGAAAGCACTGCTCCTAATCATACTTTAGAGAGTTCTGTTTGTACTAGGAAACCCTTTCTAAAAATGAGGCATGATCAACATGGACTATTAACAAAGAGTCTACGAGTTCCCTGTCAGGAGTCCACTTTATCATTACTGACCTATTACCTTTAGTTAAATCAGTTATCTGAGCCAAAACGGAGGCACAGTTGGCCACTGATCTACCATAGCAACTCATTGACTTTTTGTTAGGAGACATCGGCCAGTTCTGTATTTCCTCTGATTTATTTATGTGTGGCTTAGGATCAGCGTACTTAATGGTACAAACACAGAATTTTGGCTTCCTCCAGTACAGCTGCACGATGATTATTACTTATTTTCTTCTTTTTTTAATGGAAGTTTCGTTCTCCCTCAGGACCTGAATATCATGACTGTAGACGATGGCTAAGTAAGCCTTTCACATCCCTTATTCTGATATCTAAATTTGCTCTTCACCTTTGAGAAGTGATGGGCCTCACATAACCCTAAAAGCTATACTATACACAAGCAGCACACAGCTGGCTTAATGGCCTCTTGGTTTTATACAGTTTATTTGGGAAAATGCCATATCCTAGGTTCATGTTCAAAAATAAAAAAAACGTGTTTATATTCTTTTTAGAATCTCTGTATATAATGTCATTCAAAATCTCGATCTACGTAAGAAAGTAATAAAACAAATTAATACATTTCTTACCATTTGTTTTTGGATACAGTGTTTAAATAGTTTACAAAAAAGGCAATGTTACTTGAAAAATTATTGACGTGTTTTTGAGGGAAACATGAATTAGAAGAGTCACATGGAAAGTCCTTTCTGTACGGTCAATGGCCCGATTGGTACCATCAGTTGTAAGAGAGTATAGGTTTCCAGATATTTTAACCCTTGATGTTAAAACACTGAAATTTTTCAAAAATGGCAATGTTTAACTTGAACGATTAAACATGTCTCCAGTGGCAGGTATACTGACAGCCACTAGAGCGATTTCTGCTGCTCTGAGCCAGTTAAACTAGGTCACGTGACGTCCGACCTTGAATATCATCAATTGCAGCTTATAGGATATGTGACAGATCCATCTGTATAGACTTATATTGCTGGTTCGTCTGTTTGCGTTCATTTCGCTGGATTTCCTGTCCGTATGCCCCTGTTCGTGTGTTTCCCCAAATACCGATTGAAACTACCGAACGGACGGCCACCCAGGAGAGGAGTGTGCTGCTAGTTAACCTGGCCTCAATTAGAACGTTGCGGTTAACCGCAGACACCTCTCCATTCCATTCGTACGGGTGGTCGTTGTTCGTATGCCGACCACGAGGTGGCGGCCATTTTGGGACACGAGGAGACTCAGCGGTGTTCGGTGCAAATCCTATGGAACTAAAAACTGACACTTTATCTGCCGAACACCGCTAGAAGTCGCCGCCTGCCTTCTATTTCATCGAAGCGTACGAACACCGGTCAGTTCGGGAGTTTCTACCATTCGTATGGACTTTAACCAGATAGCCGTCCCATGGAGTCATTCGTATACCGAAGGACTTGTGAAAGACTTTGACTCCATGGCGATTGAACTAGGTACATCGGATCTGAGCACTATTCGGTAGAAATATGCACTCAGATCCAGGCTATCTGGGGATACGTTACACGAACCATATGCATTCGATATTTCTGAAATTATGTATTTTAATGTATTTTTCTTATTGTGTTTTAAAATGGCGTTTGTCTCTATCCTGGGAGATAATTAGGTTTCTTCCTAATTATCTCCGGGATAGAGAAGAAGGATTTATGGGTAAGATGGGAAGGGCTTATATTGAAGCCACTGTGATTGGCTACTGTCCAATATGTCTTGCAGTCTTCCACAAGGTCCCCTAGGGGAGTGTCCACCTTGCGGAGACCCGCATAAATACCGGGCAGGTAGCCCCCATTAAACACATTCCTGTTTGACCTTCAAGACGGAGCTTGGTCTCGTTTGTGGAGGGATTTATTATTGGGACAGTACTTTCGTGATTTCTAGCTGTGGAAGGAGTTCGACTGAATTGCTGATCGGGAGTTGCCGCGTTCGTATGCTCCGTTCGGGAGTTTGACGATTGGCTGAATTAAAACTGCATTTCTGGAGAAGGGGATTATTCACTAAACGGCGGCTTTATCTACCTGGTGGTGAGTGTCGTAACAGGATAGCATTAAATTCAATGCTCTCCTATGGGGTAGTTTGGATGCGTGTGTGGTGTCGCTGCGCATGTGCATCAGGTTGCCAATCAGCTCGCATCCTCGCCAGGGAAAGCCTTGTCTGACATTGCAGCAGGAGAAGAGGTGAGCAGCGCCGAGGGAGTCATGGCGCTGAAAAATGGCAAGTTAATATTTTGGGGGGAATTAATGTTATGGCTGCGAGGACAAACTCGGTAGTTTGTATTCCTAATGCTATATTGTTCCATTAAGTGATACGTTACTGAATGACACAAAAAGAAAATCAGGATAACATGAAGCAAAATCGGAACCACCTGAATCACATAATTAAAGATACAATCACTGAAAACCAAACTCATTGTAATTTCCATTACGTTTAATCCAATAAATATAATTACAGTAATCAATGTATCTTAACAAACCTTACAAACCTTATAAATCATTGCCCTAGTTTAGAAATAATTCACATATTAATCATTTTATTCATTAATGGATAGCAAATTGGTTCATTTCGTGGCTGCTTCCAGGGGTTACTCTTGCCAACTCAGTCGATTGGCATTATTAATGTATCCATTACATTTTGGGGAAATGGGTCTTTAAAGGGGTTTGATCAATTCTTAGAAGGGCAAAAAAAAATCTGACGGAATGTGAAAACCCCCCAAAAACAAGTAATACTCGATGTGTGGCAATTGTAGTGTTTCTAAACCTTCACCTGCCATGTTCAGCTCTTTGATAAGAGTCATTGACACAGTGAGCCATTCCATACCTACAGGACAATGAGTGATACTTCCTCCCTCTGCTCTGAATATATTGCGTCTGTTTGTCTTTCTTTTTTGGTTTAAGTTCTCCGATTTTTCAGATAGATAAGGTTCTGAACAGAGTTCTCAGTGATCAGTGACACTCTTTTCACAAAGAAGGGGGAGTATGTGTCCATGTGATGGTCGTAGGCAAAAAAGAGAAACGCATCTTAATAGACTTTTTAGAAATATATCAAGAAACTAATCTTAGAAATAAGATCCAACATGCAGCCATCCAAACCTACCCAAACCTAGACTGCAGAGAAACAGGAGACATCATTCTACCAGGGATTGTGGGGAACTGACAAGGAAACTGCAAATGGAAGGCCAAAGTAGCCGTAATAATTGGAATAACTTGACAATTCTCCAAGTTATTGAGCGAATGAATCATTCAATAATCTAAATAATACAGGAAGACGTTCCTTAAACATTTTATCTTTTATAGCAATTGTTAAATAAATTAGAAAAATAGACACAAAATGAAAAATGAAAATAGTTCTCAACCTCTGCTGTGACTCTGTGATTGGACCATACGTTTCATTGTCAGGCTAGGACTATGTCATATAAAATAGCACCATCATTATAATTATTATTTTATTATTTATATAGCGCCATCACATTCCGTAGTGCTGTACAATACTGTTATAAGTGGTAGGCTGACATCGATCCAGTTGTGGTCTTCTATAGCAGAGACATGCAACCTTTGGCACTCTAGCTGTCCTGGACTACATCGCCCATAATGCTCTTACATCCATAAAACTAGCAATGCATCAGGGGAGATGTAGTCCATGCAGGTTGTCTCTGTTTTATAGTATGAATGAAAAAAATATATATTATAAGTGATAAATAAAGCAATAAATAAATCAGCAAGACGGATTAGCACCACAGCCGTGCTTATCTTGTATACTGTCACTGCATATTGCTTATCGTTCGGTAAATATAAAATATTTAAAAATTGGATCTACGTAAAGTGGAAATCAGTATCTGGGGCAAGGAGGACTCGTAGATTAAGCTAAAGTCCTGACTTCATAAATCCCACAAAAATAGATATTTTAAATTGAGTACTTGATGAAGATAAGTCTAAGAGATTTAGAAGGAGATCTGAAAACATCTCATTGTTTAGACTAGAGTTCAACACTGATACCCAGCACCGTCCTTTTAAAACGAGGTTACGTTAATAAAAGATTAAAGAACATCTTGTGGCAAAGTTGCATAGCCTGCGATAATTGTGACAATCCTGTGTATAATTAGGTGCAGATTCCAAATGACCTGAGATGTGAAGTTTCATGGAACTAAATGTCCAGACAAATTGGGGTTTAATTATCTAATGGGGTCAACTTATTGAAAAACTAGCTCTGCATTTTCCTTGTTTAGTGTTTCTGGTTTTCCTTCCATCAGTTTACAATTTGTTTTATGAGAGTGTTGGCCTTAGTAGATTTCTTTGATGATACTGTGGAGCATCATTAAAGGTATTTTCTAGTGCCAGGAAAACAAACCCGTTTTCCTCGCACTAGAGAATCCTAGAGTGCCCCCTTCACTCCCGCCCCCCATCCCACGTTGCTGAAGGGGTCAAAACCCTTTCAGCCCCTGATATAGATCCAATATCTTCTAGCACGCTCCTCCCCTGCCGTCGGGAAGACTTAATGCGCATGCGCGGCAACGGTCGCCCGAGCATTAGACCTCCCCATTAGAAAGCATTATTCAATGCTTTCCTATCAGGATTCCAGCGATGCTGGTGGTTCTCATGCATAGTTTGAGGACGTCCAGCATTGCTTAGATTACCAGAAGTTGTCTAAGAAGCTAGAAGTCCCTCTAGTCCCTGTCTGGTAGACAGCTGTGGCAAAAGTAGCCTCGCCACTGGCTTTTGGAGGAGCCTGTTTGCCAGCCTCCTACCCTGTGACTATGGCCCCTGCAATAGACCTGGCTAAAATACTTTAAACGGACTCTGTTCGTGCCTGCTTGGCTATTCTGTTTGGTAGTTTGCATTCCACTCCTATTTTAACATTGTCCTGTTCGACTCCCGAACAACTGCACAAACCAGAGACCACCCTGGAGCTTGTTAACACCTATTAACAACTTGGAACGTTTCTCACTACAGTGTTCTAATTGTTCATCTGGGTGGCCGCAATTCTTATGGACAACCATGTTTGCATGAATGCAGGCAGCGCTGTTTGGGCATGAATCTCATGGAACTAAAATCAGGTACAGAATCTCCCGAAGATCGCTGGACTTCCATCATCGCCTGCGTTTAATTCTATTCAACTTAGAAGGGCACTGTTCAGTGAGATAATTCGTCTGGATGAGGGGAACAAGCTCCAGGGTAAGACTTTTGACTCTGTTCAGTAGTTTGTTAGTTTTCAAACTACTGAAGAAGACCTGTAGACAGACTGATTCTCTGGAACTGTTTTGGACATGGGAACATGCCTGTGGTTGGTCAAATAAGTGACTTCCATAAAATTCCTGAACCCCTGAACTGATCTGGATGATTTTTGGACATGTTTGTAACCCAGATCAGAGCTCTCAGTGGTTGTGGGGATATTATGTGTTTTTTGGGTACTTTTGGGACTTTATAGAAATTTGTGTTTTTTTCTGCTTGGAGATAATTGGGTTACTACAGTATCTGACTCAATGATCTCCCAGGCAGAGGGGAGGGATTGTATGCTATGTGTGGGAGTGTCATACAGTATAACCCTGTTGTTATTGGTGTATAATCTTGTACTGCAGTCCCCAACAAGGTCCATGTAGGAGTGCCCCTTGCATGGTGACTGTCATAAAAGGCCAGTGTGGCACCATTAAACCAGTCTTACTTTTATCCTCAACACTGAGTCTTGTCTCTTGTTGTAGAGAACTGCTATACAAGCTATACCAGCTGTAATCCCTTGCTCTTTTGGTTACTATACTGGCTATAATCACTAGCTCTTATAAGAGCTACACAGCCAGACCTGCGATACTCTGGAGGAGGAGAGGTCCACCCACTGGAAGCTGGATCCTTGTGTTAGGTCCAGGGTGGGTGGAGAACAGCGAGACCCCAACCAAGCTGTGGCAGCGAAGGGGCTACGGTACTTATGGTTTCCGGTGCGGTTCTTATAGTACTCAAGGCGACTAGGAAGCAGCGATTGGCGGAGGCACCCAGTCGGGGTGCCAGGTGGTCCGTCACAACAGTCACTAGAGGAGGATGTAACCCTGCACGGTAATTATTGCAGTTTATAAAAACTGCAATAATTACCTTGCAGGGTTAAGGGTGATGGGAGTTTGCACCCAGACCACTTCAATGAGGCTAAGTGGTCTGGGTGCCTACAATGTCCCTTTAAGGGAAACTGGATATGTTGTTTTGTGATCTCAGGAGAATGTCATATGATGGTCTGCCTTTTGCCATGTCCCCTTTTGAGCCATAGCCATGAAAAAAGCTTACAAATTCAGTACAGTCTTGGTAGAGTCTTGGAACCTTCTTGGTGAGTTTTTTTTACAGACTCAGAGTATCACATCCCTAACAGATCAGTGGTTCATGTGATATGGAAAACTTAAACTGACAAGCTGAACTGATAAGCAAAAATAAAGCTGGAAAACCAGTTTAGAAACCACAAATCAAATTTGAAGTCAACATTTCTTGAATTGGCACAATAACAACTATTTATATGGCACCAACATATTCCACAGTGCTGTACAATAGTAAACACATATGACCTGGAAATAATAGGTGAAGAGAACACTGCCAAAACATGCTTATCAACAGTCCATTGAAAGAATCAATAGTCCATCTGTCTCCCTATCTACGATCGATAGTCCATCTAAAGAATTAACAGTCCATCTGTCTCCCTATCTACGATCGACAGTCCATCTAAAGAATCAACAGCCCATCTGTTTCCCTATCTACGATCGACAGTCCATCTGTCTCGCTATCTACTATCAACAGTCCATCGAAAGAATCGAAAGTCCATCTGTGTCCCTATCTACGATCAACAGTCCATGGAAAGAATCAAAAGTCCATCTGTCTCCCTTTCTATGATCAGTGGTCCATCTGTCTCTCAATCTACGATCAACGGTCCATCTGTCTCCCTATCTATACGCAGCCATTAATACACATTCTTCCCCTGGACACCTAGAACAGTAATTGGCTAACTGTTGCTACTGAAAACATAGCTGAATATCTTAGAAACAAAACATACATAAAATTACACAATCAAAAATGTTGATCTAATAAATTTCTGTCTCATACGTTCTAATCTGCCTTGCTGACGGCAGCCCAGTGCTTTATGTGCCATCTAAAAGAAATCAATGGGAAGAATGAAGCACTTTCCATGTGCCATGAGGAATAAAACCCTGACTCCATTGTGGTGATAAAGGCAACATGATTCTAAACAGTCCTAAATACTTGGGAATATATCTAGACCAAAGTAAAAATCATCTTAGGTGGTCTGGAGTCACTCCTTAACATTCCATTCTCCATCTGATGCTTCCCATCTGGGTAGATGAGGGATGCGCTTTCAATTTAGAAACAGTATATGCAAAGGATATTAAAAAATTCAACATGTTACTAATATCCATGGAGTTCTAACTTGTAAACTATGCATTTAGATACAAGCTATCCATTTGGCATAGACAATGCATTTTTAGTGATATTAATCACCATTTACCATACACACAAATACTGCAATTATAGGAAAGTTAAAGAAGTGTTTTATTTACATTGTTTACACATGGAAAGGTGTTTCCTATCAATATAGCTAGTTTCTAAGTTATCCCCACAATTATTTGAAATGTTATTGAAAAAGGCAGCCAGATGTAAATTAAATTTATATTTGCATTGGTCTCTAGGTTTTAGGCCTTGTTTAGTATTTTTTCCTTATTTACCCCTCCCCCACCCTCCCTTTTTTCCACTTTCTTTCTCTATCCCTCTCTCTTCACCTTTACCCTCTTCCTCACACTCTTTTCTAATATTTCTGGGTTGCTCCCCCAATCTGTGTAATTTTAATATTTAATTGAAATGTCCATTCCACATATGAGCCATGGTCCGTTTTCTGCAGGTCTCTAAACCTTCTTCTATAAGACTCTGGGGTAATGGCCTAGTGGCCCCAACTGCCTGGGTTACAATTCTAGCCAGCAAAATCTCTGTACAGCCAGCAGCAGCATATTAAGTTCTTCCAGATGATCTCTGTATGGATTACAATATTGTGAAAGAGTGTTTACTAGTGGGCTACAGAATAAAAAGTAGCTAATACAAGTTTCCCGACATTCAATATAAGGAGTAAGTGCCAATAACATGAGTGCTCCAAAACACGTATAAAACAATATCGTGGGTTTGCATTTAATCAATCTCAAAATTATACATCGAAAAGCTTAATTAAGTATACAGCCCATGAAATGTTGTCCCAATTCAACCACTGCGACAGGTATCACGGTATGTCATACCGAAAGCACCAAAAAGCAATTGTAAGTCCTACTCAGGTCTAGCAGAAGTTCCGTGTTCTACAGGTAGAGCAACAGGAGAGATGGGAGTAATGAATGAAGAGCAACATGTGCTTGGAAAAAAGTGAAGTGGGAAAGGAGGAGGGGGAGGGTGGGAGGAGAGGGGAAATGAGGGTGGGACAACAGGAATGGAGCAACGCTGTTGTAATTTACAAGCCTAAAGTGGTTCCCTTTTCAGGCTCTGTATGCTCTTCATCTCCATCAGCACATCCAACATCTCCTCCGTGTGTGCATACATAATATTGCTAAGTTTCCTCGTATCGGGCTAGTTGGCCCCTCAGCATGGAGGTACTTTCCGCATGCCTGCGCATCCCCTCTGCTCTTTCAAGCCAAGCCTATAGGGACGGAGGGTCAGGGCTGCACCAAAAAGTTGGGATTGGGATTAACGCCACAAGGTCTGCGTCGTCCCCTGGGTTCTCCTGGGCACATTACAGCAAGTAGGAGGTGGAGCCTCCCTGATTGATGTCTAAGACTGGTTGGGCCCGTACAGGGTTAGCCTCTCCTGCACTCTCTTCTGGAACCACAATGTCAGTGTGGCTCCTCAGTCTAAGCCACACTGACATTGTGGCTCTGAACCTCCTCCATCAGTTCCTCTATGCGGACTGTTTTTTTATTTGTTGTTGGCCATCTGGCCCTATACTTCCAGTAGATCCTTTAGCGTGCTCTGTTTTAGTCGCCATCCACCACTAAGCTGCAGCTTAGGAGCTTGACTCTCTCATTGTTGGTCCCAAAAGTGAGGAAGCATTCCCCTGCTTGCCACAACCTGTAATGGAGCTCCTTAGATTGAGTACCTTCCTCAGGTCAGCTTCCTCGCTGATCCCAGGGGACTCTGGAGCACATCAGATCCAGTCACCAAAGCTGCACTGGGGTCTCTGGGGACCTTTTTCCACTGTCACAGGAGCCCACCACCACGGTTCTTCATGGTAAAGTCTTGTCCTCTACCCACAGGCAGACATTCCCTCTTCTGCTTCTTCTTGTAGAAATAAAGAAGTGCTCCTGACACCATCTTTACAAAATAACAGCAAAGTAGTCCAGGCACTCAAGGTCTTCATACATCAGCAGAATTTTTGGAAAAACAGGACAGATACAGCAATGTTTCGATCCCTTCAGGGATCACTGAGTGCCATGCCCACATGCGCCCACTTGTAGGGGAATGGACGCTTGCTGTATACTTTTTACTCCCCTTATTCACAATCATATTTAGACTGATTAGAATATTGTGCTTGTCCCATCTTAAATGTAATATAAATGAGGCTTAGTTATTTTTTTTTTTTATTCTTTATTTTTTCGTGCAAGAGTTAATATTACAAGCTTTCATGCTTTGCCACAACAGCAGTAGCATGTACCGAATTAAACAAGATTTTACATTTGTGGCACAGGATATAGTTGCACATTTTTTTTTTTTTTAAGATTCTTTATTTTTGATAATTTTGTAGTAATTTTCATTTTCAGTGGGGGAGGGTACAGAAGAAAACAAGGGGATAGGGGAATACAGTTGTCGGTACCAATGTTATATAGCATGTTGTCGGTAACAGTGACAATTAGATACAATACACAGGTTAGGTACACATCTTCCTTGGTTACAATATCTGTTGTTTGCTAATATACCATTACTCAGAACGCAACCGGTAGTGCTGTATTAATTCTAGGGGTTCGGGAAGGGGGGGGGGGGTACAGAATAAAAGAAGAAGGGGGTATGGATGCCCTGTCAAGTAATCATTATTGGTATCGGGTTGTATACCAAGGTATATGAGAATGATGTGATAGGTGGAGGTTACGTACGAGCGGGGGGGAGGCGCTTCCCCCCTGTACATGTGTGCTTTTCATACCAGAATGCCTCCCTGTATGTAGATATACTAGTCCTCCACATCGAAGTTCGCGACATATATCTGCAAAGGGTTTGGTTTTGTCACGAGCTGTTGAGGGAGGGAGCTATCCCGGAGGGTAGGAGGAGCAGAGGGGGGCAGGGGGGAGTCCAGTGTGCCCTGATATGCGTCGAAGACTGCCAATGCATGTCTGTTCGTTTCATTGTTTTTGTGGGTTTCGGTCTGTCTTCAGTTTGGTCTGAGGGTATCCGTCCCGTCTCCCCTCCCCCCCCCCAAGCCCCGGGGAGTATGTAGCCTGTCAACGTAACTTCTGACGTTGGAGGTCCGTGTGGGGGTATCACGGTATCAGGCGTGGGCCCGGGTCTTGGATGATTTTTTTTTTTTTTTTGTTAGCTCGGTTTTGTGTTTGTCCGGGTTTGTGTATTGTGAGAGCACAGCTCATAGAAGCTTATCGTCAATGTACAGGGGTGAGGCGGTAAGGTAGTAAGTGGGGGGGGGTGGGTCTCAGTGAGGTTGGTTTGTGTCTCATGCCTATGGGGGTCTCTTGTGGGTTATTGGTTAGGGGAAAGTCACGGCACGGGGCCCCGGTCCGGCGGGGTTGGTTAGTGGGCAGGTTCTAGAGGATTCTTTAGTTGAGAGGGTACGTCTTGTTCGAGTGCTGTGGTGGACCCATGTTCTATGGGTGCTCGGTTCTTTACTGAGTGTGTTAGAGTTACCAAGGAAGTGACGTGTCTCCCTCGATCCATGGATCCCAAATTCTATGGAAGCGTTTAGGTGTGTCGTGGATCAAAGATGTGAGTTTGTCCATTTGTATGTGATCGAGTATTTTTTTTGTGATGGTTGTTGGTGATGGGATTCGGGTAGTTGACCATAGTTCCGCTATTGCTCTTCTAGTTGCGAGGGCTATACGGGCGCTAAGTTTGTTTTCTGCCCTGGTTAAGTCTTCTAAGGGTCGTGAGAGTAACAGCGTCCATGGGTCTAGAGGGAATGGTTTGTGTAGGATCTTAGATAGTAAGTTTGTAATTTTTTTCCACAATGGTTTGATTTTGGGGCAAGTCCACCAGCAATGGAGGAACGTCCCTTGTTCACCGCACAGTTTCCAGCAAGTGTCAGGTGTTTTATGTATGATTGCTAAGCGTTTGGGCGTGAGGTACCATCGGAAGAGCATCTTATATGCCTGTTCCGTATGTGTTACACAGATGGATATGGATGCAGTAGCGTCCCATATATCTGCCCAGTCTGTGTTTTCTGCTGGGGGCCCTAGGTCCTTCTCCCATGCCGCTATGTATGGGAGTATGACTTGGGTGGGGTGGGTTGCTAAGGTTGTGTATAGCTCGGATATTTGTCCTTTCCTGGTCGGGCATTGTATGCAATCTCTCTCAAATCGGGAGAGTGTTGCCGTTCCTGCTTGTTGGATGATTGGGTTTGAGGCAAAGCTGCGCATTTGGATGAATCTAAAGTGATCGAATGTCGTCAGTGTGTCGGCATCCCTGATTTCGGAGAATTGTATTGTCTTATTGTTTTGGTATAGGTGATGCAACCTGTCTATATCTCTCTGGTCGAAGCTAGCGAAGTGTGTTGGGGTAAGCCCTGGCGGGAATAGCTTATTCCTCCATATCGGAGTCATTGGGGAGTGGAATGAGGATAGGTCGTATTTGTCCCGCAATTTGTCCCATAGGTCTAGAGATTGCGTAATGGTCGGGGCGGTTGGTGGGGGTAGGGGTCGATGGGGCTTAGGGACCCACATGTATAGAGATGGGTGATCTCTTCCAAAGATGGTATGTTCGATGTCTACCCATCGTTTAGTTTGCGGGGGTGCGTGCCAGTGTTGGATTTGGGCGAGCTGTGCCGCGGCATGATAATGTGAGAAATTTGGTAGTCCCAGGCCTCCTTGCTTCTTTGGGACATAGAGGGTGGATCTGCGGACTCTGGGTTTGCGTCCATGCCATATGAATTTGTCGACCGCAGTTTGTAAAGTTTTGATGTCTGATGTATGGAGGGGTATGGGTAGTGTCTGGAATAGGTATAGTAGTCTGGGCAATAAATTCATTTTTATGGATGCTATGCGGCCTAGCCACGATATTCCTAGAGTCTCCCATTTTCTAAGGTCGATGTGTGCTTGGCGCAGCAGGGGTGTGTAGTTTTTTTCATATAACTTGTGTGGGTCAGCTGGTAATTGGATTCCTAGGTACGTTATTTCTGTAGGGCAGATTCGGAATGGATATTTGTTTTTTAGGTTGGTTAGTTGTGAGTCTGAGAGTTGTATAGGCAGTAATTCGGATTTCGCTATGTTCAGTTTGTATCCTGCTACTATTGCGTATTCGTGTATGGTATCTAATAAGGGATCTATAGATTGATCTGGATTGGTGAGCGTGAGAAGTATGTCGTCTGCGTAAGCGGACACTGTGTAGGATTCTCCTCTGATGGTTACACCTTCTATGTTAGGATTGGTACGAATTGCTTGTAGGAGGGGTTCTAGTGATATCGCGAACATGAGGGGAGAGAGTGGGCAGCCTTGTCTCGTGCCGTTAAAGATCGGGAATCTAGGTGGAGAAATGTTAGGGAGTAGAAGGGCTCCCTGAGGAGAGTGGTATGTTGCCCGCAAGAATGCGAGGAACGAGGCCGGGAAATTCATGTGCTCTAATGTGCGATATAGGAAAGGCCACAGTAGGCGATCGAACGCCTTCTCGGCATCTAATGATATTACTGTGGTGGGGATTTTGCGGTGTTGGGTCAGCCAGATGAGGTCGATGTTTCTGCGTGTGTTGTCCAATGCCTGCCGGTTGGGGATAAAGCCTACCTGGTCTGGGTGGATTAGCTTGGCTAGGTAAGGGTTAAGTCTATTGGCCATCATTTTGCTCATAATTTTGAGGTCTACATTGAGCAAGGAAATCGGCCTATAATGGTCCGGCTCCGTGAGATCTTTGTTGGGTTTGGGGAGCAAGCATATGTTCGCTGTCGTCATGTCAGGTGGGAGGTGGTTTCCCCTCAGGGCAGCATTAAACACTGCACAGAGATGTTTGAGGAGCAGGGGGCTAAATTCTTTATAGTAGAGAGCAGTATAGCCGTCTGGGCCTGGGCTTTTATTAGGTTTACAGGACCCAAGTGCTGTCGCCACCTCTTCTACTGTCGCTTCAGCTTCTATGGCTTGTTTCGCTGCCTGTGATAGGGTGGGTAGCGTGAGACGCTGTAGGTAATTATCTAATTGCTCTCTGTATGTTGTAGTCTCTTGACTGAGGTGTGGGGAGTGGTTATACAGTGATTGGAAGTAGTGGTGGAACGTGTCGCCTATTTGTTCGGGCAGGTCGCTAATGGTACCTGTCTTTGTGCGTATAGATGATATTTTTTGGCTTCTACGCGTTTTTTGAGTCGTCGAGCTAGCATTGTGTCAGCTTTATTGCCTGTTTCATAGTATTTCTGTTTAAGCCACATCATTGCTTTGGTCGTGTCTGTATGTGTAAGTCGTTTGAGGAGGTCTCTGGTGGCGATTAGTTCGCGTAGTATTTGTGGTTGTGGGTTGCGTTTGTGGCTCATTTCTAGTCTCCGTAGTTCAGTTAGCGTTTCTGTTATTTGTTGTGTTTTTCTTTTTTTATGGGCAGAGGCTATGCTGATGATGGTTCCCCTGATTACTGGTTTGTGTGCGGCCCATAATGTTATTGGGGAAGTTACCGAGGGAGCGTTTGTGTCAAAATAATCCTTTATGGCTTTAGCGATTGAGAGCCTGATTTGGGTGTCATGCAGGAGTAGCGGGTTCAGCCTCCATGACCAGGGCCGTTTTAGTTCTGGAATGCGGATAGTGAGGGTTATGTCGGCATGATCTGACCACGAGATAGTGCCTATGGATGTGTGGGTTATTTGTGTCGTCAGGTTTGGGGAAATGAGAAAGTGGTCTATGCGCGAGTATGAGGTGTGTGGGTTTGAGTAGAAAGTATAATCGCGGGTAGACGGATGCTGCGCCCTCCATATGTCTACTAATGTTTGCGTGGCTAGGAATTGTGCAAAGTACGTGTCGTTTCTGGATGGTTGTGGGGTATTCGCATCACGGTTTGACCTATCTATAGCCGGGATATGCGTGGCGTTACAGTCTCCGCCTATTAACAATCGTTTGCCTGCGTAGGCTTGTATATGTGAGGCGTAGTGATGCCAGAACGTGCTGTTTGTAACGGATGGGGCGTATACTGAGCTTATGGCATAGGGGGTTGCGCCTATTTTACCCTCTATCGTAACGTATCTGCCTTGTGGGTCTGTGGTGCACTTGATGTCCGTCAGGGGGCACGTGGTTTTAAGTAGGATCGCTACCCCTTTTGTTTTTGTGTCTGGAGAGTGTGCCATGTAGCTCTGATTGTAGTATCGATTAGTAAGGGGGAATGCTCTTTTGGTCGTGAAATGCGTTTCCTGTAGAAGTAGAATATCTATGTGTTGTCTGTGTGCCCATCGTAGTAGGCCATGTCTCTTGGTGGGTGTGTTGAGGCCCCTGACATTGATGGAAACACATTTTAGTATGAGGGGCATTGTGGTGGTTAAAAAACCTAAGTTGGCTCTGTGACCCGCCTGTACGTACAGATCGTCGGCGGGTAGTGAGTAGTGATGGGCGGGCCGGAGAGCGGGCCGGGGTCCCGTGCCTCAGTTTTTGGGTGGGGGAAGAGGGTAGGGGGTGAATGGAGTGAGGGTATTGAGATAGAAGGCAAAGAACAGGGGTGGGGTTCTATCTACAAGGGCCCAGAGGGCAAAACTACTGGTCTTACTCGTTGCCAGTAGGTATTGGGGTGGTTCGCCTGACCGCTCCTTAAGGAGTGAAGGTAGGGGTAGGTAGTGTGGTGGTCTGTATTGGCGGGTAGCCAGAGTCACATTCTGGTCCTTTAGTCGTGTTATTACAATTAACTGTGAGATCGCAGTTGTGTGTGCCATAAGTCGATCCCTGTGGCATCGCCCCTTCCCCCCCGCCACCCCCCCTGTATGGTGGGGGCACCCGGGGGGGGGGGGAGAGGCTTCCCGTGTATAGTGTCAAAGGTCATGTTGTGGGATTATGTACAGTACCCAGAGTCAGTCGTCAGTTGAGGGATGTGGGTCTCTCCCAGAGGGCGATGCATCTCAGTGTGGCTGTCATCTATTGTTTTGGTTGCCCGGGGTGTGTGGGGCGCCTCAGCAAGTGGCTGTCGTTCAAACTGATGTAGTCCTGCACGGGATAGATAAGAAACGTTTATGCATTCTCGCCTGTCAAAATTACGATTAGGAGCATAATAGTAGTAAGATATTCTTTGTGTATATCCATTACTGGTACATTCCCATTGCTCTTACAGTTTCCCCAGTCCCCCCTTCCCGCCTCATTTACAACATCTATACATTTGCTATCCCAACATGCAATAAGTTTAGTGGGGTTTATGTTGCGAGGAACCTGGGGCCGGTATGTATTATGCCATTGAGTAACAATATACCATTGGTTCTATGGTGTCTCTTGGACTCTTGGATACGGCCTAGCAGTTCCATTGTGGTCGTATCAGGGCGTTGCTGTGCCTTTTATGTTTTGCTCTGGTCCCTCAGATCCTTGTGTGGTGCTCTTCCCAGGGGTCTTGGGGTCTGTGTGTGGTAGTGAGATGGGTAAGTCACCATGTTGGGGTTATTGTATGTCCATCTCATGTTTCCCCGTTCGTGGGGGGGTGTTCTAGGGTAATGTTTTACAGGAGGTCAGACATGCAAGTATTCATTTTGTGTAACAGATAATGAAAAAGGAGGAGTATAGGCGTTCAACCTTTTGCTTAATTTGTCTAACCAGTGTTGGTTTTATGCTCCTCTAGCATTGTAGGATAGTGTGTTTGCATATGGGGTGTCATTATACGCCTGAGCTAGTGGTGATTGATCAGTTAATGGATCTGAGCCAATTTCAAGTGTGCATATCACGGTGATGTTAATGTGAGTGCGCTGTTAGGGT
Organism: Pelobates fuscus; assembly: GCF_036172605.1. Taxonomy (NCBI): domain Eukaryota; kingdom Metazoa; phylum Chordata; class Amphibia; order Anura; family Pelobatidae; genus Pelobates; species Pelobates fuscus. The sequence continues at coordinate 139,761,862 of NC_086328.1, forward strand.
GGCAGACTCAAGGGTATATTAAGAGAAATTCCAGGGTATGTTAGTCAGCATGTGTGTCTCTAATAATAGTGTGTCATCCCAGTGGTGGTGGCGTTTTGTTTATTCATTTTTTTGTGTGTTTTTATTTATTTACTCATTTATTTATTTTATTATTATTTTTTTTTTTTTTTTTTTTCCTCTGCCTGTGCTTGGTGTCTCTTTTGGGTTGCAGGCCTAAAGCTTCCATGGGTATGCTTGGTTGTTGGTTGGGTTAGGCCTGGGAAGTTTTAATTATCGAGGGTATATGTGTGGTTGGGTGTGTGGTGAGGACTATGCTAAGGGTGTGCGGATAAATGCAGTCAGATCATTCAATAGTGGAGGAATACTTAAGTGTCCATAATGATGAAGCGTTTCTCATCTGCCATGCTGACGGCGGTGATATCAGTAGCTGTCGGAGCCTCGCCGCTGGAAAAGCCCCAGGTGGTTTGAGCGTGGTAGTCTCTGGGTATGGTTGCAGGTACGGTCTGTGTTAAGTTGCCTGGGATCTTCTTGCTTGTCGGTGGCGTTTAGTCCTGGGTGTCGAGATTCAGGTCAGCAGAGGGTGGTCGACGACGGTGGTTTGAGGCCTCTTCTCTTCGGGTTGGTGGTGTCTGGGCTATGGTGGATCTTTCTCCGCTGTTGGTCCCAGGGTAGGGGAGGCCCAGTCGCTCTGCGAAGCCGGCCGCTTCTGCGATGTTGTGCAGGGTAAATGTTTGGTTATTTCTGCGAACCGTTAGTTTAAAAGGGTGCCCCCAAGCGTATCGGATCCGTCTTCGAGTTAGTTCCAGGGTAAGTGGCCTCAGCTCTCTGCGTTTTCGAAGGGTGCTGGGGGCCAGGTCCTGGAAGAACATTACCGGGTGGCCTTCGATTTGTAGGGGGGTATCCCTGGCTGCTCTCATTATGGCCTCTTTTATGTGGAAGTAGTGTAGCCTTACGATTACATCTCGCGGCCGGGTCATTCCAGGTGTAGGGGCTCTCAGGGCCCTGTTGGCGCGATCCAGTAGGAGCTCGGCTGGGGGTGCTTCTGGGAGCAAGCTACAGAACGTCTCCCTTATGGTGGATGCTAGGGACTCCATATCGATTGCCTCGGGTATGCCCCTTATTCTTATATTGTTTCGGCGCGACCTGTTATTAAGGTCTTCCTGGGCATCCTCAAGTTGTTTCATTTGGTCTCTGAGATCGCTTATGGTCTGTTCTTGTAGGTCTGCCCTGGTTGCAGTGGCGGCCATTTTGTCTTCAAGTGAGCTGGTACGTTGTACGAGGTCGGTGAGGCCTGCCCGTATGGGTGCCAGATGTTTAGTAAATTCTGCAGCCATGTTTGCCTTGATGTCGTGTAGTAGGCCTCTAAGGTCATCCCTCGTGATAGGGTTGGCATTGTGGTGGTGGCTAATGTCGCTAGCCGTCGAGTCGGAGTCATACTCCTTTTGCTCCCCGGCCTTTTGATCCTCCTCCGGCCTGCGGGTTTTGAAGATCGGGGCCACGGCCGACCCCTGTTTAGATTTTCTTCCGCCGCCCATAGTTTCGGGTGCGCCTCCGTTTGCGGGCACTGTGGTATATTTTCCGGGGTAGAGTTAATCGTCAATTGCTGCTAATAATAGCTTTTGTCGGACCAGTCTGTGCGGAGCTCTAGCAAAATGCCGCCATTCACACCGGAAGTCAGGCGCCGCTTCCATGAGGCTTAGTTATTAATCTGTGGGTATTGGTGTCTCTGTTGGATATGATATTGTTACAGAGGGCTTGTGCTTGAAAGCTAATGGACATTGATATCAAGGGACTAATTATCTAAAAGGGAATCAAGACATATGGCAGATGTGAGAGTTGATTGTACAGAAATCAGACATCCAGGCCACTCATGTGTGACTTCTCACACCTTGCAGAGTAGCTCTGTAGGGGGTCCCAGCTTCAAAGAGGAATTTGGGGTGACTTCCCAAACATTCCAGTTAACCCCTTTTGAAATTGTATTTTTGGAGTAGTTTAGAATATTGTCTATTTTTCTGTAGAGGATCTTGAACATGAAACTCCTGTTGTATTGTATGGGAGACTCCATGTAGGGATCTGTGCATAAAAGCCATGTGTAACCAAATAAACATCAGTAAAGATCAGTCGACTCCCAGAGCTATGTTTCGTCTGGTTGGGGGAATGGGTATTTCCTTGTACTGATGGTGCCTGTATGCTTTGATGGTTTCAGAGGAGCTGTAGGAAGTAATTAGCAGAGGTAACTGGTTGGGCTACCTGTGGTCCGCTACAGAAACATTGCTGTATCTAACCTTTCTTTCCAATAGATCTGCTGATGTATGAAGACCTCAAGTGCCTGGACTACTTTGCTGTTACTATATGGATTAGGGATTGGCCAGCCCTAGGTACAGGTGATGGGAGTGCAAGTGATTAAGCTTTTAGCACAAGTCCATAGGCTCTCTCACCATGTGACCATAATCTAACGGTGACATTAAATTCCTAGGGTCCATATGCCCACCTTTTCTAAGATTAAGTGCATAGTATTTTTATTAAGCATTTCTGATTCATTTGGTGAATGAACAGGTTTGAAATCTAAATGGTCCCTTTTTTGTATTTGGTTGTCAATTGAAGCTGGGAATCAATACAAATAATGTTTGACTAGTTTTCAGTTTGATTTGAAACGTTCTGTCTTGGGAACTTAGCTCAGCAGTAGTCATTGGATTTAGAAAGTAAAGATCAAGTGTTTTTAGAACTCTAACAGCACTCTAATACTACAGTATCATGATATAATTATATAACATATGTATCACTCCCTCAGGTGACATACTCTCTGCTGAGATGTTGGATATATTGCTTCTTGGTAGAATAGTACACTGTTGTAGGTTAGGCAACATCTGAAATGCACTTACATATCTTTAAAGCTCACATTCACTAATGGGGATGTATATTGTCCCGTGGATATGAACATAACAGTATGTGTTATTGGAGTGTTCCCTTACACTGTTCACCATATTCAACCATTCTATTCATTAGGCATGATGTGTCCTGTCCCTCCCATTTTTCCTTTAGATGTGCTTCAAACATACCTGGTGTTTTCATTGCAGAATACCCTAGAGCAGTGGAAAGCCGAGCTCTCAAAACACATTATCCATTATTCATTTTCCATACCTACTTAAAGAAGTCATGAGCAAACGCATGTAAGTCATAATTCTGAAAAATTGCTTGACCTAATGGCAATGAAACCTTGAATTGTTACCCTGTGTAAAGTGAAAGTTAATCGTAATTCAACCCACTGAATTCTTGCTTTTTCTCTCCCTGAATGCAACTGGTTAATCAGACAGCAAATTGATGGGACTCAAACACGTGGACATCAGTGAGGGAATAATCATTGTAAGTGATCCATAAGATCCATGTTACTCCGCAGGACTTTTATCTGAATCAACACCTCAATTTGATGAGTTTTGTTTTCCTGGTGTAAATACTGGGCTAGAACAATACTGAGACAAAACATAGCAGAAATATAATCTGTAGCATCTATAAACCCTGGCATGCCCACCACCCAATAAATACAAAAAACACAACTAAAACCAAGTTTAATGAAACATGTTATTACCTCCTCAAAAAGCATTTGAAGGGAGGTCGTTTTCAACACTTTTTGAAGAAGCTTCTTAGTTGCACTCTAAAAGGGGCATGCTTTGTGACAATATTAATAATGTCAGTGGGTAAGCAGGGGCTTGTAGGTAGCTGAGCCAAGGACTCAAGGGATAGATAACCAGGCACTTGGAATCTATTGTTTGATACTTAGGACCTAGACATTGGGCATCACATAGTAACAAGGGGGTTGGAGGATTATGAGGGCACCATATTGGGACAAAGAATCCTCAAGACCTCTGGTTCCTGGTGTAAAAAAGGGACCTAAGCACTGGCCCTCCTTTTGTTATTAAACATTTTGAATTATCGGGCTTGGGTCAGCCGGACTTAGAAACGCAAGCAAACAATACACATAAATACCCACAATTAACAAGAGCAAATAAAAAAAAACGGATGTTTCTGGGCCCCTGTCCCTTTTCTCATGTATAATGCCCTTAGGACACAAGGTTATTATACATTTTTATAATTAAAATTTCGGGATCTCACAAGTGAGCCCAGTGCAACAAGCCTGATGTACGTGTATTTTTTTCTCAAGCTTCAATATATACACATTACCCTGCATACAGTGGCAGCTCTAGACTTTGTGAGGCCTTAGGCGAAACTCCGACATGAGACCCCCCACTAACACCCATAGTGAAAACAAATAGGGGTTCTTTGTGTGTATAAGGAGCTGTTATATTGAAGGGCGGGCTTGCAGAGCTGAATACACAGAGCTAGTCTCTGTGTTCAGCATTCAGAGGCTTGCAGTGTCGCGGCTCCCTGTGTCGCTGCGTTGTGAGCTCTATGACTGTAGTTATCATATATGTTCTTTATATATATTTCCCCATGTTTTGTATATGTATGTATATTATATATGTTGCCATTTTACTATTGCATTGCCCCTACCATACCACCTTTACATTGCAGATATGGACACACACACTTACACGTTTTACACTATTCTTTGTTTATTCGTTTTTTTGCTGTCGAGCTTTACAGAAGGCTTTGTCTGATACGTATATGTATATATGTATACATTTTTATGTGTAGACACAATTAAGGGTTAATTATTTAGACAGTTTATCTCTTCTATTCTTTCTAATACATACACACATACAAGGCATCTCTTCTAATCTTTCTAATACATACACATTTCAGCAGCTATACATGGGTTACATGTGTAGTAATACACACAGGGGAGATGAATTGCTCTCACTTAGCACTTTGCATCCAGAATACCATGTTTTGCTGTGATAAATCTCCCCGGTGCTATGTGTGCTAGCAGGAAAAAATACAGTATGATTGGGGCAAAACCACACCAGCTCTATATTGGCTAAAGTACCCCAATGGTAAAACAAAACAAACCCAAAACAGCTACAAGATCCCACACCCCATACAACACTTTCGATAACCAAGCCTTTTAGCTCAACTGAAATGTTCATCCAGTTGTGAACTTACCTACTGTCCTCAAGGCAAATCTAAGGTGAGTCCTACACCAACTACTTTGGCCTGTATGCTTTCATTTTAATTGTTTTATTTGCCAAAATGAAATGTCAAAGCAAGACTGAACATTGTGGGCGTTCTGTACAATTATCCCAGCACACAGTATGGCGGGGTCCACAGGGAGAAGAGCTTCCATACAGCCCACATTACCCTCTCTGATAATGGAAGAGATAAGGCAGCTGTACTAGTGATAAAAACATGGGTACGCGGCTTCTAAAAATCATCTGTTTTCCAAAGGAAGATAGGACCAATACCTGCGCACGCCTGCTTATACCATTGTATGCACATTTTCATCACTTCATTAATGGACCACATTAGCAGGACAATGAGGTTTTACTGAAAATGTAATTATTTTTCTGAAAATTGAGAAGTGCTGACATTCTGCATTTGCAGACACAAAAAAACCCTTTCTCATGTGTGCTATTTGTATCCAGGGGTTGCGATATCGCCACCTGGCTTTCCATCTCATATGTGTGAACTGACATTATTCTGCATATGTGTACAGTTTAATATTAATAACACAAGCATTTCAGCACACCTGATGACGTCAGAACATTGGTCCTATTTTTATCTTTTTTGTCTAAGGAATAGAAGCTTAAAAATGAGCTTGAATTGCCACAAAGGGCACTGCTTGTACACCTTGATGGTACATAGTGGGCAATACAATGAATGATTGGCAGGTCAGTGGGAGGAACGTTTTTTACAGATTCCATATTAGCAGGTTCTACACATTTATGATTTGTAGTCCTGCTAGCACAATCAATAGAGGAAATGTGATTCGTGTTCATAATACATATTTACCTACATGTAATAAAACATGTGTAGTGGTTATTTAACTGTTTTAACTTTGTTCATTTGTGTATTAACCTCTGCCAGGATTATTCACTAAAGAGAGAATTTCAAGTGAAATTCATATTTATGACCAAAATAAAAACACAGCTGACTTAAAGAATGATTTCAAACCAGCTATTTTTACCCTAAATGTGAAATTCAGTTTGAATTCTTACCGTATTGAATAATCCTGTGTAAACCATAGGGGAAAGGTAGTGAATAGAAATAGCCACAACTAATATTGCACCCAAGGAAAAGAATGTTAACATCGAGCATATTATCCCCAACATGTTCAATTTGTTCTATCTAGTGAAATATATGTGCATATAACTTTAACTCCTTAGTGACCAAGGACGCATCAGGTACATCTGACAAAAAAACGGTCCTTAAGGACCGCGGACGTACATGATACGTGATACATGATACATCCGCGGCTAATTAGATCGTTTCCAGACGCTCTAATGGTATTGCAGCGATGTCTCAATATCGAGGCATCATGCAATACCCCCCCTCACTGCCGGGCCGACAGGTGATCGCCATCAGGCAGGCTTCCTATGCTCTGCTCGGAGGAGGCACTCAGTAAAGAGAAAATACATTTAACAAATAATACAATTAAAAAAATAATTAAATAAAAAAATACCCCTTCCCTCCCTCTCCCTCCATAAGTACTTACTCAATCATCGCTGTTCCCCCACCGGCGATCGGAGTTCTTCTTCTATGGGGGGACTGTCTGACAGCCCAGACAGTCCCCCCTGTACAAATTAGGACCACCAGGGGCCATGTGACTGACCGGCCACATGGCCGCAATAGGTGTCCATAGTGCTGCCAGCAGGGGGACTGCCTGAACTGACAGGCAGTCCCCCTGCTGGTGAAAAAAGTAAAAAAAAAATAAAAAAAAAATTAAGTAAATACATTTAAAAAAAATACATATTATTATTATATGTATGTATATTATTATAATATGTATACAATTAGTAGTTTTCTGGCACTTTTCCCTCCTCCACACAGCCTATTGAAATAACAATAGGCATACTAAGTTATTTTATTAAAAATAAATAAAAAAGTGTAAAAATAATTTGAAAGAAAATTAAAAAAAAAAATATATATATATATAATTTTATTCTAACTGTATTTTGATATTTATATATATATATTTCAAAATACACTTAGAATGATTATATATATATATATATATATATATATATATATATATATATATATAAAAAAATATATATATATATATGTATATATAAATAAAAGAAAATACGAAATATACATATGTCCATATACATAATTACATAAATAATTTCATAAATATACACGTAGACTTCAAATATTTCAATATATATATATATATATGAAAAATCGTGAAGAGAGCACTCCAGAGGATATTTTCAATTAAATTCTATATGTGATGAAGAGGATCAACGTTTCGACCCAAGAGGTCTTTGTCATATAAAATTTAACACATATAAAATTTAATTAAAAATATCCTCTGGATTGCACTCTTCACTATTTTTCATACATACTTACGCTGTGCAGCACTGAGATCATTGCGAAGCTGATTAAAAGGTAGAGTGCGGGGGGCGGAGCTTGACTGGCTTCCTGAGCAGACGCTCGTATGCTGAGCTCCTGAAGCCAAAATTGAAAAATCGCCCAAAAATCGATAATAATGGCTCGCACCTACACGAGCTTGCCATGCCTGGGATCAGTAAGCCTCACTGAACCTCCCGATACCACTCGTCAGAAAATCGGTGCACGGCAACCCGAGACATTTAGCCGCGGCCTGCAGGCACTGGACAAGGGGAGAGACGGCCGCTTTCCCTGTCCTCTCGCTGGCGGCCCGGGAAACAAGATACCCCCCCGGACCGGTGGGGGTTATGCCGGTCCCACCATGGGAGCAAGCCCGGCCATACTGCGGACAGCCACCTCAACCACGCAGTCGGCCCGCGACAATTGGGCAAACCGTAATGGCGGACGCCACGTGGGTGACTAGCCACTGCACAGAGGAGCATGATATCCTGAAGCGGATAGAGCGTACATTTGCAGCCTTTTGGGAGCGACTAGCTGACAGATTGGAACAAGAACTGCCCTGCAAGCCAAAAGTCGCCTTGCCCGATGTACCATCACCCAGCTCCCGCCATCGGCAAGCTATCCTCAAGCGGCAAAGATTGGGAAAATGGCGCCAAAAACGACGACGCCCTCAACCTACTCACATCCCTGTTCACAACCGCAGAGCAAAAGGCGGGAACCCTCCTGTGAGAATGCCGCGACGTCGGTGGGGATGCAACAGCAAGCACACCACCGAGAAGGCTTCAGGTGGAACCCCTCCACCGACTGCACCCACCTGCCGATCCACTGTGAATCGGGTAAGCACGCAGCAAGCAACATGGCAGCAGGGCACTGCACACCAAGATCACAGAGTAGATTACCCCATCAAGCCCACTCACCACTCAGCAGCGACGGAAAACGTCCACCAGCGACAGACGTCCCCACAGATGGTGTTCCGAGCACTCCAGACTCAAGCCAGCGACAGACATCGGCGGAAAGCCTCCCCGAAAAAAAGGGAGGACGGAGCCCTACAGCAGCAGTTATCCCACCGTTGTCCTCAGGGCAACCGCCAAGCGCAGAGACTAAACGCAGGAATCGGCTGAGTGCTGATAAGGGGCCATCAAGCTGCATCTGCCTAAACATGGGACATAGAGAGAGCTTAGCGGCCGCTAGCTCCATATTACGGGACACTTGTAAGCCAGCCAGATGAAGCCCTTAAAATAGTAATCCATAGACTGCATGCTGAGTCTACCTAGGCTTAGACTAGTCAGTTTTCAGTGAATGTTATACTCTTATGTTCCTTTTTATTTTTTAATTGTATTTTTTCTTAATTTTCCTTACTTTAGTGCACTCTCACTAATAAGCTACTTAAAAGTTAGGATCCACGAGCTATGTTTAATCTTCTAGTCAAGCAGACTTAACATGAGAATCACTATCCCCAGACTAGCTGGGATACAAGCGAGACTTAACCTATTGGTGCCCTTGCTGTCTGCAACTTATGCTCCGTAACATATATGTTTATTTCAAGTTTTGCAATGTCATGCTACGTTACTGATTGTTATAATGCAGCTAGGCACTTACAGCGCAACTAAATGAAGCAGAAATGTTTAGATGACAGTCCACTTATTTCGCTATTATTTTTATTTCTATTTTTATTATCTCCCAACATGTAACTAACTTATACTGTTTTACCTAGTTGGTGATGTGCGCTAAGTTACTAAGCCCCTCAGACCTTAGTCCCATGATGTGATTTCATGTACAGCTGACTAACCATAACTAGTTTTACGTATTGAACTGGTATATTCAGACTTAGCGATACCCGCATTAAAGCAAGTGATAACAGTGTTATAGCGAGATACAACAGTATTATAGCGAGGTACAACAGTATTACAGCGAGGTACAACAGTATTATAGCGAGGTACAACAGTATTATAGCGAGATACAACAGTATTATAGCGAGATACAACAGTATTATAGCGAGGTACAACAGTATTATAGCAAGATACAACAGTATTATAGCGAGATACAACAGTATTATAGCGAGGTACAACAGTATTATAGCGAGATACAACAGTATTATAGCGAGATACAACAGTATTATAGCGAGGTACAACAGTATTATAGCGAGATACAACAGTATTATAGCAAGATACAACAGTATTATAGCGAGATACAACAGTATTATAGCGAGGTACAACAGTATTATAGCGAGATACAACAGTATTATAGCGAGATACAACAGTATTATAGCGAGATACAACAGTATTATAGCGAGATACAACAGTATTATAGCGAGGTACAACAGTATTATAGCGAGATACAACAGTATTATAGCGAGATACAACAGTATTATAGCGAGATACAACAGTATTATAGCGAGATACAACAGTATTATAGCGAGGTACAACAGTATTATAGCGAGGTACAACAGTATTATAGCGAGATACAACAGTATTATAGCGAGGTACAACAGTATTATAGCGAGATACAACAGTATTATAGCGAGGTACAACAGTATTATAGCGAGGTACAACAGCATTATAGCGAGATACAACAGTATTATAGCGAGATACAACAGTATTATAGCGAGATACAACAGTATTATAGCGAGATACAACAGTATTATAGCGAGGTACAACAGTATTATAGCGAGATACAACAGTATTATAGCGAGGTACAACAGTATTATAGCGAGATACAACAGTATTATAGCGAGATACAACAGCATTATAGCGAGATACAACAGTATTATAGCGAGATACAACAGTATTATAGCGAGGTACAACAGTATTATAGCGAGGTACAACAATTATAGCGAGATACAACAGTATTATAGCGAGATACAACAGTATTATAGCGAGATACAACAGTATTATAGCGAGGTACAACAGTATTATAGCGAGATACAACAGTATTATAGCGAGGTACAACAGTATTATAGCGAGGTACAACAGTATTATAGCGAGATACAACAGTATTATAGCGAGGTACAACAGTATTATAGCGAGGTACAACAGTATTATAGCGAGATACAACAGTATTATAGCGAGGTACAACAGTATTATAGCGAGATACAACAGTATTATAGTGAGATACAACAGTATTATAGCGAGGTACAACAGTATTATAGCGAGATACAACAGTATTATAGCGAGATACAACAGTATTATAGCGAGATACAACAGTATTATAGCGAGGTACAACAGTATTATAGCGAGATACAACAGTATTATAGCGAGATACAACAGCATTATAGCGAGATACAACAGTATTATAGCGAGATACAACAGTATTATAGCGAGGTACAACAGTATTATAGCGAGGTACAACAATTATAGCGAGATACAACAGTATTATAGCGAGGTACAACAGTATTATAGCGAGGTACAACAGTATTATAGCGAGATACAACAGTATTATAGCGAGGTACAACAGTATTATAGCGAGATACAACAGTATTATAGCGAGATACAACAGTATTATAGCGAGGTACAACAGTATTATAGCGAGATACAACAGTATTATAGCGAGATACAACAGTATTATAGCGAGATACAACAGTATTATAGCGAGATACAACAGTATTATAGCGAGGTACAACAGTATTATAGCGAGATACAACAGTATTATAGCGAGATACAACAGCATTATAGCGAGATACAACAGTATTATAGCGAGATACAACAGTATTATAGCGAGGTACAACAGTATTATAGCGAGGTACAACAATTATAGCGAGATACAACAGTATTATAGCGAGATACAACAGTATTATAGCGAGATACAACAGTATTATAGCGAGGTACAACAGTATTATAGCGAGATACAACAGTATTATAGCGAGGTACAACAGTATTATAGCGAGATACAACAGTATTATAGCGAGGTACAACAGTATTATAGCGAGGTACAACAATTATAGCGAGATACAACAGTATTGAAGCGAGAGATAACAGTATTGAAGCGAGAGATAACAGTATTGAAGCGAGAGATAACAGTATTGAAGCGAGAGATAACAGTATTGAAGCGAGAGATAACAGTATTGAAGCGAGAGATAACAATATTCAAGCGAGAGAAAACAGTATTAACGCGAGAGAATGCAGTATTAAAGCGAGAGAAAACAGTATTTAGCCATAGCATGTTACTATATATAAAATGAGGTAGTTAATCATAGGAGACTTTGTTCATATGTTATGTCGACCCTATTTTGTGCAACTCTTGAACGTTTCCCTCTCTTTTTCTGTACCCCCATAAGCATATGCCTCAACAAAAATAAAGAATTAAAAAAAAAAAGGTAGAGTGCCAGACCTTGCATATATATATATATATTCAAATTTTACGTGCAGATCTATGTAATATTTTTACATAATTAAGCAATTTTATTAATTACAATTTGAGGGACCTGCCTGACAACCCAGGCCAAAAGTCCAGAGAATTTAATTTGCTAGCAATATATTTAACCCTGTAACTTTCCAAATCACCCTAAAACCTGTACATGGGGGGTACTGTTTTACTCGGTAGACTTTGCTGAACACAGATATTAGTGTTTCAAAACAGTAAAACATATCATAGTGATAATATTGTCAGTGAAAGGGACATGTTTTGCATTTTTCACACACAAAAACAGCACGTTCACTGATGATATCATTGTTGTACACTAATATTTGTGTTCCTCAAAGTTCCTCCCGAGTATAACAGTACCCCCTATGTACAGATTTTATAGTGTTTTAGGGTCAAATATGAGGCTGTTTTTTCACATTGAAATTTGACAGATTGGCCTTTAAGAGCGTATGGTAGCCCAGGAATGAGAATTACCCCCATGATGGCATACCATTTGCAAAAGCAGATAACCCAAGGTATTGCAAATGGGGTATGTTCAGTCTTTTTTAGTAGTCACTTAGTCACAAACACTGGCCAAAGTAAGCGTTCATAATTGTTTTTTGCATCTTTAACACACAAAAAAATATAATATAAATGCTAACTTTAGCCAGTGTTTGTGACTAAGTGGCTACTAAAAAAGACTGGCCATACCCCATATTGAATACCCAGCGTTGTCTACTTTTCAAAAATAAATGGATTGATGGGGGTAAATTACTTCAAAAATGTCCCAAATAGGACATGGGTGCATGATGAACAGCTGTGAAAATTCCAAGCTGGGAAACTGGAATGCGCACCCTCCAAATAATAGCCCCCAGAGGACCCGACACACCTATACATGGGGGGTATCACTGTACTCGGGAGATGTTGCTGAACACATATTGGGGTGTTATTTGGCAGTAACCCTTTAAGTTCTCAGTACATGTGTTCTTAAATTGCTATGCGAGTCAAAAACATTACCAATTATTGTTTGTTTTTTTAATTTGTAAATAGATTGGTGGTAAAATGGTTGCAGGAAAAGAGTCAAAATATCCCAATATACCTTAGGTTGTATTTAAAAAAAAAATATATATATATATATGCATGTGAAGGGTTATTCAGGGATTCCTGACAAATATCAGTGTTACAATGTAACTTTAATTTAAAAAAAAATGGTTGGGAAATAGCAAAGTGCTACTTGGACTTATTGCCCTATAACTTGCACACACAAAAAGCTAAGAACATGCTAACATTGGGCATTTCTAAACGCAGGACAAAATGTAGAAACTATTTAGCATGGGTGTTTTTTGCGATTGTAGATGCGTAACAGATTTTGGGGGTCAAAGTTAGAAAAAGTGGGGTTTTTTTTACAGTTTTTCATCATATTTTACATTTTTTTTTATAGCAAATTATATGATATGATGATAATAATGGTATCTTTAGAAGGACCATTTAATGGCGAGAAAAACAGTATATAATATGTGTGGGTACAGTAAGTGAATAAGTGAAATATTACAGCTAAACACCAACACCGCAGAAATGTAAAAAGAGCCCTGGTCCCATATGGTAAGAAAATTGAAAAGCAGTCTAATCTCTAAGGGGTTAATTATCAATATATTATTACATTATTGTTTCAGAGGGTCAATTCATAATATATGTGAATATAACACACAGATAAAAAATACGTGGACATACAATTGTATGACATTTCTTTTCAACATATAAATGGATTTGAGATTTTTAATTTCTATATTTTAATTTGAAATATATATTTTTACATTTCTTCTGAATATGTGTATATTTTGTCATTCTGCATTTGTTATTTTCATAACCTTTGGTATTTGTTGTGTTTTTCATGCATAAATGGATTACACATAACTCCCATAACTCGCTATAAATCCTCCTCACTAAGCTCTCATTATATTATTGAATTTACAGATCTTTCCAGAACTTACATTTTCCCCCTTTTTTTCCTCTAAAACGTTTACAATGTATGGAAAAAATAGCTTGCTTGTGTCTTCCCAGGTAACTAAGGAAAATCGTTGCCCAATTATATTGTATGCAATACCATGTTGCCAAAACCATACAAAATACTATAAAGAGCCTACAATGTGGGAATAATGTGTCTTTTTCCCCAAAAACTAGTTTGAAGTCTGTGTTCACATGAGCTAAAGTCTTCAGTCAGAACGCTGAGATTTTAAAATGTACAGTCGAAATGAAATGATCCGATGGTCAAATGCCTCACAACGGATGTCACTGAGGAATAATAAGAGTCTAGATGCAGTTGGCATCTTTTTGCATCGAATATCGCTTTTTTTTACGATAATGGTTTTTTTATAAAGACAGTCCAGCAGATAAACCAAGGACTCTAACTTCCATGCATTAACTAAAGATCACATTACATCTGTATTGATCCTAAATTGATACATTAAGAGGCAATATCAGTTTGTTTTCTCTTGATCTACAGTGTGCAATAAAATATTAATTCACTTGACATGGGCGAAGATCCTGCCATCATCTGTTATGCTCACAATAGGTGTACCAATACATAGAAAAGGTGGTCAGTGGGCGGCGTTCAGGGCTTGTACTGGTTAGTTAAACATTCCCAGTCCAGTCCGTAAGGTTGTCACATTGAGCTCAATGGGGCATTGCTATGATGAAGCATAAAAGTGCTTTACCCAAACTGTGGCCACAGAGGTTCAGACACAGAATGTTCTACCATGCTATTGTATTTTGCAACATTATGAGGACTTATCGTTGGAGCTAATGGAACGAGAAAGAATGTAGAGCCCCAACCATTCCTTTTCTGCCCAAAATTACAGTTAACACTAAGCAATTAGGAAAGTAATGTTCTCTTGCCATCTGTCAAGCTCAGAGTTCCTTGCTGGGCTACAAAGGAAAAAGTGTGCAAGGCCATTTGTCCTGAGAAATGCAGATCATGTTTGTGGTCTTCAAAATCTCATTGTAATTCTCTCTCGATCTCTTATTTTTCTTTTTTTTTTATAATTTGGGCATATATAAGAACATATCTCTGTTTTACTTATGTATACAAGTGAGTTAATGTTTACATACTTTGACAGAACAGGTGGTGAAAGCATTCTTATTTGACGTTTGCTCTTACATCCACTTGTAAGGAAAAAAATTATCAACATTTTTTATCTACGCATTGTGCTAGCCAAATTGCTAGTGAACATTGAGAAATGTCGTTCTTTATGGTTGCTTTCTAGAAAAGTGTTACTCAACACCTTGTTTATATTTCTACACTGCCATAGCAAAGGGTTTACTCTTATCTAAATTATATCAAGTACGTTAATGTGATTTCAGGAGAGGTGGCCAATAGTGTGATTGATCCACAACTGGTATGACCATCTCAAGGCTACTTCACAACTTATGTGTGACACACTGCTGGAAAATGTAGCCACACTTTTCAGAAGACTCAATGAGCAACTGAAAAGTCAATTGCATGGATAACTCTCCTGAACAGACATTAACCTAGGACTAAAGGGAAATAATCACTTTGAGCCAATATTCTGCCAAAATGGAGGACAAAACTGATCCACTTTGGTGGGAAGTTCAACCTTAGAGGGGCATGCTGGTTAAAGGAAAAGCCACATAAGTCATAAATGTCTGCAACTCCTAGCAGCAGTAGCAGTAACCCAAAATATAGCTGAATAGACTGAAACAGTTTGGCAATAAATATCTGCGCTGTGTGGTGGAACCCACTGAAGCCCTTCAAGAAAGATAAGAAGTGCCTCTGAAACATGAGCTGCTGCAGTGAAATAAATACAATGGAAATCTGGGAGGTCCTCACGTGTCCCCCCAATCACTGTCCAAAGGAATAGAAGCAACTTTCATACGGTGACGTTCTCTCAGGTGCTTGCTGACTGTGGCAGCAGCAGCCACAAGAGACTTGTACTGTAAAAGTTATATGTTATTTGAAATACCAAGCACTACATGTACCGTGTATTTACCAGCAATGTTAATGTAATCGGTTGAAACAATGTTGCCAGTAGCGTAATTGGGGTCGTGGGTGGCCGCCGTTCGCCTAATCTCCACGTGGCGGCGGCCATCTTAGCTACCGAACAGCGGTGTTTGGTCGTCGAGCGTCTGGAACTAAAATCGGACGCTCGACTAACCAGACACCGCTCAGACCTCCAGGAACCCCAAAACATACGATTCAAACTGCCGAACGGCCCGCCGTTCGGTAGTTTGAATTCCCCAGAATAGGGGAGTCATCCGAACGAAGATTAGAGTCGGATGGCTGAACTGTTCGGTAGTTTCTGTTCAGTGAAATAGACCGACTACAGGGCCAGAATCTATGGAGCTGTTTTCGGCTACTGAATCCCTGCAGTCGGTCAAATCTTTAAATGTCTGTAACTCCCGAACCCCTGGTCTGATCTGGGTGAATTTTGAATATGTTGCTCACCCAGAGCAGACCTACCAGGGGACCCCTCATTTGTCACCGTACCCCCTGTATTTAGGGGACATCCAGAAACTGGGGAAAACTCTGTTCCCACTAATGAGATTAACTGTTAATCTAAGGGGAGGAGAGGGAGAGGAGGTGACTACGACATGATTGGTTATTTGAAGTTACCTCCCTTGCCTGGGAAAAAGACATAAAAGCAAATGTGTAAATAAAGCTGGCAGTTGACCTCCAAGCTATGTGTCGTCTAGTTCTTGGAGGGAAGGGATTGTAACTACGCTACCTGTTTATACCTGTCTTGGATTGCTGTTCCTGTCTACCAGCGGAGCTACCTTGGATCATACCTCTACTCCGCTACAATTGGTGGCAAGCAACGGGATCATACTACACAGCAAGAGGCGTTCAGCAGGAATTAAAAAGGACTGAATGGAAACGGATTATACCCTCTTGAAACGGGACACGCTAAAATAGTTACTAGAAGCGAGAGGGAGGATAGCAAGCAACAAAACCAAGGCTGTCCTAATCGCAGAGCTCATGGAAGGAGACGGAGTCGCAGCTGCTGCAGCACCTCCAAGGGAGGAGGAGGAAACTGAGTTCACCAGGGAATATAGGACCAGGATGGCTCTATTCCCACCAGCCATGGCAGAGCAGAGAGCGGACCAGGTGTACAACGATGTACAGGCATACCTTATGCAGCGATCAACGCAGAGGAACCAACAAGCGGGGGAGGGAAGCGCAACGTCTGCCCCCACCCCGCCAACAAAAGCTAAAGTACCATACCAGGTCTTTAAAGCGTTTATTGATACCGAGGGGGACATTGATGGCTATTTACAGGACTTTGAACGGTTGTGCCAGCTGCATGCCATTAGCACTGAAGACCAAGTGCCAGTGCTAGCGGGTAAACTATCAGGCAGCAGATGCCTACCGAGCTATGCCGGCCGAGGATATCCGGGACTATCAGAAGGTAAAACAAACCTTGCTCGCACGGTATGCCCTTACACCTGAAGCATACCGAACACAGTTCCGGAAACTACTCAAATCAGGAAAAGACTCGCATGCAGAATTTGCACACCGCCTACAACGGGCAGCCAACGGGTGGCTCGAGGCAGCCAAAGCCGTCACGGCCCAAGAGATCAAGCAGTTGATGGTGCTGGAACAGTTCTATAAATGTTTGTCCACAGAGCTACAGATCTGGGTAAGAGACCGTAAGCCCCGTACTCTGCAAGAGGCCGCTCAGCTAGCAGATGAGCACCAGGACTCCCGGCGGGAACAGCATTTATCCATTAGAGTGCAATCCACGCCAGCTGTTCCCCGACTTACCCCAGTAGAGTCGCCCCGACCAGGGGGAACCTACCAGTCCCAACCTCCCCGGTACAAAAACAGGGCATCTATCCGGTGCCATGCATGTAACCAGATGGGTCACATACAACGAGACTGCCCCCGAAACCGGGCCAGGCCGGCCTGGACCCCTCAACGACCACCAACCACTCCTCGAGCCGCAGTACACTGCTATCAGGGCAGGGCCTTGGCTCAACCTTTCACCTCTACCCAAATAGAGGAACCCTTGGGCACCCTCCATGAGGTAAACCCGGTCCAGGCGGCATCAGACAATCGCCAAGGCCACCGACAAGTGGTCCATGTGGAGGGCAAGCGGATGGAGGGGTTAAGAGATTCCGGGGCCACCATCACTCTGGTACGGAACCATCTAGTGGCCCCGAACCATCTCACTGGAGACTGTATTGCAGTTCGAGTGGCAGGGGGAGCTATTTACAAAGTACCCACTGCTAAACTACATTTGGACTGGGGAGCGGGGGCAGGACAAATTGAAGTGGGGATGATGCAGGATCTACCTGCCGATGTGATTTTGGGGAACGATTTGGGGGAGCTAACCTCCGCTTTTGTTACCCGACCTCCTCCACAGGAAGCTTACCCGGTCGTCACCCGTCAACAGGCTCGCACCACGGCACCCCACCTGGACTCTGAGGCTCAGGTAAGCCCAAACCCCCCTGATCACACTGTGTTGCCCTGGGCTGCCCCATTAGAATTTGGTAGCGAGGTCGCCCTGGACCCGTCCCTACAAGTTTACAAGGACAGGATAGATAAAAACCAGACTGGCAGAGAGGGGGAGAGATATGCTTGGGATAAGGGGTTATTATACCGGTATGCAGAAAAGGTAGTAGCCGGATCAATCCCCGTACCCATTAAACAGTTAATTGTGCCTCGAAAGTATAGACGAGAGTTAATGCGGATCGCCCACGACATTCCCATGTCCGGGCACCTAGGGATCAGCCGCACCAAGCATCGGCTGCTGCAGAACTTCTTCTGGCCAGGGATATCACAGGATATTAAGCAGAACTGTAATACATGCGATACCTGTCAGAGAGTGGGAAAACGGGGGGACCGATACAAGGCCAAACTACACACCCTGCCCATAATCGAAGAACCCTTTAGCCGGGTAGCGGTAGACATTATCGGACCGCTGAAACAAAAAAGCCCGTCTGGCAAGAAATACATTTTGACCGTAGTAGACTATGCCACTAGATACCCCGAAGCAGTAGCCCTGACGAATGTACATGCGGAGACCATAGTCGACGCCCTCATGCGCATATTTACCCGTATGGGAATTCCCCGGGAGATCATTTCGGATCAGGGTACCCAATTCACGGCCGAGGTCACTCAACAGCTTTGGAACGTATGCGGGGTCCGAGCTATCCTTAATTCCCCATACCACCCCCAGTCCAATGGCCTCTGCGAACGGTTTAATGGAACCTTAAAACAAATGATCCGCACGTTCGTAGCAACCCAGAAAAACTGGGAGCGGTTCTTACCCCATCTCCTGTTCGCCTACCGAGAGGTGCCCCAAGAGTCCACTGGGTTCTCTCCCTTCGAATTGTTGTTCGGAAGGAGAGTAAGGGGACCCCTAGATCTAATCAGAGAACACTGGGAGGGGGGAACGACCATTAACGGCACCCCTATCGTACCCTATGTGTTGGAGTTTCGGAACCGCTTGGAGGAATTGACCCGGGCTGTGCGCAACAACCTCCAGGCGGCCCAGACGCGCCAGCGCCAATAGTATGATAGGGGAGCCAGGGACCGCAGCTTTCAGGTCGGCCAGAAAGTACTAGTCCTACGACCCGTCCCTACTGACAAGCTGCAGGCTTCCTGGCGGGGCCCATTCAAGGTGGTAGAGCAGGTCTGCGATACCACCTATATAATTGGCCCCTGCGCCGGGACCGGGGACAGACGCATGTTCCATGTGAACATGCTGAAACCCTACCACGAGCGCACAGAGGAAGTATCCGCCATCTGCGCCTCGGCTGCGGAGGACACAGATAACCTACCCCTCCCTGACATGCTAGCCCGAGGAACGCTGCAAGAGGATCTCGCAGCCGTACAGTTAGGAGACCGCTTGCATCCCCAGGAAAGAGCTCAGGCCCAAAGTCTAATTAGGGAAAAAGGAGCCACGTTTTCCAACCTCCCGGGATATACCCCGTTAGCTACCCATCGGGTAGAAACCCTAGATCCGATCCCACTCCGTCAACCGCCCTACTGCATTCCCGAAGCAGTGAGGGGGAACATGTACAAGGAGCTCAAGGAAATGTTGCAGTTAGGGGTAATTGAGCATTCGGATAGCCCCTGGGCATCCCCAGTGGTACTCGTGCCGAAGCGGGATGGAACTACCCGCTTCTGTGTAGATTACCGAAGGCTCAATGATAAAACCATATCCGATGCCTATCCCATGCCCCGGATAGACGAGCTATTAGACAAAATGGCTAGGGGGAAATACCTAACCACAATTGATCTTTGCAAGGGATATTGGCAAATTCCTCTAGCCGAGGACGCTATCCCCAAGTCGGCCTTCGTCACCCCATTTGGCCTGTACCAATTCCGGGTCATGCCATTTGGGATGAAGAACGCCCCGGCCACATTCCAGAGGATGGTGGACCGACTACTGGATGGGTTTCAGGAGTACGCTTGCGCCTATTTAGACGACATAGCCATCTTTAGTTATTCCTGGGCCGATCATCTAGACCATATCGGGGCAGTACTAGACCGCATCAGAGAAGCCGGACTGACCCTCAAGCCCAGTAAATGTCATATAGGGATGGCCGAGGTCCAATACCTAGGACACCGAGTAGGCAGCGGCCACCAAAAACCCGAACCAGCCAAAATAGAGGCCGTAGCTAAATGGCCAACCCCCCGCACTAAAACCCAGGTACTAGCCTTCTTAGGGACCGCAGGGTATTACCGAAAGTTTGTACCTAACTACAGCGCCCTAGCCAAGCCCCTTACCGACTTAACCCGCAAGAACCTTCCCAAATTAGTAGTATGGGCCCCCGAGTGTGAACAGGCATTTCAACTCCTAAAAAATGCCCTGGTTAATGCCCCTGTGTTAGCTGCTCCCGATCCGACTAAACGCTTTCTCGTCCATACAGACGCTTCAATGTTCGGATTGGGAGCAGTACTGAGCCAGATCGGAGCCGATGGCGGTGAACATCCGGTAGCTTACCTCAGCCGAAAACTTTTACCCAGAGAACTAAGCTACGCCGCCATCGAAAAGGAATGCCTTGCCGTGGTGTGGGCCCTCAAGAAACTACAGCCCTATTTGTATGGACAAACATTCTCCCTGCTCACAGATCACAACCCGTTGGTCTGGCTGAACCGGGTGTCAGGAGACAATGCCAGGCTGCTGCGCTGGAGCTTAGCGCTGCAGCCCTTTGATTTCAACATCCAATATCGCCCGGGGAAGCTCAATGGAAATGCTGACGGGTTATCCCGACAAACTGAACTAGACAAGTGATCTGTGGGTACTCCTCCAGACATCCCCAAGCCGATCCGTTGGGATCAGACTGTGTATGCTGGCTTGGTTCTGGGGGAGCATTGTGGCAGCAGCAGCCACAAGAGACTTGTACTGTAAAAGTTATATGTTATTTGAAATACCAAGCACTACATGTACCGTGTATTTACCAGCAATGTTAATGTAATCGGTTGAAACAATGTTGCCAGTAGCGTAATTGGGGTCGTGGGTGGCCGCCGTTCGCCTAATCTCCACGTGGCGGCGGCCATCTTAGCTACCGAACAGCGGTGTTTGGTCGTCGAGCGTCTGGAACTAAAATCGGACGCTCGACTAACCAGACACCGCTCAGTCCTCCAGGAACCCCAAAACATACGATTCAAACTGCCGAACGGCCCGCCGTTCGGTAGTTTGAATTCCCCAGAATAGGGGAGTCATCCGAACGAAGATTAGAGTCGGATGGCTGAACTGTTCGGTAGTTTCTGTTCAGTGAAATAGACCGACTACAGGGCCAGAATCTATGGAGCTGTTTTCGGCTACTGAATCCCTGCAGTCGGTCAAATCTTTAAATGTCTGTAACTCCCGAACCCCTGGTCTGATCTGGGTGAATTTTGAATATGTTGCTCACCCAGAGCAGACCTACCAGGGGACCCCTCATTTGTCACCGTACCCCCTGTATTTAGGGGACATCCAGAAACTGGGGAAAACTCTGTTCCCACTAATGAGATTAACTGTTAATCTAAGGGGAGGAGAGGGAGAGGAGGTGACTACGACATGATTGGTTATTTGAAGTTACCTCCCTTGCCTGGGAAAAAGACATAAAAGCAAATGTGTAAATAAAGCTGGCAGTTGACCTCCAAGCTATGTGTCGTCTAGTTCTTGGAGGGAAGGGATTGTAACTACGCTACCTGTTCATACCTGTCTTGGATTGCTGTTCCTGTCTACCAGCGGAGCTACCTTGGATCATACCTCTACTCCGCTACACTGACACAAAAAGGCACATCCTGATGGCATCTCAGGAAGACTCTGATAAGGCAACTGCTTTGTGGCATGTGAAGAGCTGCCATTGTTTCCTTTTTGAGGGACCTCAATTGTTTTTTTTATCAGGAGTCATCCAGGTCTACTGAGCTAAGGTGCCAGACCTTCTGCTCCATCATCACACTCTAACAGGAGCATGGATAGAGACGGGGGCCCCAGAGATTTTAATTTTTATTTATTACTGGTATTTATAAAGCGCCAACAGATTCCGCAGTGCTGTACAATTAGTGGAGGACGTACAATATACACAGACAAATACAAAAGGTGGAGAGGGCCCTGCCCGTAAGCTGATAGCTAGCCATTGAAGCTCTTTTATACAAAGTGCTTATCTAGATACATAAATAGATTACCCCTTCTCTCCTAATAGATCAATAAAACTGACCTTACTTGTACACTCAAAATTAAGTAAAAAACAATTTATTATAAAATGCAGACAAAATATAAAAGAAAACAATAACTTATGCATAAAATATGTCTATTTGAATAATTAAGTGAAAGCCATGAAAAAAGTCCAGACCTTATTCAAATGCTCGGCGTCCCGAGTCAGCAAAAATATGTGGTGCTGAAAAAAGTATATCGAATAATAGTCCTTTTGTAGTCCAGGTAATGGCTTGTGATGTTGGGAGTCAGACCTCTCCAGACGCGTTTCTCCGCTTCTGCTGCTTTCTCAATGGATCTTTTTTCAGCACCACATATTTTTGCTGACTCGGGACGCCGAGCATTTGAATAAGGTCTGGACTTTTTTCATGACTTTCACTTAATTATTCAAATAGACATATTTTATGCATAAGTTATTGTTTTCTTTTATATTTTGTCTGCATTTTATAATAAATTGTTTTTTACTTAATTTTGAGTGTACAAGTAAGGTCAGTTTTATTGATCTATTAGGAGAGAAGGGGTAATCTATTTATGTATTTGCTCTATATTCTATAGGTTGTTAGGTTTCCTATTTGTTAACCCCTCTCACATTTATTTAATCGGTGCTCCACTACACATATTTTTCTGTATTTCTCTTATCTAGATAGCCTTTGAGCTTACACTCTAAAGATCCCTCATCACAATTAACAATGCAGATTACACACTTTAAAAGACGTTACAGGCCTTTTTTATGACTGCCTTTATCACAAACATTCTGCCAATTGTGTTTCTGTTCCCTATTCCCCAGTTACATGTCCATCTTCCAATTGGTATAACTTCATTTGCAGCACTTTGATGCCATTAGGGCGCTCACAGTATATCCCAATATCTCAATGGTGAAGCTGATATTCAAGGGCCTTCAATAAGCTGTTGTAGTTATCAAACTTAAAGTACCTCGTAATTTCACTTCTTCACATTCCTGACAGATTATACTTCACACACTAGCAAACAGTCACACCCTAGCAAACAGCCACACACTAGCAAGCAGTTGCACTTTAGCACACAGCCACACACTAGCAAGCAATCACACACTAGCAAACAGTCACACACTAGCAAACAGCCACACACTAGCAAGCAGCCACACACTAGCAAACCCACTAGCAAGCAGCCACTCACTAGCAAACAGCCACACACTAGCAAACAGCCACACACTAGCAAACAGTCACAAACTAGCAAACAGCCACACACTAGCAAGCAGTTGCACATTAGCACACAGCCACACACTAGCAAGCAATCACACACTAGCAAACCCACTAGCAAACAGCCACACACTAGCAAACAGCCACACACTAGCAAACAGTCACAAACTAGCAAACAGCCACACACTAGCAAGCAGTTGCACATTAGCACACAGCCACACACTAGCAAGCAATCACACACTAGCAAACCCACTAGCAAACAGCCACACACTAGCAAGCAGCCACAAACTAGCAAGCAGCCAAACACTAGCAAACAGTCACACAATCGGACATATACATAGGCACGCACTGGAGAGCATATATGGAAAGAATATTCCTCAGATCGATAGACACACACTAGCAGTCACACACTTTTTAAACCATATCAATTTTCAAACATGCTAATTTTACATCTTTAAAATGTTTATCCCTCACAAGCATTCAAAAAGTTAGCAGTATGACACATTAGTAGACGGGTATTTCTACGTCAATTGAAATCTTCCATACTCAGTTGCTCTATACCCTGTCCTTACTATAGGGAAACACAGCACAGGCAAAGCTAAAATCATATCAGATTTCTGCATCAGTAATTCCTTTAGAAGATGACTGCCAAAGCTCAGGGAATTATTCAATATTTTTCAATGTCTCAATGAAGTGGTTTTAGACGGTGCCATGTCCCCCTTGTGTTAATCCTACTGCTGAAGATATTGCAGTTCTACAGGAATGGCAATGGTTTATTTGCAGGGTGACCTGACTCGAGTGGCTATCATACTGTCATACTGACAGCCACTAGATGCTCTCCGTGAGATAGTAAGAAAGTATTGGATTGGCTGAGTTAATCAATATTAATTATCTCAGCCAGGCGGTGGAGGAAGTTGGCTTGGGATGCAAATTAAGTTAACTCTGTAGAATTACCGCCGTGTATAGGAGGGGTGGACACCTTAATGATGACGAGGGCACTATCGCATTAGGATTACACCTTTGCATTCCTATATTTATAATGGACCTTCAAGCTGGTGTTTCTTAAAGAGCAACTTTGATCTTTTTGATGTTCAGATTAAGTTCCTGAAAATGCATTCAAGGTGTCTTGAGCAGAAGGCTCCTCATTGCGCGTGACATTGCGCTTAGGTCCTGGTGCCTTCCCAGCTTAATGACTGCAAAGGGAGAGTCCGAGTATGAGTCACAGAGATTTACGTAGACTGCAACTGCACAGCATGGGAACTTGCGATCCCACAAAGAGTTTTGAAAACCAGAGCAATTTAAATGATATCTTTGGGTTTCGGTTGAGTGTTTCTTTTTAAGAAACCAAAATAATAGTATGTGATCATACAGTCTCGCTCCGGGCACATGGCAATGACAAAATTCTTTTTTAAACTGCATATTTTTATAGCCTTAATTGTTTTTAGATTTCAGTAGTGGACTGACTCAGGCTTTCCTCATTTTATAATAAGACATAGTGTTGTGCCAAAAATGAAGGATGCTAGGAGAAATGTCTCCAGTCTGTCAAAATAGCTTTAAGATTAAAAATATAAAAACCCATGCTCAAAAAAGGTCAAATGTTCGTCTCATACAAATAGGATTTTTTTTTATAGCATACGGCCCCATAAAGCTTTACATTCCATGTACCGTTAAAAAAAAACAAAAAACTGCTTGCACTTGTATAATAAAATGTAAAAATTATCTTTTGAAATATGGACGTTATGATGAAAAAGCAACGTGAATAGGCAATACAGGCAATACTGTGAGGGAGGGGGGTGATGGTGAGAGGGAGGGGGGGGTGATGGTGTGAGGGAGAGGTGATGATGAGAGGGAGGGGAGGGATGGTGAGAGGGAGGGGGTGATGGTGAGAGGGAGGCGGAGGGGGTGATGGTGTGAGGGAGGGGGGTGAAGGTGAGAGGGAGGGGTGATGGTGTGATGGAGGGGTGATGGTGTGAGGGAGGTGATGATGAGAGGGAGGGGAGTGATGGTGAGAGGGAGGGGGGTGATGGTTAGAGGGGGTGATGGTTAGAGGGGGGTGATGGTGAGAGGGGGGTGATGATGTGAGGGAGGGGGAGGGGGTGATGGTGTGAGGAAGGGGGGTGATGGTGAGCGAGAGGGGGGTGATGATGAGCGAGAGGGGGGGTGATGATGAGAGGGAGGGGGGACTAAATACCTTATTCAATTCCCTGGTGGTCCAGTTTTGGCTCCCTGGTGGTCTGGTGGTGATATCCGGTCTGCAGCTCCACAGTGTGCAGAGCTGCAGACCATGAATCTCTCGAGACCCAGTCAGAGCGTTGCCGTGGTAACCCATGGCAACGCTCTGATTGGTCAGATCTTGCACACTGTGGAGCTGACCGTGTCTGTGATAGGCACAGGAGGGGCTTCGCACCCAGCGGCATATGGAGCAAGCCATCGGGACCCCTCCTGGTGTCGGGTCCTCGGTCAGTGACCCAGGACCCGACACAGTCTGCACCATCCGCCCCCCCTTAGTAAGCCACTGCTTGGAGGCAAAGATGTTCGAAATATGCTCCTTCACCCTGAGTTACAAAGATAAAATAGAATATTTTCTGTTTATTCCACCCCAAATATACAACTGGAAATGCACGTACAAGAACTGAAATGGAATAGCTCCTATGTCTTGTACATGAGCGGTATAATGTGCACCTAAGGATATGTGGGTACGTCTTCTGATCTCAGCAAATGGTCCAGGGATTTAAAAATGTATTGAAGCAGGATTTATGGCTTATTTTCAACAGCGCTGAGTAGTATAATCCCCACACTATGGATATAAAAGTAATGAGGTATTTTCTCTATTTTATATACGGAAACAAAAAGCAGCAAAAAATTGCTCTTTTATTCTATTGATTAGTCAACGTGCTCCTTTATTGTCAAATAATCAGGAGGAGGTGTGTTCTATCAAAGCTGTGTAACTTGTGAATGTAGTATGGAAGTCTTAAAAAAATATTATTTTTAACCAAAATGCCAAGATGTACGATAATTTGCTGTTTCCCCTATTTTTTATCAAAATTCAAATTGAAAACAATTTGAATAGTCAATCGCGCCGAGAGTAAATATAAAAACATAGGGGGAAAAGTTACATATAGGTAGCCTTTGGGCTGATCACCCAAGGTGTTCAAATTTAGAATACTACAAATACCACATATTGATTTATATATTTTATTGAATATTATGGGTGGTGGTATATATATAAAAAATGTGCTGGTATCCCAATGCAGCTCTTAATGGGGAATATCCTTAGTATTTCCTATATACAATATTACTACCCAGAAACAGAAAAGAGCGCAGAGGGGCATATAGCTTTAAATAGAAAAAAAATCTTTATTCTGAATAAAAAACAAGCAAGTTAAAATTCCTTAAGAAGAAATACATATTTAATGCTTTTAAAAGCTTAAATAAAAAGAAAACACAAAAAGACAAAGAGCTTGAATGTCTAGCTCACATTAAGCAAATATCTAAAGTCTTAAAGTGGGTAAAAATTCAGAGATGTAATCCAGCCGTTTTTTGAAGTACATTCTATCTAAGGAATCCCTTTAGTTGCTACGAAGTAAGTTGAAAGATTGAAACAGTCTCAGGAATCCTCCTGTGTAGCATGGCTGCTTACTGGACAGGCGCATAGTCATACCCTTGGGCATTGAGAATTAACAAACCCCCATGGATACCCAATAATGCATGGACACCAATATGTTGGGTAAAATTCTGTCCACAGCTTTTAATATAATATACATTTTTATTTAAAGGTCATTGTCAAACAAACCCTATAACACAGTATAACAATGACAATGACCCCAATATTAACAACATAACACCATAACAATATAACAAATAAATAACATCATGAAACATAATAAAGTGCAAACAACTTGCCAGAATGATCCAATGTAGGAGTATATCGAGATACCACTACACCCCCAGGTTCTGAGCCACAGGCCAGCTCGAAACCTACCATACCGTCCAAATGATCCAATGTAGGAGTATACCGAGATACCACATCACTCCCCAGGTTCTGAGCCACAGGACAGCTTGAAACCTACCATACCAACTTGTCCAAATGATCCAATGTAGGAGTATACCGAGATACCACTACACCCCCAGGTTCTGAGCCACAGGCCAGCTCGAAACCTACCATACCGTCCAAATGATCCAATGTAGGGGTATATCGAGATACCACATCACTCCCCAGGTTCTGAGCCACAGGACAGCTTGAAACCTACCATACCAACTTGTCCAAATGATCCAATGTAGGAGTATACCGAGATACCACTACACCCCCAGGTTCTGAGCCACAGGCCAGCTCGAAACCTACCATACCGTCCAAATGATCCAATGTAGGGGTATACCGAGATACCACATCACTCCCCAGGTTCTGAGCCACAGGACAGCTTGAAACCTACCATACCAACTTGTCCAAATGATCCAATGTAGGAGTATACCGAGATACCACTACACCCCCAGGTTCTGAGCCACAGGCCAGCTCGAAACCTACCATCCCAACTTGTCCAAATGATCCAATGTAGGGGTATACCGAGATACCACTACACCCCCAGGTTCTGAGCCATAGACCAGCTCGAAACTTACCATACCAACTTGTCCAAATGATCCAATGTAGGGGTATACCAAGACACCTCTACACCTCCAGGTTCTGAGCCACAGGCCAGCTCGAAACCTACCATACCAACTTTTAAACCACATACCGACTTTTAAAAACACATAATTAATTCAATCCATAATAACAACCCATTCCCCCCCACAATTTACCTATCCAGCCCCCCTGCCGCTGTGACCAGACAGAGGATAACTTCAAACCTAACACAAAATCAGGGAGGGTGGGAGGGACAACAACAAGGTCTGTGAGAAAGCAGTAGAATGGGAAAAGATGGCTGCCCTATATGTATCAGCCTGCACCTCCCAGGTCACTAGCCAATGCAAACACCATAATTCTGAATGCCCGCCTCCTAGCTCTGTCAAGCCCCTATTCCACTAAGCTGTGCTGCTCCATGGGCTACAGTACTTGTGCTGAAAATGGATCCCATGTAGTGTGCTCGTCTACCTGCTTTAAATTGCTCTCCAGTTTGTGCGCATAAATTGAAGCCGCAGGAACGTGATACGGGCACTTAGATCGACCTAGGACGTGATGGTATTGGTGTTCGCTGTGTTCTCACTCCTACATGTTTCGTGAGCTCTGCGCTCCCTTCCTCAGGGAGTCACTATTTTTGATTCTACACTGCAGTGGTACTTTTTGGTGTGGTGATCTCATCATTATGATTTTATCTGAAATAAATCATTATACACTATATGGATGTCTATATTTTTTTGTTGTGTATATCTTAAGATGACGTCTTTTTAGATGTCGGAGTTGTGAGAATGCACAATATTAATTTCCGGATGAAGTTATCCGTTTAAAAGGAGTATGTTTCATATTATGTTTCATTCCTTGTAAGAGAGAACCTATATAATTTGCATACCAGGCTGATTCTGCCTATGAAGGCAACCAGACCCAAAAAGCCTGGAACTCCCCACTGCATAAAGGATGCAGTAACCCGGAACAATAGTTTTGGTCATCTTTGGGCCTCGTCAGCGAGGTGCAGTTTATACCCCTCTGGCACAGAAAGCACATTAGGATTACTCCTAATTCAGAGAAAGTCTAAATAAATACAATGCAACAAAAAATTAGGATATGAGAACTCTTAGAGCAGGAAAAAATTCCCAGAAAGTGACAGACACAATTATACCAGGAGATGGCTTGTGACGAACTATGTAGATAAATAAATAGTAATGATTACTCTGTGTGGAGGTATATTAAACATCTCTTAAAAAGAGTAGTGAGTCTACACCTTATGTGTAGGACCCACAGAAGGTATTGCCAGGAAAAGTGCTGCCCCTAACTAAAAAAGGGGGCACATTAGCTAAATGGTGGAAGAATCTGTGTGCAATATAAATGCTAGGATAATAGAGATAAGATGTTGTAGAAATATTGCATCCAATTGTACTTTAAACGCTGACATCAAATAGATAAGAAATATATTATAAAACAGTGCAATCACAGTCCATAAAAGTTCATGAAAAAAGCAGTCTTTAAAGTGTCTCTGTGCAGCAATGTATTAACTGTCTGGATTAGGATTTATGTCAAAGTAACACGAGTGACACATAATCCAAAACTGGTCTATGATATACTCTGCAATATCGAGTATACAATCAGTGTCCAGTTCTGAAACAATGTTACCTTTTGCTGTAAAATAACAGTCCAGGAACGTGTGTTAATACTTTCAGATCACAGTGACAGAGCTAAAGTAACTGGATCTTAGCTGTGTTCTCAAAAACAAATGAAGAAACCATAGTGCTCTCTATAAAAACACTCGATTTATTGTAGAAAGGATTAAAAACACTCACATAGATGCAAATCAAACGGGCATATCAGGAGAATTGTGTAGCTGCGGGATATGGAGACACAACGGTTAGATGAAATCCTCCCTCTGGCCGGCTGAGAGGAGGTAGTCTGCCGAGATCGATGTAGCTGATCCTGGCGTGCGTTCCACTTAGTCCCAAGCCTGCATTCCACTACAACCCGAAAATAACGGTTGCTGTAAAGCCTTACGCGTTTCGTGATTCACTTTTTACATTTTAAGCTATTATGGGCGCTTCATTTTACCAGTTGAGAGATTTTGTGGATCTACACGCTTCCTATTTTGGTGTTTGATTTATTTAGCCGTTTTACACTATATGTGGAGTTACCCCAAAATGTAGTCTCTTTTTAGATTTACCATTTTCCACTCAATTAGGTTAGTTTTTTTCTGTCCACCTATATTTAAAACTTCACAGAAACCTCAATTACTTGTGTTTCAGGTTGCTCCATGTCAGGTCTCAAAAATATTTTTGCTCACTTGTGTCATTACAGAGAGAACCTGCACTATTTTAATTTCAGACTGTTCCTGCCCATAAGGACAGTCCCAATCCAAAAGGCCAGCAGGTTTACCCCTGAACAAGAGTTGCAACAATCCTGGACGGTTACTTTGGCCTTCCTTGGGCATCGTCCCCTCTAGGAACAATGAGCGCAGTAAAATAAGTTAATGTATTGCATATGAGAAGTCTGAGAAGAGGCAAATTCATATTTAGGAATTCTTCTCTAATTGATTTTCTAAGGATAAAAGATATTGGCTAAAAATGATCGCACACTTTCTGGTCTAAGCAAATTCCCCAATCAACTGGAAATGTTTGGTGAAATTAAGTGACGTTAAGTAAAATATGCTTTTTTTTTATCAATAAATACTAAACCTCATATCACTGACACAATATAATTTATAAATCAGCCATGCTGCGATTATGAACAATGCATTTGATGCATTTACATAAAAAACAAAGCACTTGCTGACAAGGCTATTCTTCACTTTAGAAAATTATAAAATTGATCAAATTAAAAAATGAAACAAAAAACCCTTGACATTAGCTATAGAAACACATCTGGGTGGCATTGCAGATAGCAATATACAGAATCACAAAAAATATTGAATCTTCTAACATTATGAAAATATACGCCAGATGTAACTTATTAGCAGAACGTCCAAGTTTGAGTCCAATATATTCATAAACACATTGAAACAATAAAAAATAACTCAATCCATATAATGTTTAGTAAAGATTTCATAATCTCAGTCCCATTCACGAATATTAGGGCCACCATCATGTTCTATGAGTTAAGTGTTTGTACGTGTCATGGTGAAAACTTTGGAGAAATAGCTTTTTGGTAGTTATTGAACATTCTTCATTCTCTGGTCCTCCAACAGAGGCCGGGAGTCTCAGGGTATCTTAGCTATTCCTACAAGTGTACTCCTCTGGACAGAGATCTCCGATTCCCCACCTGGAATTTACTGAATCCACTCTCCCAACTCAGGGGTCACAGCCCCAGTGGGATTATTCCTGCCTTTACTGTCCACATCCCCTTTAGCTCCTCTGTTAGTCCTTGGTATTTGTCCAAATCATGTCTTCACCGACTCCAAGTCATCCGTGTAGATTTGAGGATACATTTCTGCAGGAGCCCACTTGTGTCAGGCCTTTGCTGAAAAATTACAGTGAAAAGGACAAAGGAAGCTGAAAATGACCTCCTGTTTTCTGTACCATTTATAAAACACATTACAGCATGCTACAAAAATGTAAAAAGATGGAAATGAGATGCCTCGTGAATCAAAAAAAGGTCAGGTGCATACCAGGAAACATTATCTTCTCAGCACCACACTAGACAGGAAATGTAAGTTCTAATGTATTGTTGTTTTTTCAAATTTCTTGGAAGCTGGAGAATCATTGACATCATGGTATTAGTTTTTGCTCTAACAATTTGTGGCAAGTATTATTTTCAGGTAAAAAATGTCTGCTTAAACCTCTTCCAGGTTTCTCTGTCTCTGCAAACTGCAGGTACCATTATTTGATGACTAATATAAACACATGCAGCTACAGCTAACAAAAAACTCACTTTTTAATGTATTCTTTTAACTCTTGTATGATAATTGAAATATAACTGTGTTTTCAGAATGACGTTAGATGCATTTAATATTATATAGACTGTAAGCTCCTCCTATAGACTGTGAGCTCCTCCTATAGACTGTAAGCTCGATTGAGCAGGGTCCTCTTCAACCTATCGTTCCTAAGTTTTCTTGTAATTGTCCAATTTATAGTTACATCCCCCCTCTCATAATATTGTAAAGCACTACGGAATCTGTTGGCGCTATATAAATGACAATAATAATAATAATACTATATGGTTGTATGATTCAAGGCAAGTCATGTTTTAAATCAGCCCATTCAGGAAATCTTTTGCGAGAGGATACGTTATGTGATTATTTCAAACCAGTCAATAGTGCTTTTGTAAATCTGTCGATATATGGAGACTGTTGGCTCTAAGAACTTTGCTTAATGTCCTCAGTTAACTATCAAAATGTTGTCTTTGTTAATTCCTCGTTCCAAACATGTTCGTTTGGGGGCTTGCTGGGAATGGTCTTTAGGTATAAGTTATTTATATCCATGATTTATAGATTTTGGTCTCTGAGAAAGTTTGGCCTCCTGCCTTGATTTAGCTACTAAGCTGTATGAGATATACCTGGTGTCACATAAGTTAGTTTTTGTCAAAAATCTGGGTGGAGCGCAATACTGCTGAGCAAAAATGTGTTAAGCAAGACTAGGAAGTGTCACTCACCAATATAACGTCACGGAAACATTGTTGTTACCTTTATTCTAGTGTGAACTATTTATTGGGTGATACATATTGTGATAGCACACTCCTAGACTAGTAATGCTCAACGGAACGTTACATTTTATTTGGAACTCTCACTCCAAAATGGGATGCGCCTTTGAATTTTGGTTCATTACAAAAAATGTTTGGTAGGATGTATTTATGGTCCTGGGTTTAGTTCTGTGAGTCATGGGCACTACATGTATGATACATGTCGGTATTTTCCTCAGGTCTGCTTTTTGTATTAATTTATTTTTTCCCCAACATTAGATAAATAATGTCAATTCACATTAGACTTGGAAATCCTTTTTGGTCCAAAATGCAATTAGTCTGAATTAGTCTGAATTTGGGTCACTCAAATGATCAGACGAATCCCACCATGCACCATTGGTTCTGATTTCCTGAACTTCACCTGAAATGTACCCGAATTATACATTTAGATTCGTAATTCTGGATTCCACCTGTGGAATAGAGAAACAATAGATGGCAAAATAGATGAATGAGGGCTGGTGGAGTCTCCAAATGTTGAATTTATTCACAGATGAAAAAAAGGAACAACAAAAATATCTATGTTTATGTATTATTATATAATATTTAAATATATAAGAATAGATTTTATTTAATTGCCCCTCCTTTGCTTATTTTTTCTCACTCGAAAATGTTCCTATCAGTGTACTGCAAGATCCATACATGTTATTATATTATTATGTCTAATACTCTAATACGTTTCTGAATTAAATTCACTAGTGAACTGAAACTTGGGACAATAAATTCAGTGACCCAAGAGTTTGGGGAATTTAAACAAGAATGGAAAAGTGGGTATTTCTTATCTGGAATGAAGTATTAAGGACGCTATTCATTGAATTGAGAGTGTGCCACTATGGGCATAATTGCATGGATATTGCCGTATGGCCCAGATTGGTAATGTTACAATTACACAAATTAGACCTATTTTTTGTGTTTTCCCAGAATTAATAAATGGCACAGACAAATCTGGATTACTGTGGCTGTAAAATATCCTAAGCAGATATTGATATTTTTTTTAATAGTCTGTGTTTATTTTAAGAATATTTTATCACACACCCTACCAATTACAACGTAACAATCAACTGTAAGGGTCTCCATTTTGTCCCTTCATGTTTTTGTCAATTAAATAACTCCTTTGACACTTTACTTTCACATAGGTAGGAAGGGACAGGCTGTCAATTAGTTCTAAAAACATCTGGGGCTTGAGCCCAAGCAAAACTCCATAACCCCTTTTACTAACAGAGATGTGATGACAAGACAAGGCCTAGACAGAACAGGAACATGTGAAAGTGATGGGAATATATAGAAGGAAGTACTAAGGACGTCTTAGAATAGTGGGTGGAGGTTTAGGGTAGAAGGGTGTTCCCAGTATATATAGGAGGGCAGTTTGCAGGCCAAGAAGCCATCTTAATTACCCAGACTGGTAACAGCTTCCAGCCCTCCCTCCCTCCCCTGTGGTTGTTTGTTGGTTGTGTATTGTTGTTTTGTCACAGCGTGCCGGTAAATGGCCCTTGCCAACCGGGGGTTGGACCAGTGGTCTGTGGAAAGATGTATGGTCGGGGCTGATCCCTCCCCTAACCTTGGGTACAAATATGGACAACAGACGTGCCCACTGAGCCAATGATCGGCTAGTGGTTAGCATTACTAGAATGGAAGGCCCAAGAAAGGCCTTGGTGCTGGTTGGGACCAAGGGGGAGGGCAGTTGCCCAAGTGATTGTGTTTGGTTGGCAAGGTGGTTTCTCAGCAACGTTTTATTTTGCTGACAAAGTTATATTATGTTAATATGTTATAAAGTTGATGTTGAAGATATATATAATATATAATAAAGCTGTGGCCTATTTCCACCAAGTAAGTTTGTGGTTTGGTCATTTCGGGAAGTAGAGGCATGGGGGGGAGTAAGGTTTTACTTTTGGTATGCCCATACACAATACCCTCTACCTACGCACATGTCCTGATATATCCACTGCTTTCTATGTGAGATCCCATTGTCCCATAAACAGCATCCTGCAGATGTTCTCCAAGGAAGCATAGCTAGAAAGAGCGGTTGTGCAGCAAGATCCTGTTGCCCAGCATTCCTCCTTATAGTCACTGATATTGGAACCATCCTGCGATATACTAGTGGTCTAAATTCCGCCCCAAAAGTCCACCATTAGCAACGCTTACCATCTATAGCGCTATACCTTGGAATAAACCTGTAACAGATCCTTTCAACTTAGTCTTTTGTTCGGTTCATGCCTCTGTTCGCCTGATTTCGTGCGAAGTCCGTATGTGAAATATAGGTGGCCGCCATTTCGGGACTTTACACGTGTTCGCGGCCATCTTGTGTACGAACAGCGGTGTTTGCCTGTAACCGCATGGAACTAAAAACGGATACGCAAACAGGCGAACACCGCTGAGTCCTCCAGACCTCCATAAGTTCGCACAGAAACTACCGAACACTCCACCATTCGGTAGTTACACTCAGTCATCTATGGGGATTTCAGCGACCCCCGCGATTCGGATGGATGACAAGATTTTCATACCGTTTTACCGTGCGAACAGAGACCGACCGCAAGGCCAAAACTCATGGAACTATTTTCGGCTAGTTGGTCTGTGCGGTCGGTCAAAACTTTGAAACTCTGTAACTCCCGAACCGTTCATCCAATCGGGCTGATTTTTGGACAGAGTGTTCCCCTAACGAAGATCTCTCAAGCGGTGCCGGATTTAAAGGTGTACCCCCTGTTTTTGGGGTACATCCAGAACTGGGGTAAAATATTGTATGCTCTAATTGTGTTATGTGGTTATCTGAGGGGAGGAGACGTGGGGGTGTTACCCTGTGCATAATTGGTTGTTTTTATCCTCCCCCTGGGAGTGTCCTGTGTGTACCCTTTTCTAATAAAAAGCAGGCTGGGTGTCCCAGTCATCAGTTCATCTTGACCCTTCATAACGTAGCCTCGTCTCGTTCTTGAAAGGGGATTGTTTGGGAAGGTTATTCTGTTCCTGTTGCAGCTGAACCTGATTTTCGCTCTGGATATCGTGGATGGGATTACATCAGCCTACTTCTCCACAGCAGCTTGCAGGGAAAAAGGACGTCTCCAACGGCAGAAACCCTCTCTCTATCTGGGTAGCCGTTACATTGGTGGCAGCGGTGGGATGGTCCTTTTATCCAAGGAGCAAGTGCTGAATGGAGTCTCAGTATGCCAAGCTGAAAAGACCCACACTAAAGGATTTATTGGAGAATCGTGGTAGGAGTGCCAGCAACAGACCACGGAGGGAGCTGATAGCTGACCTGCTGGAGCTGGACGAGATGGATAGGTCCATGGAGGTAACGGAACCCATGGCACCCATCAGTGAGGACGATGTGATTACGGCAATTGTGCAGCGGAGATTAGCGTTGTATCCAGTCACGTCTACAGAGCTAATAACCCAACTGCTCCGGGAAACAAGGGAAGAGATCCAAACCAAGAGGGATCAAGAAATGGAACTGGTAAGAGCCAGACAGCTCACTACACAGACAGTTCCTACCCCGCTACCCACTACTACAGTAAAGAAAATTCCCTTCAATGCATTTAAAACCTTTGCGGAAAATGAAGAGGAAATTGATGGGTATTTGGCGGACTTTGAAAGACAGTGCTCGCTACATCAAATACCGCCAGGGCAATGGGTCACTATCCTGGTGGGAAAACTATCAGGAAAAGCTAGTGAGGCTTTTCGAGCGCTCACTACAGAGGAGATCACGCAGTACCAAACAGTAAAAGAGGCACTGCTCACCAGGTATGCGGTAACCCCAGAAGCCTACCGTCGCCGCTTCCGGGAGTCCAAAAAGAAAGCTGTGGACTCCCACATGGAATGGGCCAACCGACTACAAAGAGTGGCATCACATTGGGTCCAAGGGTGTAAGGCCAACACCGGAGAGGAGATATTGCAATTGTTCTTAATGGAACATTTCTTCCAAAATTTGGCTGCGGACCTACAAGACTGGGTACGAGACCGGCGCCCCGCTAATTTAAATGAGGCGGCTCGGCTGGCCGATGAATACGCCGAGACAAGGAGAGTAAGCCAGGGTACTCCACGACCAGCTCATAAGATAGAGCCACGTACCCCAGCCGCTGTCTCACGCCCAGAGTTTCGAGCTCCAGTCCCACCAGGACCACCCCGTCCTCAGGGACCTACCAACTACCCCCGAGATTTGTCGAAAGTGACGTGCCATCACTGCGGCAACCTCGGACATATTGCTCGATATTGTCCCCTAAGATCCAATAGCAACAATTGGAGACGCACAACTCCCAACGCAGAGGCCCCTGCATCACGACCCTCTGCGGCTCACTGTGTGGAAGCTGAAATGGGCC
Organism: Pelobates fuscus; assembly: GCF_036172605.1. Lineage (NCBI taxonomy): Eukaryota > Metazoa > Chordata > Amphibia > Anura > Pelobatidae > Pelobates > Pelobates fuscus. Next base: position 139,799,129 of record NC_086328.1, read on the forward strand.
CTGAGGAATGCCTGGGGATTTTGTATGAAGCAGATCCCATACAAGCTGCTTCGCCAGATAACCGACAGCATCATCGGCAGGAAGTTCGGGTGAATGGACAAACAGCACAAGGCCTAAGAGACACCGGGGCTACCATCACGTTGATCCAAAAACACCTAGTAAAGCCAGAGAATGTGTCTACCCGCACTGTTGCTGTTCGGGTCGCAGGGGGCGCTGTTTTTCGCTTGCCCACTGCCCGAGTACACTTAGACTGGGGAGTCGGATCGGGGAAAACCACAGTTGGCATTATGGACAACTTGCCTGCCGAGGTCGTCTTGGGAAATGACATTGGCCCCTTGACCTCAGCATATTTGCCCACACCTGCTGCCGCTTGTCCCGTAACCACCCGCTCACAGGCCCGTGTCACAGATGACCCTAATACAGGCCGGGAGACCCAGGTAAGCCAAGCACCCACATGTAACCCCACTACAACAAGCAGGCCCATAGCTTGGGACACCCCAGAGGAGTTTGGGAGGGAAACTAGAGAGGACCCCACCCTCCAAAAGTATCGAGAATTAGCAGACAGTAGGGAGGGCAAACAGGAACGTTTCCTATGGGATGGGGACAGGTTGTACAGACTGACGGAAGGGAAAAAGAGAGGCTGTCCCCCTTCGCAGAAGCGCCAACTAGTGGTACCCAGAAAGTACCGGTTGGAGCTTCTCCGAATCGGCCACGACATTCCGTTGGCAGGGCATCTAGGGGGTAACCGTACCACCTTCCGGATCACCCAGACCTTCTTTTGGCCGGGGATCTCAAAGGATGTACGACGTTACTGCAGCACTTGTGACGTATGCCAACGGGTAGGGAAGAGAGGAGATCACCCTAAAGCTCGACTGTTACCTATGCCTGTGATCGAGGAACCATTTAGTAGGGTGGCAGTCGACCTAGTGGGACCCCTACCTAACCCCAGTCCCTCTGGTAAGAAATACATCCTTACCGTAGTGGACTATGCTACTCGCTACCCGGAAGCTGTCGCTCTGACGAATATCCAGGCTGACACTGTCGCCAGTGCTCTAGTCGGGATATTCACCCGAGTGGGATTTCCTCAGGAAATCTTGTCCGATAGAGGGACCCAGTTTACCGCAGACCTAACCCAGCAGCTATGGAAGGTTTGTAGTATTAAACCCCTACTTAGTTCCCCGTACCACCCTCAGACTAACGGTCTCTGTGAACGTTTTAACGGTACCCTAAAGCAATTGCTACGGACCTTTACAGCGGAATACAAAGATTGGGAACGATTCTTGCCGCACCTCCTGTTCGCTTATCGGGAGGTGCCACAGGAATCCACAGGGTTCTCTCCCTTTGAACTGCTCTATGGCCGGAGAGTACGAGGCCCTCTCGACCTCATCCGAGAGCACTGGGAGGGAGAGACAGAACATGAGGGTGTCCCCATCGTGCCATATGTACTAGAAATGCGGGACCGTATGGAACAGTTAGCCCGGATGGCACGGGACCATCTCCATGCGGCCCAGGGACGGCAGAAACGTTGGTACGATCAGGGCGCCCGCCAGCGAACGTTCCAAGTAGGCCAGAAGGTGCTGGTGCTTAGACCTGTCAAAGGGAATAAGCTCCAGACCTCCTGGCAGGGCCCTTACAAAGTGGTAGCACAGGTATGTGACACCACCTATGTAATTGCCAGCAGCAAAGATGAAAGGATCCAGAAGTCCTTTCACGTAAATTTATTAAAAGAATATCAAGAAAGGCCCGAGGATATAGCAGCCATATGTATACCAGCCACTGAAGACCCTGACAGCTTACCCATACCCGACCTTTTAGCTAACTCGGAACCTAAGACCCTGCTCAATACCATACAGCTAGGGGAGCGGTTAACCCCCGCTGAAAAGGGACAGATCCGACAACTGCTGACTGAAAAGAGGTTGACGTTTTCCCAAGAGCCCGGATACACCCCCTTAGCAACTCACTATGTAGAGACCCCAGGTCAAACTCCTCTCCGGCAAACTCCCTATAGGATCCCTGAGGCAGTAAAAGATGAGATGAGGAAGGAAATCCAGGAGATGCTAAGACTAGGAGTGATAGAGCCATCTGACAGCCCGTGGGCCTCACCGGTGGTCCTAGTCCCCAAAAAGGATGGGACTACCCGGTTCTGTGTCGATTATCGACGTCTCAATGACAAAACCCTGACAGACGCATATCCCATGCCCCGAGTAGACGAGCTATTAGATCGTATTGCCAGGGGACGTTATCTGACCACCATCGATTTGTGTAAAGGGTATTGGCAGATTCCCCTGGCCAAGGAGGCTATCCCTAAGTCGGCCTTTGTCACCCCATTTGGCTTGTACCAATTTAAGGTCATGCCATTTGGGATGAAAAACGCCCCGGCTACATTTCAGCGCTTAGTGGACCGCCTCCTTGATGGCTTCCAGGATTTCGCCTGCGCGTACCTGGATGACATTGCGATTTATAGCGAAACCTGGGGAGAGCACTTAAGGCATGTAGAGGCCGTACTGGATCAGATTCGGGCCGCAGGGTTGACTCTGAAACCAGAAAAGTGTAACTTCGGCATGGCGGAAGTCCAGTACCTGGGACATCGAGTGGGATGTGGGAAGCAGCGCCCAGAACCCGCTAAAATTGAAGCTGTAGCTAACTGGCCCACACCCCACACCAAAACTCAAGTATTAGCATTTTTGGGGACCGCAGGATATTATAGGAGGTTTGTCCCTGACTATAGTACCATCGCAAAACCATTAACAGACCTAACCAAAAAGAACTTGCCTAGGATAGTCCTGTGGTCTCCCGCCTGTGAAACAGCCTTTCAGGCCCTAAAGAATGCTCTGATTCATGCACCTGTCCTGTCTGCCCCCGTCCCTAACAAAAGATTTGTCGTTCATACAGATGCATCCATGTATGGACTGGGGGCAGTTCTAAGCCAGGTCGGAGAAGATGGAGGCGAGCACCCTGTCGCGTATCTCAGTAGGAAACTGTTACCTAGAGAAGTGAGCTACGCGGCAGTGGAAAAGGAATGCTTAGCCCTGGTCTGGGCATTAAAGAAACTCACCCCATATTTGTACGGACAGGAATTTACACTAATCACCGACCATAACCCCCTGGTGTGGTTAAACAGAGTAGCTGGAGATAATGGACGCTTGTTGAGATGGAGCCTAGCACTGCAACCCTACAACTTTTCCATTCAATATCGCCCGGGCAGGTTTAACGGGAATGCCGATGGTCTGTCCAGACAAACAGAACTATTACCCTAACAAGGGACCGGACAGCCCCAAGTTGACCCGAAAAGGATCAATCCGGGTCTGCCGGAGTGTTCCACAAAAGGGGAGCAGTGTAACAGATCCTTTCAACTTAGTCTTTTGTTCGGTTCATGCCTCTGTTCGCCTGATTTCGTGCGAAGTCCGTATGTGAAATATAGGTGGCCGCCATTTCGGGACTTTACACGTGTTCGCGGCCATCTTGTGTACGAACAGCGGTGTTTGCCTGTAACCGCATGGAACTAAAAACGGATACGCAAACAGGCGAACACCGCTGAGTCCTCCAGACCTCCATAAGTTCGCACAGAAACTACCGAACACTCCACCATTCGGTAGTTACACTCAGTCATCTATGGGGATTTCAGCGACCCCCGCGATTCGGATGGATGACAAGATTTTCATACCGTTTTACCGTGCGAACAGAGACCGACCGCAAGGCCAAAACTCATGGAACTATTTTCGGCTAGTTGGTCTGTGCGGTCGGTCAAAACTTTGAAACTCTGTAACTCCCGAACCGTTCATCCAATCGGGCTGATTTTTGGACAGAGTGTTCCCCTAACGAAGATCTCTCAAGCGGTGCCGGATTTAAAGGTGTACCCCCTGTTTTTGGGGTACATCCAGAACTGGGGTAAAATATTGTATGCTCTAATTGTGTTATGTGGTTATCTGAGGGGAGGAGACGTGGGGGTGTTACCCTGTGCATAATTGGTTGTTTTTATCCTCCCCCTGGGAGTGTCCTGTGTGTACCCTTTTCTAATAAAAAGCAGGCTGGGTGTCCCAGTCATCAGTTCATCTTGACCCTTCATAACGTAGCCTCGTCTCGTTCTTGAAAGGGGATTGTTTGGGAAGGTTATTCTGTTCCTGTTGCAGCTGAACCTGATTTTCGCTCTGGATATCGTGGATGGGATTACATCAGCCTACTTCTCCACAGCAGCTTGCAGGGAAAAAGGACGTCTCCAACGGCAGAAACCCTCTCTCTATCTGGGTAGCCGTTACAAAACCATAAACTTGAAAGAAAGATTATAACATTCAAATAATCGCTTTGTTTTCCCATATAAATTCTATTAATTTGATTTTGGCATGGGCCTTTATATAGTTTCACTAGTTGTACTGGTGTACACCCATTATTCTTTCCCTACTTTCTGATAAATAATTATTTTTAAATTCTGTTGTGAAAACAACAATAAAATAACATATTCTCTGTATATTTCAGGGCACTGACCAATGCTGTGACCCACCCTCCCTGTATAGCAGAATAAACGGATCAGTTACTAGTCATATAAACATACCTTCTTTTCCTTTATTTTAAGAGAACAATGACTTTGTTTTTATCATGCCTTTTAACCTCTTACTTGACATCGCACTGAACTCCTCTGTGTGCTTGCTTAAAATGCCAAAAAATATTATAAATTAATTTTAAAAAGTGGAACATTAATTGCAAAGGAAGCAGGAGTATGAGAATTAAATTAATTAACGTATGGTAAGGAAGCACAGCGGTCCTGGCAGAGTATACAGGGTGCACCGAGCCCAGGTGCCAGGCAGCTAAAGTAGAAGGGGGCACCAGGGGCATTGGCAGGGGGAGCTAACCCTGACTGTAACCCCAAGTGGGCCCCCGAAAAGCCCTGCATCTTAACTGTGCAATTTATTATTATTAACCTGGTGCCCTGTTCTGGCCAGAACTGGCACTCAGGACTGACAATAAACCCAGCATGCCGCTGTTTGTGCTCTTCTCCCTCCCCCTTACTGTAGTTGGCTAAGCAGCAGCACCTTCCCTCAGCCCAGCCTCAAGCTCAGCGTTCATGGCTGTGTGGAGGGAGTGGGACATAACACACGTCATATCCTGCTTCACAACAGTGTCCGATTTCCCTCCAGACCACCAGGAATTAGGATTCCCCCCCAGCCAGCCAGCCTTTATACTCCACTAAAGCTCCTATTTCCCAATTCACATCCTATTCCACACGAATGCTCGTATACCCCACTACAGCCCCTATAACCTACCACAGTCCTATCTCAGATTACAGCCCCAATCCCCCACTACAGCCTCAAACCCCCTCACTGAGGCCCCAATCTCCACTATGGCCCCAATTTCCCAATTCAGGACCTTACCCCCTACTACAGCTCATAACCCCCCACTACAGCTTCTAATGGAGAAGTGGAGTCCTGGCCACAGAAACAGGTATCTCTGGACTGGACTAGTGTGGGGATTGTAAGATGACAAACCCTACCTGGGCACCAAAATAAAATCTGCACCCAGGTGTCAATATGTCCATTTTACCAACCCACGTACATCCAGTAGGTATCCTATAACACAGAGTCTACATTCATAAACACTAACATAAACTGGTTAGTCCTGACTAGAAAACACCCATACAGTGGGATCCTGGTTCAAGCTCTTGAATGTGCTGGTAGTGTTTGTGTAATTTAATTATGCTAAAATATATTACTATTTTAATGTAACAAAGTAAATGTCATACATCTACATGGATCTAGTATATTGAGTGCTCATTTGTTCCCTCTCAGCAATAATATTTTTGGGTGGACAATTTCCATTCACCGTCATATGATGAGGGAGAGCAGCCAGAAGCTGGGCTTGGGCATGATACTGTATTAAAAAGCCTGACATTGAGCCTTTCCTGATGTTAAGATGTTGAGTATCACTGCTCTAGGTGTTGTCAACCATTTGTACTGACACAAGCATGCCTGATGAATTCTCAGCTTCTGACCACCACTGACTTGGTGACCACCCCGAACACGGAAAATTATTTCTGGCCAGGATGCAGAAGGATCTGGCTCCTTCTTTAAAGGATTATATCAAAACATATCTTAAGAATTGGAAAGCTCTCTTTTAAATGGAGCTGTCAGCAATTGGAGATGAGGTGGGAGATCTAACACAACCTGTCCAAAATTTAAAAAGCCGAGTTCCACTTCAGCTGGGAATTCTAGCTCTACTTTGATATCATTGTTCAACAATGCAAAAGCAGACAACACAACACATTTTATCAATTTATTGTAAGTCATTTTGCAATGGAAGCATCAGAAAAAAAAAACATTTTTGGTCCTCTTACAAACAGCATAGTGTCAACAAAGTAGATATTTCAAAAGGCATCTCACAAAAAGTCCTGGGAAATTAGGTTTCAAGCTACTTTGAGTGCTTTTATCATAACTCTATCTCAGATTATTTTTTACATCTGCAGCCTTCAGCTTAATGAAAGTGTTTTAAAAGGTTCCTGAACATTCTGGTACTTTAAACTCTAGGATAAATATATATTTTCCAAATAATCAATAGCCTTTCTCAGAGAAGGCATTGACAATCATCTTTTGGTCTGAAGCATTTCCAATGATTTATGATGCATCCCACATGCTCCTTACCCTGGAACGTGTGTTAGCTCTTTTTAACAGAGTTCGTCTTTCTGTGACCATCTCGCTCCATAGGTACTGCTACCCCCCAGATATTGGCCACACACTGGAAAGACCACTCACAATGCCTCAAACAAATCCGAAGTAGACATATCCTCACAATGAATGTCTTGGTTGTATAGGAGTATTTTCTCCTAGCATTGCTACAACCTTCACACTATACACCTGGCTGGACCATCCCTCTCATGACTAGAGATATGACTCTCCTTTCTTTACTTTGGGCTGGCTAATGGGTCACCTGTTATTCTTAAGCATACAAGTTAAAGGAGCACTCTATTAAAAAATAAAAATGTTTCACTACATGTTTTTCTGATTTATTTTAGATTATTCAGTCCATCTGGCTTAAAACAAGCAAAGGAGGGGGCGTGGCTTGAACGCTGAAGGAGCGGACACATGTCGGCTAAGCTCCCGCGGCTGGCACTGCATTCTGCAAACTTCAGCTCTCAATGGGGAAAAGTTTGAAAAAGCTTAAAACCCTCACGGGGACCGCTCCCCTGATGTTGCTGACCTCCTCAACCCACGGCCTAGTCTAAAAATGGCGTCGCGACAGGACCCACATTATTCCTACTCCAAGGAGAACTCCTCGATGCACCCAATGACATACCTTGGGCTGAAAGCGCACGCACCCCACAAGAAGGGGAAGACCTGTCAGCCCCAGCTACAAATGGGGACATCAAAGTTCTGATTACAAACATAAGAGCCTTCTTAAACGCTGATCTGGATCTAATCCGTGAGGATATATGAGAATATCACAGTGGTGACAGCCAGGGTACAGGCTAACGAAGACAACATCTCCTCCATTCCCAAATGCAAAAAGACACCAATGAGGAGAAAAAAGGTGTAATAGGCATTCGCTACAATATTGAACAAAGGATAATTGTGGGCAGCAGTGTCCAATACAAGGGTTCCCAACCTTGTGAGTAAAGTGCTAGAAAAAAGGGGAAGGAGACCAGTCTCCTTCCCCTTTTTTCTAGACACCAAAGAGATACTACAACAACTCCAGGCATCCCACAAAACCATGCAGGTTAAACTGGATACCCTGGATGATACGGGGAGGTGCAATAACCTCAAAATCAGGGGCATCGCCAAATCAGTTACCGAACATGAACTGCCTCACTATCTACGATGACTATTGGCCACTCTACTGTCACAGTGCTCTGCAAAGGGTATTCAGGTAGACAGCTGCTTCTGACTTGCCATTTAAACAGGGCACCGGCTGGTGTTCCCCGAGATGTTCTGGTATGCTTCCCACTGCTTCGTGACAAGCTGGCCCTGCTAGAAGCACTGAAAGCCAGAACACTCCTTCAGTTTGAGGAGATGCAACTCCAATTCTTGCAGGACTTATGTCATTCCACCCTGGAATGGAGACTGTCCTTCCAACACGTGACAAAGACCCTGCGCTCTGCAAACATCAGCTACAAGTGGGGCCCCTCTCAAATACTAATAGTCAGCAGGGATGAACACACTCTCCAGCTCTCCAATGCGGAGGACTCCGCAACCTTCCTCCAGGGACCGGGCCTTACTCTGCCTTCAAACAACGCAGCCCATCCAGGTCACAGTTGGGATGTACGCAGGATCGTCTCTTTTACCCCACGTGCCGCAGCTGACACCGGCTGATACAGAAAAAGCCCCAGCAGCCAAGCAGTGACGGACTGACTCCTTCACCAGTCCCATTGTTAATTATGTTCATTATTATTTTAGAGTATCGCTCAGAAATGTTTCAGTTTAAGTTTTTAGTTTACACTGTTGACTCCAGAAGCCTGCATACCTCTTATGAGCTGTCCTGAGGAAAGGACAATGTAACCGCCAATCCCCCCCTAAAGCTCAGGGGTTATTGAGCGTAATATAATAGTTAAAACCCCCGATTGACCAGAGTCCCCATTACTTTTCCTCTCTACAACACGATCACTGCTTGTTTATCTAAGACCCATGGGGCTGGGTCTCCCTCCTATTTTCATGGTCTCAGAAACATTAACAAGCCCTACATTACTTAGTTTACTATATAGGCCTAACGTGCATGTCCTTTAAATTGTATTCGTATGTTCTATTACTCTGCCAGTACGGTGAAACCTGACACATTTACCACGTGTATTTCTTTGCTTACTGACGGAATGTTCATTGTTTTCTAATTTAAACATGTGCACTGCTAACTCATGTCATATCATTGTTACTGAGGTAATGCATATGTGAGCTGTTGTGGCATTATATACAAGATTGTCAACCCATTGCACAAGAATAATATAAATAATTAAATAAAAAAACAAGCAGACAACAAATGCTCAAATCTGTGTAAAACATATCTGTAATCCTTCTGTGAAATGTTCCTAATTTCCCAATACTAACGACAGAAAGACACATGGTGCATGTGTGGCAACCCCATGCTTAATGTGGGAAGTCCTGAATCTAATGAGTGTCATAGCAATGGATGCACAAAGAGATTGGGTCAGTATAGTTTGAGAAAGTGTTGTTGGTGTTAAATACACAAACAGAAGAACGGCACCGACCAACCAGGCTGCAAGGAATCCAACTCCCCCGAAGCCAGTTTATATATCCATAATATAAAGATATATATACTCCAGCAAGTCCTTTAACGCACTGTCACTTTATAAAGTGCCCAAAGTGAGCAGCGCAATGTTTCGACAATGGGCTTTGCCAAGAATTCTGTTTTAGACTGTCACATTCTACCAATTAATTAGGTATTACATTCGGTTCATTCGTAGAACATGCAGTAAAGCATCTCGAATTCTGAATGTGGTGAAAAACTAAATACTTTCTTTATCACTTTTTATTATCTATTATTAATTGTGATTATTTTTTCCTTTACTATAGTTTCTATGCTAGTTATATACATAGTTCAGTCAAAAAATGTAATTCTAGAGATAAGACAACAAGACCCAATTTATTTTCTGCACAGGAAGGAAGAAATAATGGCTGCAGCATAGCGAATTATGATCCATTCACGAATTCACAAATATTTACATAGCTCTTCACTCTAACCCTTCAAAAGTGAAGAAATGTTGTTGAAATCTTTGTTTCTCTTGGAGGAAAAATCATTTAAAACATGTGGTGTAATACAGCGTCACAATCAAAAATTCTGCCAAGGTGATGGACAACATGACATTCGAGTTTTCCAAAGCACTAATTCCAAACACATCTGTATAAAAACAAAGTAGTCACTTGTATTATTATATAATCCATGGAATATCTCGTGTGATTTCCATGCTAGCTATCAGAACCATCACTACAACAATAAAAGCACAATTTTTATAATCATTAAAATATACACAATTATCAAACAAACAAAAAATAAGAAGACGTTTCAAGAAAAACAAATATCATTAAATGAAGAATTATTTATCCCAATTCTTAGCTCATTCAAACCTTTTATGTTTCCTGACCCCAAAACTTTATCCCACAGCATTTTTTTTAAATATAATTTATAATCTTTATTGTTTTCTTAATAAAAAGTTTTTTTTCTTTCTTTTTTTATCCATAGTAGACAAAAGACAATGTTACAACATGTATAAGAGAAAGTAAAACAAACACAATAATACATAAACACAGGAGGTATAGAAATCACATAAAAAATGTACATATAGTTTGTATATGAATCCTGTGTGAAAAAAAAGGAAACAAATAAAGGAGCACATCGAGAGACCATTTACCATTGATTGAATTTAAAGTTGCAATATGTCTTATTTGGTATATATCCTATGGTGGGGATCAAATAAGTTATATCAATATGGAAATAGAAGACATTAAGTTATATGAAGCATACTTCTTTTTACCCCCTCCTGTCTTCCAACCTCTCCGCTAACACTTAACCAGATCAGAAAACTTAGCCTTTAAGAAAACCTTGTGAATGATTAATCCCTAATTCCTATCGCTCTTCTACAATGATTCTGAACTTGAGATTTTATCATTTCCCAGTGTGGAATAGCTGGGAGTTTCCAGAATCTTGCAAGAAATGCTTTAGTCTCCGTTAGTATAAGTATAATTAGCTCTTTTTTAGGCAATGGGAGGTTAGGCCAACCGAGATGAAGTATCATTGACTTACAGGTAAAGTCCAAGTCAACCTCTACTTCTTCTCTACAGAATTTTATTACCTTCTTCCATAATTGTGAAATTGATGGGCATGACCACCAGATATGAACATAATCAGCCTGAGATGACGTACATCTCCAGCATGTATTTTGGGTATCTGGATACATTTTTGACAATTTTTTAGGAACATAATGCCATCTATAAATAATTTTGTAATGGCATTGTAATATCATTGATATTTAAACAATGTATGGCTTTATTTACTGCATTATTTGCATTTATCCATTTTTTTCTAGAAATTATGATCTGTAAATCCTTTTCCCAGGACTTAAGAGCTGGGAAGACTGGGATAATTTTAAATAGTTCACACAGGTTTGCACATCTTGATACCAATTTTTTATTACTCTTAATTTTTAGTATATTTAAGAAAGATTGTAAACCGTCTGAAGTTTCTTCCACTTTGTGTTTGTTTATGAAATGTTTTATCCTTAAATATGTAAAGTTTTCTTTATATGGAAGGGAAAAAGTTTGTCTAATTTGTTCAAAAGGAATAATCTGATTTTGTTGCACAATCTGATCAATTCTATGAATACAGTGAGCTTTCCAAACTCTGACACTTAAGTCTTCAATGTTAGCTGTCAGGATATTTAATGGCAAATCTTTAATAATTTTATCTACAATCTTGAGTCTCTTTTTCCAGTTTTTCCAGTGTGACATTAGATTATTAATAATTAAACCTGTATAAAGATTATCTTTATTGTTAATTTTCCAAAATATGGATAATAAGTCCGGGACGTTCATTCTTATCGCTTCTATTTTGGCCCAAGCTTCCTCCGTAGAACTCTCTTTCAAAGTTGTAACTATATGAGCCAATGCGCATGTCTCGTACAACTCCAGCATGTTAGGCAAACCCATTCCTCCTTTTTTAGAATTTAAATTCAATATTTTTCTACTGACTCTAGGTTTTTTTTTTTAACCAGATATATTTATCTAAAGCAGACTGGATCATTGTGAGCCATGGTTTTGGAACTTTTAGAGGAAGCATACAAAATATGTAGCTCCATGTAGATTATGTAGGATTTTATTAAGTTTATTCTGCATGTCCATGAGATCTCTGCATTTCTCAGATCTTTTAATTGTTTATTTATTTGTTTAATTAGGGGCAAGATATTATTCTCTACTATTTTATTTGGATCCCTAGAGATTTTTATTCCTAAATATTGGATGACTTTTACCCATTCAAAGTCATATTTTGCTTTAATTCTTGCTTGCATATCTTTAGATAGATTTTTTTGCTAAAAGCATGGTTTTATCTGTATTTAGGTTAAAGTTTGAATATTGGCCAAATTCTGATATTACTTTTAATAATTCCTCAATTGATGTCTCTGGGTCTGAGATGGTAACTAAGATGTCATCCGCATATAATAATGATTTATATACTTCTTGGCCTATTCCAACTCCTTTAATCTTTGGATTATCTCTAATTTCACAAACCAGGGGTTAAATATATATCAGATAGAGTAGGGGGGAGAGGGGACAGCCTTGTCTTGTTCCATTGCCGATTTTAAACCTGTCAGATGTAACTCCCCTCCCTATGGTTCTAGCCATTGGGGCAGCATATAAAGCCATGATGGCATCTAAAATCCATCCCTCAAATCCAAAGGCTCTCAGAGCTGCCCTCAGGAAATCCCACCTGACCCTGTCAAAGGCCTTCTCTGCATCCAATGACAGGGTCAGAAGTGGGATGCCCGACTAATGAACAGCATCCATAATATCCACTATCGTTCTTACGCTATTAGTGGAGTATCTATCTCTAATAAAACCGACCTGATCTTTATGGATCAGGTTCGGTAAAATGGTTTGCAACCTGTTTGCTAAAATAGTTGAGTATTTTTTAATGTCTGTATTTAACAGTGAAATAGGGCGATAGTTCTTTATATATTCTGTTGGTTTTTCTGGTTTATGTATTGGAATAATATTTGCATATAGCATTTCTTTTGGAATGTCTTTTTCTTTTACTATGTTATTAGACACATTTTTTAGATGGACTAATAGGATATCCTTAAATTGGTGGTAGAATACATTTGAGTAGCCATCTGGGCCAGGAGTTTTATTTTTTTTTTTTAAAGTATCTATTGCCTTCCCAATCTCTATTTCTGAAAAGGGTTCACTAATGGATTTTAATTGTTCAATAGATACTTTTTTCATAGATTTATTATTCTCAAAATATGAATCTGGGTTATTTTGTTGATTAGGTAAGTTATACAAGTTCTGATAAAAACTATTAAATGCTTTTCCTATTTTTTCTGGAGAAAGTTGGAGCCCATCCTGCGTTATGATTTTCTGTATAGTCCTATTCATTTTTTTCCCTTTCATTTTATTTGTAAGAATCTTATTTGCACGATTACCTGTATAATACCATTTTGTTTTTAAGTAGTCTAATATTAAAAAGAGTTTGCTGTAATAATATTTCATTTATTTTGTCCTTTGTATTTGTAATTTTGTCACTTGTTTGTCTGGATGGACTATTTTTTATTTATTTTGATAGCTCATGTAGAGAAGTATAACGTTAATTCAGGGGAATTGTCTTATTCTTGTTTCTAATAGAACCCATTTTAATAATGCAACACCTCAAGACTTCCTTATAGGTGCACCAAACTAATGAGTCGGATGTGCCTTTGTTTTTGTTCTCCTCAAATATTGATTTGTTAATTCTTTTATATATTCAATGTCCGGAGGTTTGCTTAAAAGGCAATCATTTAGTCTCCAACTATTCTTTATTCTATTCTCTGGACTTAATATAAGATCTAAAATAACTGGATTGTGGTCTGACCAAGTGACTTCTTGAATGAAAACCTTCTTTATTTTATATGTTCGTAATGCTGAACCTAAAAATAGGTCTAGTCTGGAATATGTACAGTGAGTCTTCGAAAAACAGGTGAAATCTTTTTCTTGAGGATGATAGATCCTCCATAGATCTATCAATTCATATTTATTTACTAAGTTTGAAAACTGTTTAGATATTTTTTTCCATCTTTTATCCCGGGGCACGCCTGCCAATGAGTTTCTGTCTAAGCTTCCGTCCATAATACAGTTAAAGTCTCCCGCTACTAGAACCTTCCCTTTCTTAATTTTATCTAATTTGATCAAGACTTTTTGTATGAAAGAGACGGGGTTAACATTAGGTGCATAAATGTTAGCAATGGTAAAATCTTCATTCTGTATTTTACATAGGACTATAATATACCCCACAGCATTTTATAAATATATAAAATGTATACAGACACGTTATCATCTAACATCAGTTCAAATGTTAGACTCGTATCTCTCCTCAACACAGAAAATAAACGCATTGGAAGACATTTTGTAAATGAGATGAAGTCTCAGTTCTTCTAGTTAGTAACGTATTCGGGATTTACTGAGATTTGTTAGTACTTGTCATTTCATGAGCAATATACACACCTGGGTTACCTAATAGGCAACCGATGCAGTCACCTAGGAACTGGGCTCAGCCCTGACTGGGCACTTCTCAAGCCGGGAGGGAGAGCACAAGATCTCCCTGCACAACCCTGCTCTCCCTCACTTCATTGGTCTGTTCCAATATCAGGCACAGACTCATTAAAGAAAACCCTGGGGGTTCCAATAGCACATCTGAATGACACAGCTAACACTCTGAGTCATTGACAGCTAATGGCACTCTTAAAGAGGTCTGTACCTGATATTGGACCGTCCTGGAAAAAAAAGCAGGGGGAGATGGTGGGGACATACACACAACACTCAGCTAAACTCAATCTCACTCCCTACACACGCACACATTTCAGCCACCACAAACACATGACTAAGCCAGCACACTCAGTACGGCCAAACAGCACTCAGCCTTCTCCAGACACAACGCCAAGTCAAAATAATTCAGATGGTAAGGGCGCTGGTGCTAAAAAGCATTAAAAGATTCCTTTATTGGTACAAATAAATACAAATTAAAATATATATCTACAACATGTTTCGGCTTGCAAGGCTTTATCATCTAGATAAAAACAACGCGTTGTAGATTTGTAGATTTTATATATATATATATATATATATATATATATATATATATATATATATATATATATATATAGAAAAATGTGTACAATACCTTGCACTCAGGCTGCCTAAATAAAGAAGCATTTTGGATATACGAACTAGACACTGTCTCCCCAAGAGGTCTCAATGAATCACTATCCCTGCATTCTTTTCTGTGAATCTTTAATGCCCGGCTTGTATTATACTTCATTTGGTATTTGTTTTAGTGTATATAGTGTAAGAGTCATTCATGTATATAGAATATTTTATTACTATACAGTTGCAGGCTAGTATAGAGTATGAATCACAATGAAATGTAATAAGATATATAGGGGTATGACATACCCATCAACAGTATCCAACATTATGGAAATTGAATTGGACTTTACGGTTGGATTAAGTAAAAAATATATAGAACATTTCAGATTCTCTACAGCTTGCAATATGTTAGGTTTATTTTTAATGTGTAGTAACTAACATGCATATATAGAATGTTGAGTTGTTTGCACTTTTGGTACTTTTGCACTTTATTCTTATTTTATCACTTTGGCACTTTAAGACACAGCGATTTGTAGTGGACACTCTATGAAATATGCACTTGTCACTTTAATAGCAACTTTAATGTGTTGCCTTACCATATTCACCATATTACTATGTGACACTTATGGCACTAGTCACTTTAATGATAGCATATATCATTGGCATTTACACTACACTAATTTTTCCACTTTTGATCTAGTCAAGATGACAATCACAGCTACTGCATCAGCAGCAGCTAGTTCAGTAATCTCTATTCACACGGGTGGTTGCTGTGCGTTCAGTAGTGCCATGGTTACGCTTTAGTGTAGCCGCGTTCCCATTACAACGACGGCAAACGTGCGCAACTACGTCACACTAAGGGGCGGGGAGACCGCGGCACATGCACAGACCGCCGGGAAGGACGCTGGTTGTTCACATCCACAGCACCTGGGGTGAGTTAATCACTTTTTATTATAATTAATGCATTCATATATATGTGATATCTTTGTTAATGTTCATATGATCCTGATGAAAGTCCACATGTTGGACTGAAACGTCGATCTGTTTTATGGAACCAAATAAAAGTTAAGTTTTAAAGGAATCCGTGAGTGCAGCCACATCTCTTTGTATATATATATATATATATAAGTATTATTTTTTTTACCAATAAAGGAATCTTTTAATACTTTTTAAAACCTGGCATCCTGATTTTACCATCTCAGATGAGGACGAAAGAATCCTAGGTGGGGAATATACCACCAGCGCCCTACTCATCAAGCAGTGAGCCAGCTCAAAGAAATGTGAGTACATCTCCTCTATTTTAAATTATTTTAAAGTTCTCTGCTACAGTGAGCACTATATTTGCCATTTTTACTTTCTCGGTTTGGAATTGCTGCCATTGGAAATATCTGGAGAAACCACTTACCACACATATCCCAGCAGTGGGGATCATTCCACTTCACGCTATACACACCAGAGCTGGATATAGCTCTGGTATATGTGAGTAGAATAGCAACCTATCCAATTTTTTATACATATCTCATTATTTACTACACCATTGGCGTCTTTTTTCTTGTGTCTTGCATGTACTTCTGGAACGACAAGAACCCAACCCTCAAGAATCTTTAGTTCTATCAAGTTTGGCTGTTCCTTTAACCCCTTAAGGACCAAACTTCAGGAATAAAAGGGAATCATGACATGTCACACATGTCCTGTGTCCTTAAGGGGTTAAAGACTTTTATACCCTTTTTTATTTCAGTTTACCTGTATTTTATTTATTTAATCGGATATTTTATTTCTGTTAAATCATTTTTGGTACATTCCAATTTCTATTAGGCGTTACCTTGCTGTCCTTTTTCCTATCTTACAGACAGGCATGGGATGATAAATTAAGAACAAGGTTAGAAAAATGTGTTTGCTGTAGCCAAAAGAGTAAAAAAAAAGTTAAAAAAATACAATGATTTTGTATAATTTGTATAATTCTACATTTGTGCCAAATGTTTTCTAAATTTGTAAATGTAATTTTGTAAATCCTAAAGCAACTGTTTAGTGAAAAAACATAAAACAGGCCTAGAATTATTTTTTTTACATTACGTTCGTGCCTTTTTATGAAGTAGAATGTGCAATTGGTTCCATGTGAATATGTAAAGAAAAGAAAATTGTAGAATTGTTACCACGGTGGAAATTTAAGGTGTTTTGTAAGGGAGTTTTATGTTTCTTTCAGCTGGATTTTCACCAAAATGTTGCCCTTTTAGGTAATATGAAGGGAACTGTAATGGATGGAAAAGTCTAATTTCTACATAAAGGGCCTTAGTTCTTAAATACTCAATTCATACATTCACGTTTAAACAAGCAACAGTAATACACTAACCTCGTATTATATTTTTATTTTATTTATTTTTATTCTCAACTACTTTGTTATCGTAACCTTTATTATAACCTGGGTGTATATATATAGATCATTTTATTTTATATATTTTTTCTTTACCTTTATGTCTTGTCCTGTATATTAAGTTACATTTTACCAGCCGTACTACCACAGTACCATATATTTGACGTGTTTATATAATTCTTTCATTCCCCTATATGCATACCTTTAATGACTTTTATCTGAGTTCTGTACTCCTCCTCCCCATCTTATCTTGATATCTACCCAAATGTTTGTATTATTTGACTAACCTTCACCTCACCTGTGTAGCTCCCCCATTACATGGCTTTATTGCAGGCCGCCCTGACCCTAATATCTCTCAGATAACTCAGATAACAAGCTATCGGGAGAACCAAAAGGATTTCTGAGGAAAAATGACACGAAGAATTCACAAAGAAGTTGACTTCACAGGTTTGACAGAAAATAGACATTATTACACATATATCCACACGCTCACCGTGTATTTCACATATATCTAAAAATAATAGATTTAACGTTAAACCCAGTTATGGGAATATGAATTTCCAACATGAAATGTTGAATCTGCCACCAAGGTGCAAAGCAGACAAGTTGTTCCTGAGTTCTGAGCTGATTCACACGGCTGCCGGGCAGTTGATCACACTTGGGACGTGTGCTTACCGCATCAGCATTTGTTCCTTAGCCAAACAGGAGCAACTGCTGCCAACTGCTAAAATTCTCCCGTTACAGTCAAAGTGAGAGATTTTGTTTCCACTTTTATTAAGTACAGGGAATTTTGCTTGGGCCCCCTCTATTTACTATAGTTATAATCAAGGCGGTCTGTGAATTGGATAGCTTGTTTGTTTGAAACACAGAGATCCCATGAAAGAAATAATTTGGCATGGACACTAAAAAAGTAAATGTAATTTTATATCCAGGCTAAGGTCATGGTTTAAATAATCGATTAAACTCTGCACTGCCGAATCCTTTTCAGTTAAAATGAAATATGTAAGAATATATGTAACATATATGTGAAATATGCAATACATTGCTAGAATGTAAATCCGTAAACAGAAAAAAATCTGTTAAAAATAAAATTATATGAATCAATGACGTGTTTGTCGCGTCCTTGTCACAAATATTAAATGTGATGAAAATATATAAATAAGAATGGTGAAATACAGCTTTCTAAAAATCCCAGTAGGATGTAAGAATGACTAATAATGACATACTATTCACATGAACTCGTACATTCAGATCAGTTAAGAAAATGGAAGAAAGAAGATTTTTTTTTAATGAAAACCGACAGATACAGTTGTGCTCAAAAGTTTGCAAACCCTTGGAGAATTGGTAATATATGAACCATTTTTAAAGAAATCATGAGTGAGCAGGAAAAACACTTTTCTGTTATCTCTTATGGGATTCAGATTCAACTATAGGTTAGAATGGCACAATCTTAAAACAAAACATGGCAACAAAGAAAAATAAATTAAATGACCCCTGTTCAAAAGTCTGCATACCCTTGGTTTCATTCTGGCAACTCGACCATGCAGCTCATTTTTGTTCAAGTATCGTCGTGTTGTGCTCCTTCAAACAACCACACCGTCTTTTTCCAGAGCAGCCTGTATTTCTCCTGAGGTTACCGGTGAGTTTTTCTATGTTTCCCGAACAATTCTTCTGGCAGTTGTGGCTGAACTCTTTCTTGGTCTACCTGACCTTGGCTTGGTATCAAGAGATCCCCGAATTTTCCACTTCTTAGTAAGTGATTGAACAGTGCTGACTGGCAATTTTAAAGCTTTGGATATCTTTTTATATCCTTTTCCATCTTTATAAAGTTCCATTACCTTGTTACGCAGGTATTTTGGCAGTTTATTTCTGCTCCCCATTGCTCAGTATCTAGCCTGCTCAGTGCATCCACATGGGTGGAGCTAACAAACCCATTGACTATTTATACACAGACACTAATTGTCATTTTAAAAGCCACAGGTGTGGGAAATGAACCTTTAATTGCCATTTTAACCTGTGTGTGTCACCTTGTGTGTCTGTAACAAGGCCAAACATTAGAGGGTAAATAAACTTTTGGTCAGGGCCATTTGGGGGATTTCTGTTATCATTATTAAGATATTATGATTTAAAATGAAGCCAAACAGCTTTGTAATAATACATGGCTTCATATGACCATTATCCTTCAATAACAGACATTTATTTGCATGATCAGTCATATTTTTAAAATCAATACCAAAATTTCTGAATTTCTGCCGGGGTATGCAAACTTTTGAGATCAGCTGTAAGTCTAAAATATTTCTTACTTTTTCTATTTAGTACATTTATTTAGAATACTGGTAGGTTCTCCTTTAAGTCATGATTGATTTTCATAGACCTCATTGTGACATAGTTTACTTTCCCTTATAATTCATACAATGGGACCTGAATGATACAAGGTCCCAGAGACTGAATGAACAATGTCCAGTTTTTTCACTCTCTATTTAAATAATATATTTTGGTGCGTCTGTACATATCTTAACTGTTCCCTCCTCACCACATCCTCAAGCTTACCTCTTCCTCTCATTCTACATCCCGGTTCGTCTCATTTTCACTTTTTGACCAGGAACATGCTACATCTTCACATACAATCAGTCAGGATACCAGAAATATTCAAAGTAGGAAAAAAGCCGAAGTCAATATAGAAACATAGAATGTGACGGCAGATAAGAACCATTCGGCCCATCTAGTCTGCCCAGTTTTCTAAATACTTTCATTAGTCCCTGGCCTTATCTTATAGTTAGGATAGCCTTATGCCTATCCCACGCATGCTTAAACTCCTTTACTGTGTTAACCTCTACCACTTCAGCTGGAAGGCTATTCCATGCATCCACTACCCTCTCAGTAAAGTAATACTTCCTAATATTATTTTTAAACCTTTGTCCTTCTAATTTTAGACTATGTCCTCTGGTTGTGGTAGTTTTTCTTCTTTTAAATATAGTCTCCTCCTTTACTGTGTTGATTCCCTTTATGTATTTAAATGTTTCTATCATATCCCCCCTGTCTCGTCTTTCCTCCAAGCTATACATGTTAAGATCCTTTAACCTTTCCTGGTAAGTTTTATCCTGCAATCCATGAACCAGTTTAGTAGCCCTTCTTTGAACTCTCTCTAAGGTATCAATATCCTTCTGAAGATATGGTCTCCAGTACTGTGTACAGTACTCCAAGTGAGGTCTCACCAGTGTTCTGTACAATGGCATGAGCACTTCCCTCTTTCTACTGCTAATACCTCTCCCTATACAACCAAGCATTCTGCTAGCATTTCCTGCTGCTCTATTACATTGTCTGCCTACCTTTAAGTCATCAGAAATAATCACCCCTAAATCCCTTTCCTCAGATGTTGAGGTTAGGACTCTATCAAATATCCTGTACTCTGCCCTTGGGTTTTTATACCCGAGATGCATTATCTTGCACTTATCCACATTAAATGTCAGTTGCCACAACTCTGACCCTTTTTCTAGTTTACCTAAATCATTAGCCATTTGGCTTATCCCTCCTGGAACATCAACCCTGTTACATATCTTAATATCAGAGAATATGAGCACTAACGTTTATCAGGGCAGAAACCATGATAGGGCAAGGAACAAGTGCTTTATATATGCTAACAATAATTCTGATTGGCCACTTTAAGGGCGGGCATTATGTCACAGCATTTGAATTATAAAAGACACGCCAATAAAATGGGCAGTCTCTATTATAATACAGGGATGAATACAGCTAACAGCATTTTGGCCCGTGCGAGCCAGCAGTTAGAACTGTTCGCCAGATCAAATAGTAAACATTCCCTGTTTAGGTTGCGCAGTCACGTGGAGCATCCTGCCCACGCGACCAGAGGAGGGAAGCAGCACCGACACAGGAGCCGAGAGGGGCAGCAAGTAGGCACAATGGTGGGGGAATTAAAATGGTGGAGACGGGACAGAGGTCAAAGGTTTGAAATGCAGGAAAGCATTTATTCATTTTTGATAAGGTTCTCCAAAATTGGACATGCAAAAAATACAGCTTATAAAAAAAAAAAAAAAGGATTGTATTGGTGCCTGAAGGATTCCTGTTAGCTAAGTTTGCATTACGGAAACTGAAGTAATTAATGGAGTAATCAACTCTTAGAATAATATAATTTAGCAAGACTAATTTAGAATTAAGGAATACATTACCTTCATCTGAAGATTAATAGCTAGAGACAGTAGAACTCTATCAGTACTTACCAGAAACGGCGACAGTCATTGAGGCCATGTCCTTTTCCCTCCTTAAGTGTTTCCCCCCTTTTTGTCATTAAAACAATTTCTTTCTTTTTTTAAAATCTATTTTTGTTTTATTTTTACAAAATGACCTAATTTCCCCCGCACCCTGACAATTATGTTAAAAATAGGCGTTGCCGGGAAGGACTGAGAATGATCTAGCGTGGCCTGGAGTGGAAGATTCAGATTAGAATCATTTTTTTAGGGAAGATGGCGAGGAGTAGTTGCAATTCAGAGAGTTCTTTCTCATTAGTCAATTTATGTTTGCATTAAATAAATAAAAAATGTAATTAATGTTAACGTTGGGAAAAAGAGAAATTGTTTTTCATTTTAACATTCTTGCACAGTTGTAGCCTTGAACGTAATTAGTAAAGAAATCCTGGCAGACTTTTATTTCCTATTAAAAAACAATGATCTATTGTTAGAAATTGAAGTGACAACATTAAATAAGGACTATAAGGGTAAGAGATCTGGAAATATCTTAATGCGTCTGTGTTGAAAACGAACATAAATATCTGAGATGGAACATTCCACTACTCCACTAATTCCGCAGTCCAAAAATAATCTAATGGGCAAATTGAAATATAAAAAATATCTATTTTTATTAATCAATAACATTAAACTAGTACTTGTCATATTTTCCCCATGTTGAACGTTGAAAACCTCAGTGATATTTTCCCAGCCGTGTGCACACACAGACTATACAATTGCTGTTTCTTATGGTCCTGAATCAATCGTATTGCATTGAACACAAGGTGCAAAGTGGAAGACGTCCCCGGGACTGAGTTATTAGTGCAGATGTGTGCCGCAGGTTTGTGTGAGGCACAGAGTGTGTAGAGTAAATAGATTCATTTCAAATAAACTTGGAAACATAGAGTCTCGGATCTAAAGGTTAGTTCAATGTACGTAAAAAAATAACAATCATTAAATAGGAATTATTTTTACATTATTTTTATTTTTTACGCAGAGATTAATTTAGCGGGACTTGAATGTTTTAAATTATTTATCATTTGTTGCAAGTTAAGAAGAATAAAATGACCAAAACTATCAAATTAGTCACAAAAATATACACATCAATGGGAGGGAAGAAACAGAAAAAAAACAATGAAGTGACTTAAGGGGAGATGTGGGGGGGGGGTGTCGCTCACCCTACACAGAAACATAGAAACATAGAATGTGACGGCAGATAAGAACCATTCGGCCCATCTAGTCTGCCCAGTTTTCTAAATACTTTCATTAGTCCCTGGCCTTATCTTATAGTTAGGATAGCCTTATGCCTATCCCACGCATGCTTAAACTCCTTTACTGTGTTAACCTCTACCACTTCAGCTGGAAGGCTATTCCATGCATCCACTACCCTCTCAGTAAAGTAATACTTCCTGATATTATTTTAAACCTTTGTCCCTCTAATTTAAGACTATGTCCTCTTGTTGTGGTAGTTTTTCTTCTTTTACATATAGTCTCCTCCTTTACTGTGTTGATTCCCTTTATGTATTTAAATGTTTCTATCATATCCCCCCTGTCTCGTCTTTCCACCAAGCTATACATGTTAAGATCCTTTAACCTTTCCTGGTAAGTTTTATCTCTTTAGATGCATATTCCACATGGCAGCAGAACAACCTGTAAACGTACTGACTAGAAATTGTAGCTATAAACGTCTTTTAATGACATCAATATTTTTCATCTGTGATTGCATGCACACGTGGAGAAAATGGCTGGCTATAATGGTTTCTAAAAACGTTATTGATGACTCTATGATGAAAAGGTAGAGGGCTGGAATGTCCTGGCACAGGCTTAGAATTGTCACTTTTCTAAGAATCGGTTCTTTCTTTAAATGTCACTCCGTTTATTCACATGTTATCGCCGATCATTTTTTCCCCCTCAGCTTGATGCCTTTTCACTGCATTGGGGGAGGATACGGAGTATATTGCTGATTTAGGGAGAGTGATTTTTTTACCTTAATTAGGTCACTCTCGTCGATATTTCCTGGTATGCAGACAATCTAAAATTGTCCATTGTTTCTTCCTTTATACTGTTTTTGACCTGAAATGCCAAATTATAAGTTCAAGGCTGTGTCCATTTCATGACTGGAGACACAAATCTATGACTCAGGTTTTTTTACAGTGCAGAAAATGTTAAAATGCAGCCAGGAAGCATATGGGATCCCTTCCCTATAACAGGAAGCAGCTGTGCCAAGTCTACTCCATATAAGTAAAATCCAAATATGTTATGGTGGGGACAAATTGTGATTGAAAACCCCTTCCACCTGAAGTCTGCGGAGAGTTAATACAATGTTAAACAACAATCTGCACACCAGTCAAGCCATAAGACTTGCTTTTCCCACAGAAATCACAAATCTGTAGTGATGTTACAACCGCAAAGGATTATGGGTGAGCATATGCAAATTAGCTCATCGGAGAATCACATTTTTGTCTCATTTCATTCTAACCCCTTAGTGACCAGACCACTTTTCAATTTTCTTACCATTTGTGTTTAGCTGTAATTTTCCTCTTACTCCCTAACTGTACCCACACATATTATATACTGGTGATCTCGCCATTAAATTGTATTTCTAAAGATCCCATTATTCTTATCATATCATATAATTTACTATAAAACAAATGATAAAATATGATGAAGAAAATTTAAAAAAACACACTTTTTTAACTTTGACCCCCATAATCTGTTACACATCTACAACCGCCAAAAAACACCGATGCTAAATAGTTTCTACATTTTGTCCTGCGTTTAGAAATGCCCAATGTTAGCATGTTCTTAGCTTTTTTTGTGTGCAAGTTATAGGGCAATAAGTCCAAGTAGCACTTTGCTATTTCCCAACCATTTATTTTTTTAAATGACCGCAAGTTACATTGTAACACTGATATCTGTCAGGAATCCCTGAATAACCCTTCACATGTATATATATATTTTTTTTTTTGCAATCGTCTTTTTATTGAACATTTTCTTAATTAGGGTACAGAAAAAGAAAAGGGGAGGGGGACTGGTCCGCATGCGGTTTGTTACATTAAGTTTTCATACACTTTCCCCAGAACATGGGGTTACAATTTTAAATGTGCATTTTGTTCAGTACATCCTAAGTGGATTAGGTGGAGTAGGTACCACATCTCTGACAAAGGTGCCACCCACATCTCTGATCTCGATCTCTTAGTTTGTGGGTTTTGGCGTTGCCGCCCTGTCAATGGTGTGGCTCAGTTCAACTCTTCCTTCAGTACTGGTGTAGGTTCTTGTGCGGATTGTCCTAACTATTAACATATAATTCCTAGTCTACATAACTATATACACATATTAATATACATACTAGTGCCAATTGAGCCCTTAGTGTCTGTCTTTCTTGTCTGTTTGCTGCCCACTCTACAGTGCCTTATGTCTGTCCTGTAGTTGTTATCTATAATTCGACCGAATCACCACCTCCACTCCTCTCTTGTTCCTACACTGTCTGCTTTGACATATTTGCATTTATCCTGCTCCTTCATTTGCCTCCTTCTGTGTATTATCCCACCATTCTTTGGCTTTTAGTACGTGCTGGGATGCCCCATATATTGCATTGAGTTTCGTTTCATATATCAGGTTGGTGGAAATTTGTGTTAGTAGGTCATCTAGGTCAGGTCGAGTGGTTTGTTTCCATGCCCTAGCTATCAGCGTGTTCGCTGCTATGAGAATGTGGAACAGTAGTGCCGCTTGCGGCTTTCTGTAGGATTCTAGTGTCATGAACAGTAATCCACACTCAGGTTGCAATGATATGTCAGAGCAGAGGGATTTCCTGATTATCCCCTCAACCTCTTGCCAGTATGGTTTTATTTTGTTGCATGTCCACCATGTGTGAAGCATTGTGCCCCTTTCTAGTCCGCATCTCCAGCACACACCTGAAGCTTGCGTGTATATCGCAGCTAACTTGGCTGGCACCATGTACCACCTATATTGTAGTTTTCTCATAAGCTCTAGGTGTGTTGTGCATCTTGATCTTCCCTTATGTGCTGTGAAGGCTTTCAGCCATTGTGCGTCAGTGAACTGTGTTTGTAAGTCGGCATGCCATTGTTCTTTGAACTTGTCCGCTTTGTTCGTCATAGGGTGGTCGAGTAGTAATGCGTACGTGAATGATATCGTCTTGTCTGGTATGTTTCCTGATTCACATATTTTGTGTACACACTTCAGGGGTGTCGGGGTGTTAACATTCGTGTTTTTCGCTAGCAATGATTTAATTTGGAGGTAAGAGAATATTGTGTTGCTAGGTAGTTGATATTTGCGACTTAAAACAGGGTATTGTTCTAGATTGCCCTCATGATAAAGATGTTTTATTAAAGTGCACCCTGCTCGTATCCATGGGCGGAGGTCTAGTGTGGGGTTTGCTACGTGTAGGCTGAGTAGTGGGGTGGACATACCCCATTGTGTGTTTTGGCCTAGCATGTCCATCGTGGAATCCCACGTTTTTAATAGAAGTGAGTTAGTTGGGAGCATTTTGTCGGGGTTGGGTCTCAGAACGTGGGGTGTCCAGAACATATATTTTAAGTTGCCCTGCCCTATTTCTGTAACTTCCAATTCTGCCCATTGAGGTTTATCTTTGCTTGTGTGTAGTAGGAGGCAAGTTGACATGAGTGTTGCCCTGTAATACATTTTCACATCTGGCATGCTTAATCCTCCTTTGCTTAAGGGTCTGCTCATTATTGTTGAGGCTACTCGAATCTTTTTATGTGCCCACACAAAGTGCGTGAACGTGCGTTGTAATTTGTTTAGATATGTGTTGGGAAGGAAGATTTGTAGCGTCCTTATCAGGTATAGAAACTTGGGTAGTAGTACCATCTTTAGGGCTGTCAGTCTGCCCACCCACGACAAGTATTTGGTTTCCCATGATTTTAACGTGTCGCCTGCCTCTTTCAGTAACTTGCCATAGTTCAATTCTAGGAGTTTGCCTGGATGTTTTGGGATGCATAACCCTAAGAATGTTAGGTAATCGACTCTCTAGTCGAATTGGAATGTTTCTTTTAAAGTGGTTACCATGGCTTGTGACATCCCTATTCCCATGGCCTGCGTTTTAGTAACGTTAAGTCTATAATATGATTGGTCCCCAAACTCCCTAATTTCCCCTAGGAGGTTTGGCAGGGAGATCTGTGGTTGTGTAATTGTCAGCATAACGTCGTCTGCGAATAGGCTCGCTTTGTATTCCTTGTGTCCTATCATTATCCCATGTATGTTCGTGTTGTCTCGCAACCTAGTGGCCAACGGTTCCAACGCCAGTATGTATAATAGGGGTGACAGGGGGCATCCCTGCCTCGTGCCGTTCGACAGCCTAAACGGGTCCGATAGGAACCCCGAGTTTAGCACTCGCGCCTCAGGCGCGCTGTATAATGCCTCTACCGCCGCTATGAATTGTTCTGGCATCCCAAACTTTGCTAGTACCGCTTTGAGGAAACCCCAGTGTAGTCTGTCGAAGGCTTTCTCAGCGTCCAGCGACAGAAATATTCCCCCTTCTTTCCGCGTCTGGAGTTTGTACAGCAAGTTTATAACCTTTCGCGTGTTGTCCGCCCCCTGTCTCCCCTTTACAAAGCCCACTTGGTCTGTGTGTATTATGTGTGGGATAATGGTCCCTAGTCTCGCAGCATATATTTTTGCGAACAGTTTCGCGTCTGTGTTCAATAATGAGATGGGTCTGAAGTTTTGCGGAGAGGTAGGGGGCTTGTTGGGCTTTGGTAGTGTGACTATGTGGGCCATTAGCATCTCCCTTGGTAGGGATTTTGTCTCTATTGCATTGTTAAATGTTGTTGCTAGAAAAAGGTGCCAGTATCTGGCTGAACTTCTTGTAATATAGGTTAGTGAACCCGTCTGGGCCTGGCGATTTGCCTGATGGGAGGGTGTGAATGATGCTTATGACCTCTTGTGGTTCTATTTTCCTGGTTAGGTCCGTTGTTTGTTGTGGGGTCAGTGTAGGTAGCTGTACCTTATCTAGATAGGATTTTATGTTTCTGTCATCAGGTTGTATTGTGGCTTTGTCTTCTTGCAGGTTATATAGGCTACGATAGTATGTGGCAAATATTTCGCTAATTTCCCTAGGTGAGGTGCGTTTTTGGCCCTTGTCTGTTAAGTAGGCTATTTTTTGATTGGCCTGGTTTTGTTTAAGATGATTTGCTAGGAGTTTACCCGCTCTGTTTCCTTGCATATAATGGATTATTTTAAGTTTGGTCATATTGGCCTGCGTTTGCTCTAGTGCTTGTTTTCGTATTAACCCCGTTATTTGCAGTATGCGGCGTTTCTTGTCCTCCGTCGGGTGTATTTGGTTTTGTACGTTTAGGTCACCTAGTTCTTGTTGCCATTGTGTTAATCTAGCTTGTGATGTTTTTTTGAGATATGTCGCTCTCCTGATTAATAAGCCCCTAGCTACTGTTTTGTGTGCCTGCCAAACCATCTCTGGGGTTACCTCTCCATTATCGTTTAGGGCAAAGTATGACTGGAGATCCTTGCTGAGTTCTTCTGCATAGTCTTTGTTTAGCAGTAGTGAGTCATTAAGCTTCCAAGGGCTACGATTTTTAAAATCGTAGATGTTTTTCATGTCAAGGGTAACTGGCGCGTGGTCTGACCATGTGATCTGTTTTATGTCACATTGCCTGACTTGGTTCAAGTGTGATCCAGAGATGAGGAAGCCATCTATCCTTGAGTATGTGTTGTGGACTGTGGAAAAGTGTGTAAATGTTCTTTCCCCTGGGTGCATAGTTCTCCACGCATCGTAAAAGTGATGCTCATGTAGTAGTTTTTGTATTGCCTTCTCAGCGGGCTTTGTCTACGGCTGTTCTGGGAAAGAGTCGTGTCTAGGGTAGGGTCCCAAATGTGGTTGAAATCCCCGCATAGGATGGTGATGCCCAATTGTAATTGGCCTACTTTTCTGAGGATGCCCTCGAGGAAATTTTATTGGTTCCTGTTTGGTGCATACAGGTTGACTAGTGTGTAGGTCATATTGTTTATGATGCCCTGAAGTATGATGTACCTGCCATTTCTATCTATCTCTTGGTGTTGTAGTTCAAAGTTCAGGTGTCTGCTCAGAAGGATGGAGGTGCCCCTAGATTTATGTGGTGCTGTGGCGTGGTACTGGTATGGGAAGTTGTTCGTTTGTATGTTGGGGTGGTCATTGTGTCTGAAGTGCGTCTCCTGTAGACATACTATGTCAGCCTCGAGGGTTTTTAGTTCTCTGTTAAGCATATGCCTTTTTGCGGGGATATTCAGTCCCCTTACATTATAAGTGCAGATTCTCACGGTGGTTTTCCAAGGTACCTGTATGAGTGTCGTGTAGTGTAATCTACCTGCTCGGGGACCAGCACTTCTCCCAGCAGCATCAAGCCAAGCGCTGGTTCCCCTTCGTTACGAAAGTTTGGAGGGTTGCATAAAAAGGACATAGAGATGGCGTCTAGGGGAATCTGTGGAGGCCTATTTGGCCTGTGTGGTAGAGTTGGCACTAGGGGGTGGCTCCCTATTCTCCCTATAGTGTATAGGGAGCGACATACAAAAGCATAGTCATTGAACAAAGTATGAAACATAAACATAAACAAAAACAGAGTAACAAAAGTATTTACAAACATTGGAGCTGCCTTACGTGCAGCTTGGCACTGCATGTATGTGCCTTGGGGGTTGCAGCCTAGCTTCACTGCCTGGCATATCTCCGCTCCTACGGCTAGTCTTGGTTACTATATTTGTGTATCGCCTTTTGGTGGGCTACTTTCTGTCGGTACTCATTCACCTTTAGCATGACATGTCGGGTTTTTTTAGAGTGTGGCCTATTGGCACATTACCGGGGGGGTTAGGCAGGTCATCTACACAGTGCTGCCTGGGCTGTGGGCCTGTTCCAGACCTCTTGCTGGTTATACCTGTCCTCTATAGAAGTGTGCGAAGTGGCGTAGGGTCTAAGTGTTTTTTTTTTTTTTTTCATACATATATTAAGTGCTTTGGTGTTTAGTGCCATCATACTAAACTAGTGGCGTGCAGAGTGTCTTGCTATCTAGTCAAGCAGCACATAAATAGAGGATGTTTGCAGTATTATATACATTACCCATCCCCCGTTCAGCCCGGTTTAAGTCCCTGTAGGTTAGTACACCCTATCTTTATCTGGGGTGTATTTGACAGTTCATTGTCTCTTGTTCTTTCTCCAGTTCGGAGACAATCTGGTGGTGTTCTGTTCTTTGGCCGACTGGGCTGGTACGTCGATTCCCCACGTCGCAAGGATCTTCCGTCCTTCTTCTGGTGTCTGGATCACATTGGTTTTCCCTTTTTTGTTCACCAGGAGCTTTGTAGGATATCCCCAACGGTATGGAAGGTGCTGGTCCCTCAGAGTTTGGGTTATGTCTCTAAAATCCCTGCGACGTTTTAGTGTGTAAGCCGAGATGTCTGCATATATTGCTACGGTCTTGTACTTATCTGGCAGGCTTGTTTTCTTTCTGTTTGCGTCCAGGACCGCTTCTTTAGCGTGGAAGTAATGCATCCGCAGTAACACATCTCTCGGTGTGTCTTGGGGTAAAAAACTTGGCTTCGCTGTGCGGTGTATTCTATCTATAAGTAGCATATCTTGCGGCCAGTCCGGCAGGAGGTATGTCATGAGGCCAGTGACATGGGCCTGGAGATCAAGTGTGCCCACTGTCTCCTCTATACCCCTTAGGCGTAGGTTATTTCTGCGGGATCTGTCTTCCATGTCTGCTAGTTTCATGTCCTGTGCGTCAAGTCTGGTTATGAGGGTGTCTACCTTATCAGCTAAGGCATTATGTGCCTCTTCATAGTCCACCATCTTGTCTTCGACCTGCGAGGTGTGTGTCAGCACTGGTTCACAGTCCGCCGCTTGGTCCATGCGGTCTGCTGTATCCTCAGCGCCATCTTGGGCCTGCTCCGGCGGTTGCTGGTTTTTCGTGTGCCCGGTTCTGGATGTGAAGAAATTGCTTTTTTCCGTCTTCTCCATGCCCCTCTTTCCTTTAGTGTTCGACATGTTTGTATTTTTTGCCGTTTTTTCGGGCTTAAATGCTCATTTATTGCCGTTCAGGAGCGGAGCGATTAATCCATGCGACCTCTCTGGTGCTCAGTCAGGCCACGCCCCCACATGTATATATTTTTTAAAAGAAGACAACCTAAGGTATTAAAGTTGGGGTATTTTGACTCTTTTCATGCTCTTTTCATTCAACTAGACATGTGCAATATGAATTCGGCCGAATTTCGGGAAATTTGGACATTCGGGTACTTCAGAATGTACGAATAGCAGAAGTGCCAAAATGCCGAATTACCGAGGTCCCGAAGTTCCGAAATTACCGAATTTCCGAAGTGTCGAAGTGCTGAATTGCCGAAGTTCCGAACCACATTATTGCCTAAGTACTAATATACTTACCCAGTGGAAGAAGAAGAATGTTACACTGTATACAATTTTAAATAAAAAGTATACAAACATAGCCAGGATTCAGCTGTAAGCATTTGCAACACTTACAACAATCAAGTAACATACATTCATATAAAATGTAAGTAACTTAGCCAGTCAAGTAATGACAGGAATGAATAAGTAGATAGCTCCCTAATACTGTGGGAATTAGGGAGTTATCTACTAAAAGGCTGAAATACCTAAATTGGTCTTTAAGCCAAATTTACGAATACTAAGTAAACATTACTTAGTATTAGTAAATTATGCCCCTACTCGCTATACTGTGAGTAGGGGCATGTCTATTAAACAGTGAGCAGCCTGTGGCCTTTTTTACAGTGAGCAGCCTGTGGCTGCTCACTGTAAAAAAAAAAAATGTTGTCGTCCCCCTCCTAACCTGAAGGGGGGGACCTATTCCCCCCCCGTCCCACCGCTCAGGGTCGGGGGTCAGGGGGGAGGACATTAGGTCCCCCCTAATTAGTATTTTAGGGCCCCCACCCTCCGCTCAGGGGTGGGGGCCAGGGGAGAGGACATTAGGTCTTCCCCTCTCATTCTAATTTAGGGCCCCCACCCACCGCTCAGGGGTGGGGGCCAGGGGGAGGACATTAGGTCCCCCCCTAATTAGTATTTCAGGGCCCCCACCCACCGCTCAGGGGTGGGGGCCGGAGGGAGGACATTAGGTCCTCCCCCTCATTCTAACTTAGGGCCCCCACCCACCGCTCAGGGTGGGGGCCAGGAGGGAGGACATTAGGTCCCCCCTAATTAGTATTTAGGGCCCCCACCCACCGCTCAGGTGTGGGGGCCAGGGGGGAGGACATTAGGTGTGTCCCCCCTAATTAATTTCTAAGGCCCCCACTCACCGCTCAGGGGTGGGGACCAGGGGGGGGGACATTAGGTGTCCCCCCTAATTAGTTTTTAGTTCCCCCACCCACCGCTCAGGGGTGGGGCCGGGTGGAGGACATTAGGTCCCCCCTCATTCTAATTTAGGGCCCCCACCCACCGCTCAGGGCTGGGGGCCGGGGGGCAATAGGCCCTCCCTTTGGGAGGGGGGACCCATTTTTTTATTTTTATTTTTTTTAACAGTGAGCAGCCACTGGCTGCTCACTGTTTAATAGACATGCCCCTACTCGCGGTATAGCGGGTAGGGGCATAATTTACTAATACTAAGACATTTTTACTTAGTATTAGTAAATTTGGCTGAAAGACCAATTTAGGTCTTTCAGCCTTTTGGTAGATAACTCCCTAATTCCATGGGGGGACCTAGGGAGTTATCTACCAAGCGGCTGCAAGAGAATTAGGGAGTTATCTACCAAGCGGCTGCAAGAGAAGTTCCGAAATTCCGAAGTCCCGAAGTGTCGAAGTGCCAAAGTGCTGCAGTGCCGAAGTTGCCGAAGTGCCGAATTGCCGAATTGCCGAGGTCCCGAAGTTCAGAAATTACCGAATTTCCGATGTGTCGAAGAGCCGAATTGCCGAAGTGCCGAATTGCTGAAGTTCCGAATTTTGGAATGCCGAACCGAGCAGACATTTTTTTCCATGCACATGCCTACATGCAACCATTTTACCACCAATCTATGCCAAATTTAAAAAAAAAAAATAATTGTATATTATATTTATTTAATTTTTTTTTTTTTTACATTTTAGTTGCCGGGGTGACTGCCTGATTGCTCAGACGGTTCCCATGCTGGCAGTTTCATCGACTTCCAATGCGGCCATGTGATCATGGTGGAGGGCCGAAGAGGAAGGAGCTACAGCAGGGGGACTGCTGGGAACTCGGGCAATCCCCCTGAACCAGGATTGCCGTTCCAGGTGAGTTCCCAGGTAATTTTAGCCGCAGACGTGCAGGGTACCTCCGCGGTCATTAACTGCCGTTTTTGTTGGACGTACCCTGCACGACCGAGGTCAGGAAGGGGTTAAACATGGATTCCTTTGAGTCTGTGTTTGCTGTATACAACAGCTATAGTAACATCACTACAGATTTGTGATTTATGTGGGAAAAGCAAGTCTTATGGCTTGACTGGTGTGCAGATTTTTGCTTAACATTGTATTAACTATCCATATAAGTAATATAGGGAGAGGTCAAATGCTAGCGAAGTTCAGCCAACTACAAAGGGATTGTGTGCAGTGAGCATATCTTGCTCTAACATCATGTGGCTCTTGACTTATGGTTCTGTTTTTTCAAAGTCTATATAATTAATTTTAACACAAATGTTGAATTGGTCATAATGAGGCAAGTTTGCAATGGGAAGGGCGACTTGTATCACTGTATCCAACAGCATACAGTGAATCCCCCAAGAACGAGACAAGGCTCTGTGTTGAGGGTCAAGCAGTGGTCTCAGGTGCTTGCACACCCAGCCTGGTTTTTATTACAGTATTTTCAAATACAGGACCACCCACAGGGAGGTATAAAACAACCAATCACATATCAGTTACATCCCACATATTCCCACCCCTTATCCTGAGAGGAAACTCTATTATACATACAGTTAAACATACTTTCTACACAACTTTCATAACTCTAAAACCATACATCACATTCACATAAAAATGACATATTCACAATCAATCCATTCAGGGGAACAACATATTAAAAAATGGCATGAATCAGACCAGGGGTTCAAAAGTTAGTAAAATATCTTTTGGGCCCTGGCTGGCACATGGCTATCTGGCTCAGACCGGTTTTACAGAGCCCTCTTTCCTGGAGACAATGGGAAAATAATCCAATTATATCCAGGGATAGAGGCAGACTCCATTGAGCACATGGTTGCAAAAAGACATAAAACTACACAATGCCACAATTACTACATAAAACATATACATGCAACATATCCCCAGATAGCTTAGGTCTGAGCGCATATTATTGAATGGCGCTCAGACCACACACATACAGGTCAATTGCCATGGAGCTAAAGTCTTTCCCATAGTCTTTCATTATATGAATGGGCTCCATGGCATAGCTATCTGGGGTATCACCGCTCACACAGGGCAAGTACTGAATGACCCCACTGTATTTAAAGGGCCAGAATGAGTGACATGCACTCTGTTAGGGCCGAATACGTTTTTTAAAGGGCCCAATCTCCCAGGGCCATAGTCCAAATGCTAGAGGCAGGCAACCAGGCTTCTCCAATGCAATGTGGCGAGATTGCTCTCGTCACAGTCTCCATTTTAGTCATTCAGTTCATAGTTATGCAACCTTCAGCACTCCTAATGTTCTGAACTTCTTCTTAATTTGTTCCCCATTTGTTCTCAGACACATTCCCTCCAAAAAGCACTCTCCTGGCAGATTTCAAAGTGGTTCCAAACCTCAGATCAAGTTGTCCAGGAACTTCAAGGTTACCTCATGCTGAAAACAGTTCAATAACAATCGCAGCGTGACCAGGACCAACAAAGTTCTCATGCCAAAATTAGTTCCATAGTGGTTGCGGCTAAGTACTGCTGAGGACCATTCGTGGGTTTGCTTCATGCGAACAGCCGCCAGGCAGCTAGCTTTGGGTTCCATTCGAATGAAAGGAAACTGCCTAACCAGGTCCACACAGGGAAAGCTGCTGATGGCAGAAATTCCACACAATCGGTTTCAAATATACATTTTTCTATTTTTGCATAAAGGTTAAATTTCCACAAAATTGTCTTTCCTTCAGTCATATGTAGACAATGGGTTTGGAAAACCAGGGAGAAGACCAGTATGTCATCCAAGTAAACGACTACATATTGATTGAGGAGATCGTGAAACACATAGTTGAGGAAATGTTGGAAGGAGGCAGGGGCATTACAAAGTCTGTAGGGCATGACCAGATATTTTAAATAACCGTACTGGGTACGAAATGCCGTTTTCCACTCGACACCCTCTCGGACTCAGGTTCTAGGCACCTCTTAGGTCAAGATTGGAGTATATGTGAAGTGATTAAAGGGGAAGTGGATATTTGTTTTTTATGGTGATGTGATTCTCTGTGATCAACAAATGGTCTTAGGCTACTTTCTTTTTCCCCCACAAAAAATATACCAGACCCTCCAGGAGAAGTAAAAGGATGGATAAATACTTTTTGTAACTTTTCTTGTATATATTCCTTTAAGATGTGTAGTTCCTTCTTAGATAAGGGGTAACAGACTATTGGTTGAGGTCGCCTTTCTAAAAAGTTACATGAGTTAGTTTCGGGTTAATACCATTATCATTGAGGGTTTTGACAAAGTCCTCAAACATGGGGACGGATTCACCACGTCCACCCAAACCCATATTAGGTTTGAGACCAATGCTTTAATCAATTGCAGTTTCACACGACTGATCTATTTGATCACCTGTACTTGCGGAACTCAATATATTGGGAAAACCTATCAAGAATTTAGATGCAGGATTTTGCAGCATATACCTTCTGTCAACAATACGGTTACACCCACCCCGGTAGCGAGACATATTCTCCATTTCCATAGTGGTGATCCAGAGAATTTGAGATTCCAGGCCATTGAGAAATTGCTACCAAATCCTCGGAAGGGTGACTTACTCAGGAAGGAATAACAGTGGATCTTCTCATTCAAGACCCTGGCTCCCTTAGGTCTGAACGAAACCAGTGAATGAGTTCCCCCTGATGAGCCTCTAACTGTCAGGGTGGCGGTCTGGTGCCCGGGACCCAGACACTGTCCGAGCGGCGGAGCGAAAACCGGGACCCAGTATGCCTGATGTTCAGAGTAGGAGTCACAGTGTGGATTAGCAGGGTCTGGTGCAGGGTAACCGCACGCACCCTGGTGTTGAGCACCAGCGTTTGTGCAGCCACATACCAGAACCTTGATTCAGCTTCAGTGGATCCCAGGAACTAGGAAATTAATATGCAGACCTCCCAGGAACTGGATAGGGAGGCTCTGCAGCAGAAACCAGGAGCTTGGAAATAAGCAGACCTCCCAGGAGCTGAATAGGGAGGTTCTGCAGCAAGAGTGTATCCAGTACAGAAACAAGACAAGGCTAGGAAAGGCACCAAACATGAAAACAAGACAGAACTAGGAGAACCCAGAACCAGAGAAGGATAGAAAGCTAAATCCAGAACATGTACACAATACATTAGGAAAACATGAACATAACAGGGGCAGTACAGGACTGTACATGGACTGGGAATACAAACTAAAACAAGACAAGATAAGATAGGCAAAACAAGAGGAGAAATAACTTAGCACTATATATGAAAATCATGGGGATTTAGTTACATTATATGATCATACATTGCATAAGCCTGCCAACAACGCCAATGTACCCCATATCTGGCAGGTCCTACTCTGCCTAATGCAAGCTAAACCAACCAAAAAAAACACACATAGCACTTACCTTCGAGAAAGGGCAGAAGCCTTGAGCAGCTGCCTGAGGAACACTGAAACAAAAAGAATGATGGAAAACAAACGGGTGTGGCAACATAAAACAAACATTTAAATGAATCCAAGAGACTGGGAAATCCAGGGACGGAATATAAGAATGAACCCAGAAACCCAGCATAAAGAAAACCAGACATAGACTAGAAAACCAAAAAAACAGGAAAACAAAACAAGAATTGTAAAAAGAGTACTGGATACCAGAAGCCAAAGACAGACATCTCCACAGAACAGAGCAAGATGTGACACTAACTCAAGGCGAAACGCGTGTCGAGGCTTGATATTTGCCACTCTACTGTTATATTTTAGCTCGGTCTTCTGTGTTTTTGGGCACCTTCATTTTCCTTGGGCGGACCTGGACCACGGGCTACATTTAATAGCCATTGAGGCACCCGATGAACCTAGTTGGCTGACAGCCATCTGGGCATCACAGATAGACGAGTTACCGATTAGGGTGTTAGGAGCATTATGATTTAGCAATTATACCATCTTACTATCTGCTAATCTAACGGCTCTCTGTGCCATAGCATTAGGATTCCATCTTTTCCTTCTGTCTGTCCTATACTAGGTGCCAATGAAGGCACCTTTCCAATCATTTCATACTTTATCTTGATATCTTATTATCATCAATGTGATTACGGACACAGATTATGGAGTTCGTTTGTGGGTGTACCTATATCTGTAACACTATCTTTGTATAGATCATAGTAATCTTTTGATATATCCATACTTATTACTTTTTCTTATGTTATATTAAATTATATTAAATATGCCCTTGACTTAGTGGCCTGAGGATAAAGTTAGTATAAGCAGTTAGGATATTCATATGCTCTCATCATAGACTAAGTGGTCTCGGACTGTCTTTTTGAGCAGCATTCCCTTAGTTATTGTGTACGGCTATTTTATATTGCAGTGGATTCAATGTTAATATATGGATACAACATTGTATCGGATTTCTTCTTGATATATTGTTACTTACTAGACAATCTATGCTGCACATCTAGAGGGTATCTGTTTTCAAGCTAACTAGATGATTCTATTGGGATCTGTTATTGTATTCCCATAGACACAAATTGATATCGCTATGGCGATCTTTTCTACTTAGTCTTGTCTCTTCATTTTTTATTTATTTCTTATTTTGCACTCTTTTGCTGGTACTGCCGAAATTGATTCTTTTACTGAGTCAGGCAGTCATAGCCAGGGTTTATTTGTGTCCATTTTGTGTTTTTGGTTTAATTAATAAAGTATCTTCTAGATTTTTAACCATTTATTATTTATTTAAACTGAATGTTATGATACCAATAGTTGGAACAGTGTTCTGTTTTCCTCTCTTTGTAACCAATATGGAATTACAGGATTACTACTACAAGCTATATCTGCTCTCTACAGTTCTCCTTCAGCCAAAATAACAGGGTCAGGATTCACATCACAAAATTTCAGAGTTAAAAATTAAACTAGACAAGGCTGCCCTCTTTCCCCTTTACTGTATATAATGGTGCTAGAACCTCTTGCGATTCTAATAAGAAAAAATTTAAAAGTTAAGGATTTACAAATGCCTTAGGAAAAAGCAAACTAAATATCTATGCAGATGATAACTACTAACTATAGAAGAACCAAAAACCTCAGTCCCAGAATTATTGAAGGAGATAAATAAATATTCTAAAGTGTCAGGAAACACAAGTGTCAGGATAGAGAAATCAATATTTATAGCAAAAAACCTGAATAAAAAGTTAACTAATTATCTTGTTCAAAACCTTGGGCTACCAGAAAAGGACAGATTAAAATATTTAGGCATGACATTAACCCCAGAATATAGTAGAAGCCAATGTTCTACCTTTACTAATTCAGACTAACACAAATGTAAAGGACTGGAAAGGCATGGGATTTTCATGGTCAGGTAGAATTAATATCCTAAAAGCTTACCAAAATGGCTGTATTTATGGAGAATGATCCCACTTAGTTTCCCAGAAAATTGAAAATCATTACTACACTCATCCTTTCATAAATTCATATGGGATGGTAAGAAAACAAGAGTAAAAATGAAAGTTTTAGCAAGATCAAAGCAGGATGGAGGTTTGACCTGTCCAGAAATAACACAATGCTATCAGGCCAGTAGGCTTTTCCACATTATATTATCGCAAAATATATTTATATAACTAAATCCCAGATAACCAAAGAATTAACGAGTTGGTGGGACAAACTCATAATATCATACAGAACTCAGAAATAGTATAATAGATGTGCTTCCTTTCTCTAGCATTACAGACATGTTGGATAACATAAAAATAGATACCTGGAAAACCGGGGGGATAAGGGAATTTAAAAACATAATTATGGAACAAAAAGTCAAAACCTTTAACCAAATTGTGGAGGGATTCAAAATCCCCCACAAAGACATTTTTAACTATTTACATATTAAGGGTTTCTTAACAACGGATATCCTCCAAAAAGAAGGGGGAAAATTAACTATAGAAACCTAATGGCAAAATGCGCCAAGGTTATGTACACCTGGAGACATGATAGACCAATAGAATTAATTAACAAATTGGAAAAAGAACTACAAATACATATAGGAGAAGAAGTGAGGATAAGCTCTCTCAATAGACTAAATAAACACGTACATTGCCTACATTTTACGGAAACCCAATTCAAGCTTTCAAACTGATGGTATTTAACACTGAAACGATTAAAGAAAATGTTCTCAGATTCATCAGACAGATGCTGGAAATGTAACATAAATGAAGGCAATTGAATCCATAGTTGGTGGTAGTGTGAATCCATAAATAGATTTTGGATATATAAAATAACAAACACAAAATTACCGTTTAAACCAGAAGTGGTTCTGCTAAACTTGCACTGGCCAAAAATGACCAAAATAATATTAATGATAATACTACACATAATTACAAGAAACTGGAAAACAGGGATAATCCCACGCATCCAATAATTATTAACACAAGTCATTTGGCAAGCAAGAATGGAAAGGGTGAGTTTTGGTAACAGATACCCAAATAGAAGACTGGGACATCTGGATAGATACAATGGAAAGGATCATTTAAAAGAAGGCTTATCCCCGAAACAGGCAGAATAGTAAAATAAGGATAACATGCTACAAATAAGTGACTCTTACTCTTTCCAAAAAAGTAAAATGATAAAGTAAACTAGACAAATGAGTAAACAAATAAATAAAACTAGGGTTCGGGTGGGGGAGGAGGGAGGAGTTAAGGGGATTCGGGAGGGGGTGGGAGGGAAATCAATAAGAAAATGTGAAATATTGATGACGACAAAAATACCATGAAAAAAATATATATACATATATTCAGATTGAAGCCACTACGTATCACATGGTCGCACGAATTGGCTGTAATTTTTTATGGAAATAAGCAGTAAATAATTTAGGTAGAAAAGGTCATTTTAAAACTTAGTAACAGTTGTTGTTAATATTATTCTTGCTGATTCAGATATCCGTACGGATATTAAAAGATAAATGAGCATTCTTAAAACCCTTTGCTCCAACCAGCAACGTTGATCTAAGATTTAGTAATGCATAAATTGGCATCAAATTAAACCCAGACTCCAGACATTATGCAATCTCTTGTTTGCCTAATTATCCCGTGTCCTTAACAATTTATGCCGCCTTTACACACATACTATCCTGCAGTGGCTTAGCTATTGCTCAATTTAAATAATATGATTGGCTCAATCGAAACTCTATAAAGCACATTATTTCGAGATTAGTATGGTGCAGTTCTGACAAGTTATGTTTATACTCTGCTTGTTCTTTGGTCCAAAAATGAGAGAGCGAAGCCTGGAGCAGCATTGAGAAATAAACCGGAAAGGGAATCTTTGTAAAAGCCCTAATAATATTAAAACATTTAGCAATCCTGGCAGAATGAGCAATATCATTATTCTGTGATAATCCTACAGTCACTATACATGCACATTGTATTTATCATATCCTCTGCTGTTATGTAAGTTTAGCAAGCAGTCATTTAGAAGGACAGTCTAAGAATGAAAGCTACTATACCTTGATGTAGAGGTTGTTTCCGAGAAATGGCAATGTTTATGTTTTGTCTGAGAACATAACTCTAGAGGCTGTCAGACTGACAACTACAACAAGCCCTTCCTACTTGACACCTTTGAAAACCAATAATCATGAAGAAAAGTTGGACCAGGCACATATAGAGGGTGTTAAGGTAGATTTAATAGGAAAGCCCGTACAGCGCTTCGGCTCCCACAGGAACCTTTATCAATTTTTCTTCATGACCACTGGTGTACATACTGCGGTTGCAGGGGTCGCAGCTGCGGCCAGGCCCGGCCTACCCAGCTGCCCTGTGACCGGGTATTTACACCAGTTTTCCAGCCTCTTCTTCTGGGCGGCCCAGGAGCTGGCGACCTCAGGGCCCCCCGAGGCTGGCAGTGCTGTGACCGGGCAGACGGGCACGCAAGGGAGCACTCTCCCCTGAGCGCTCTCTGCCCAGCTCCCTCGCGCGCACCGCACTGATGCCGGAGCCAGAATACGATGTCATTCCGGCTCCGGCATCAGTAAGCGGAGCGCGATAGCACTAAATAGGAGGCTCAGTGCTCCCTTGCCGCCTGCAGTAACCGGCTGCCAGGAAGCACCACTGGACCCCAGGGAATCCCCTCAGCACTTCCAAAGGTAGGGAGGCTGGGGGATTAAATTAAAAAAATATATATATATGAGTGTGTGTGTGTGTGTGTATATGTGTGTGTTAATTGTTGTGTGTCAGTGTGTGTTACTGTGTGTGTGTGTGTGTCTGTTATTGAGTGTGTTAGTTGTGTGTCTGTTATTGAGGGTCAGTGTGTGTGTGTGTTAGTGTGTGTGTCAGTGAGTGTGTTACTTTGTGTGTTACGCTGTGACACAGTGCACTGGGGCTGAAATAACCAGTGCTTCCTGGAACGCAGTACAGACAAGGGATATCCAGAAGAGTAGTCAGTAACAGAATCAGAAGTCAAGACAGGCAGCAATCAGGCGAAAACGTAGACCAACAGAGGATCAAAACCAGGAGTCAGATGAATAGCAGTGAAACCGAACAGGAAACACGATCTGACAACGAGAACCAGCCTTGCGGGGTTTAAATAGGGAGTCTCAGCCAATCATCAGGGAACCAGGAACAGGTGTGCAAATGTCCAGAACTAGAGATTCAGACAGCATGAACCCAGGAACCACCCAAAAGGAACTAGAGATGCATGGAGTCAAGGACAAGGTGCCTGACTGGGATGCAGGAGACCCAGGTTCAGACCCAAATACCCATAATTAGCACATAGCATGCTGGTGACCCTGACATGCTGTATGGAATAAGTCGGGTGCCGTGGCACAGCGTCAACAAAATTCATTCAACAGAATTACTTATTTTTTTGTGATCTAATTGACTCATCTGAACTAAATTTTCCACCATATTACAATTCATTGCGCTGATAAAGGGTAAAGATCATCAGTGTGTGAATAAGGATAGCAATAGCTTCCAGTAGAACCTAGCTCCTCAGGTAAATAAAAAGCAGAATATTTCATCACAGAACCATTGACAAGTTAATTGACAATGTGATAATCGCATGCCATGTTATGACAACTATATTAAATAACTCTGAAATGCCACATTGTTGGTCAGCTGGGTGAGCTTTCGCAAGCCATGATGTAGTTAGCTATTGTCCTATAAGCAGCCCTATCATTAGTGTGACCATAACATTTTACTAAAGAACACATAATTAGACTTATCCATCTAATTGGTAATGCATGTTTTATTATTTTTATCTTAAAATGAGCAACAGATATTTTTTTCTCGTGCAAAGTAAAGATAAGTGAGTCATCTGCATTGCAGTGATATCAAAGAATTAGGAACTACTTTGTTTCAGTATATTCCTACACCTGACACTTCTAGACACTTGGTGGAGCTACCGCCATCTAGAAGTATCAATATCCCCAGCCTTCATCGGTGACAGGCATTGGCTTTGTCTTCCATAGACCTTAATGTTGTACATTCGCACATGAACAAGACTACAGCAGTGACATTGGCTCCTGGCGCTTCAGCCAGGACCCGCCAGAGTAAGATGGACGCGCCCACAAGGAACAGGTTTAGTTAAGCACCTTTACCTGTCCCCACATACCTCCGCCCCCCCAGAATGTGACAGTGCCACATTCATTGCTTTGGTGCACAGAAGCACATTCATGATTACACTCTCTGTGATCTGACAATGTGAAATTATTTAAACCATTAATGCATTACACAACGAAGCCACATAATCCATCATAGCAATCCATTACAATCATCTGGTTAGTGGTGTGAAATACCCAAGAAAGAGCCAAGAAAGAAGAGAATAATCAGCATTGTCTTTTGCAATAATTAGATCATAAATACTCTGAGCTGTTCTGGTTCTGTGAAGATTCCCAAGACATGACTAGACAGGATTGTCTATGATGTTGCTGTTAAGAAATCATGATTTGTGCACTAATTCATATCTAGTAAATTGTTTTAATATTATTGGTCTACTGGTAACAGAACACCCTGACATTGAGTGCCCAAATTGCATCACCCCAGAGGATAGTCACCCTTAGCAGAGCACGGTAGAAGTGATGCCTCCTTGCCAGCGGTTTATTTTGGTTTTGTGCTGCCCTAGGGATGACAAAACTCGAGCATACTTCCCCCCCCCTAAATGTTTCTTCCTGTTTAAAACCTACATGCCTGACAGACACACACCCTCACTGGCATACACTGACTGGCAGATACACAGTCATTGTCACACTAACTGTTTAACCAACAAACACTTTCACTGAAACACACACATTCACAGACATAAACACTCACTCATTCACAGTTACACTCACTCACAGTTACACACACTCACTAACAGACAGACCATTACTGACAGACAGACACACACATTCACTGACAGACACACATACATTCACTGACAGACACACATACACAATAACTGAGAAGACACACATGCACACTCACTGACAGACAGACAGACACACACACACACACACTGACAGAAATGCATGTACACTCAGTGTCAGACACACACATACTGAGACACACATATACTCATTGACAGACACACACTGACAAACACACATACACACTAACTGACAGACACATATACACTCAATGTCAGACACACACACCCACTGACAGACACACATACACTATTTGACAGGCACAAACAAACACACACACACACACACTGACAGACATACAAATTCACTGGCAAACACACACTGACAGACTCTCTGAAATATACACTCTTACTGACAGACACACATACACACATTGACAGACACACATACACACACTGACAGACTCTCAGAGATCTACACTCTCCCTGACAGACACACATACACCGACTGACAGACTCTCAAAGATATACACTCTCACTGACAAACACACATACACACACTAACATGCATACACACACTGCCAAACTCTCAGAGATATACACTCTCACTGACAGACACACATTCACACACAGACAGACATGTATACACACACTAACAGACTCTCAGAGATATACACTCTCACTGACAGACACGCATGCACACACTGAAAGACTCTCAGAGATATACACTCTCACTGACAGACACGCATGCACACACTGGCAGACTCTCAGAGATATACACTCTCACTGACAGACACACATACACACACTGACAGACACGCATACACTCACTGACAGACTCTCAGAGATATACACTCTCACTGACAGACACACATACACACACTGACAGACACGCATACACACACTGACAGACTCTCAAAAATATACACTCTCACTGACAAACACACATACACACACTGACAAACACGCATATATACATTGACAGACTCTCAGAGATATACACTCTCACTGACACACATACACACACTGACAGACACGCATATACACACTGACAAACTCTCAGATATACACTCTCACTGACAGACACACATATGCACACTGACAGACATGCATACACACACTAATAGACTCTCAGAGATATACACTCTCACTGACAGACACACATACACACACTGACAGACTCTCAGAGATATACACTCTCACTAACAGACACACATACACACACTGACAGACACGCATACACACACTGACAGACTCTCAGAGATATACACTCTCACTGACAGACACACATATGCACACTGACAGACACGCATACACACACTAATAGACTCTCAGAGATATACACTCTCACTGACAGACAGACATACACACACTGACAGACACGCATACACTCACTGACAGACTCTCAGAGATATACACTCTCACTGACAGACACACATACACACACTTACAGACACGCACACACACACTGACAGACTCTCAGAGATATACACTCTCAGTGACAGACACACATACACACACTAACAGGCATACATACACACACTGACAGACTCTCAGAGATATACACTCTCACTAACAGACACACATACACACACTGACAGACACGCATACACACACTGACAGACTCTCAGAGATATACACTCTCACTGACAGACACACATACACACACTGACAGA
Organism: Pelobates fuscus; assembly: GCF_036172605.1. NCBI lineage: Eukaryota > Metazoa > Chordata > Amphibia > Anura > Pelobatidae > Pelobates > Pelobates fuscus. Next base: position 139,843,867 of record NC_086328.1, read on the forward strand.
CACACATACACACACTGACAGACTCTCAGAGATATACACTCTCACTGAGAGACACGCATACACACACTGAAATATTCTCAGAGATACACTCTCACTGACAGACACACATACACACATACACACACTGACACTCTCAGAGACATACCATCTCACTGACAGGCACACACACTCTTTTTTAGTTATTTATTTTCTGCATTAAAACCTTGTTTTAATACTTGTATCATGCTAACACGTTTATTTTCCTCACTCTTTGTATGTATTAATGTGAATATATTGTATTATGGTTAATTATTTTTTAATGAAATTACTATGACTTTCTGTGACCGTTTGAGAAGTTTGAAATTGTGCTACCTATAAATACCGTGTATGTCCAGATGTTTGCAATACTTTGAAAAAGTCTTGATGGTGAAATTTATTTGATTTTGATATTTACTGTATTGCTTTTACTATCACATTTTAGTTTTCAATATATAATTTGTTCAAATTAATTTGTTTTTTAAAATGATATATATCCCTAGACCTACTCTGACTTTTATGTGGAGCCTGCAAAAATCGTTACATAGGCTAAAAAGAGACATGTGTCCATCAAGTTCAGCCTTTCTCACAATTGTGTTTGCTGTTGATCCAAGAGACGACAAAAAACCCAGTCTGAAGCCCATCCAATTTTGCCACAAACTAGGAAAAAAATCATTCTTGACCCAAAAATAGCAGTCAGATGTCTCCTTGGATCAAGCAGCTATTACCTCACTAATTAGAAATGATATCCCTGTATGTTATGTTTTTGGAAGCATTTATCCAATTGCTGTTTAAATAATTGTATAAAACCACCTCTTCGGGCAGATAATTTCACACCCTTATTGTTCTTACTGTAAACAAGCCTTTCCTTTGCCTTAGACTAAATCTCCTTTCTTCCTGTTTAAATGGCTGACCGTGTGTCCTATATACAGTCATGTTTGTGAACAGATTTCCAGACAATGGTTTGTATTGACCTGAAATATATTTGTATAATGCTATCTGGCCTGGGGCACAATGTCTGGGTGACCAGCAGGAGGGGAGTGCAGCTCACTGGGAGAAATTAACAACTTCCTGTCAGACTGGGTAGAGGGGTGAGCAAAGTGGCACACAGAGAGGTGATAAGAAAGACACAAAAAGAGCAGGAAGAAAAAGAGACACACCAAGGAGTTGGGGAGAGAAAGATACACAAACAGGCTTAGGGGAAGAAGCACACAGAGGGACTTGGGGGAGAAAGAGACACACAAAGGGGCTGGTGGAGAAAGAAACACACAGGGGGCTGGTGAGGCAAAGAGACACAAAGGAGAGAAGAGAGACACTTATTGGGGCTGAGCAGAAAGAGCAACACAAAGGGTCTGGGGGGAGAAAGATACACACAGAGGTGCTGGAGGGACAAAGAGACACAGAGGGGCTAGGGGAAACAAATAGCCACACAAAGATACAGGGGTGAGAGAGAGACATGCAAAGGGGCTGGGGGTGGGGAGACACACAAAGAGGATGGGGTGGAAGAGACACAGAGGGGCTGGGGAAGGAAAAAAAAGACACAGGGAGTTGTGGGGGGGGGGGGGGGGAAGAGACACACAAATTTGTAAATTTTGTTTTTGGGTGGTGTAAAATAGTGTTGCATTGCTCTGGCCATGCAGCACCACCAGGATCACCAGCAGCAGCAGAGGTGTTTTCACATGTAACATCATGTGAGAATAATGGCTACAAACAGCTTCTGATCCTAATAATAATCCTTCTACTAATAACGCAGAGGAGAAAATCATCATAGTTATGGTAGTGGCAGCAGGGACAGTCAAGTTGTGTAACGTTCTTTTACTCTCTAACAACAAGGCAAATAATAACATTACAACAACCACTGTTCCTCGTCTGCAGCGAGGGGGCTAGGGAGGAACAGCGAATACAGTTCTAGGGGGGTTTAGTCATCTCAAAGACAAAAACATCTGGCAAAAGTTTCGAACACGACACTCCTAGCTATATGGCTAGCTCCAGCACTTATAGCTTGAGTGTTGTTTTTATGAAGGACAAGATGAAAATAAGTGCTAGCATTGCCGTTATCCTCCTTGACTTGGCCTCCATTCGTATAACCGAACACACGCGCTGGAAAACAGCGTCCATATTGTTGCACGAACACAGGCAGCAGGACCTGGTCATCGAGTGTCTGGAACTATAAGTCAGACACATGACCTCATGAACACCTGTGCTTTCATATGACGTGCAGTTTCACATGACAAGCTAGGAGAACACTGTTCGGTAGGAATGTTCACACGAACAAGGGGAACAATCGCTACCTATGAGCTAAGGGAACCCTTCGTCTTTTTGTTCAGTTTGGAACCCCCACAAATAACCGACTGCTACCACTGAATGTCTGGAACTAATTTGGGCAGACACCACGTGTGCGGTCGGTCAAAACTTTACCCCGATGGCGATTAGGCTGTGTTCGTGGGATTTGAGTGCTATTTGGACAACTTGGGTGCTCAGATCCAGGCTCTCCGGAGATATAATATTTGTGGGGGTTCCTATGTGTGTTATATGTATTTTTAATATTTTATGCTTTACACTTTATAACTCTAGTGCCTGGGAGATAATTAGTTTAAGCAAAGTACACTCAATTATCTCCCAGACACAGAGATTTACAACGAATATACTCAGCCGGAGTATAGGGAATCAGTTACAACACTTATCTACCCTCATCCTCACACCCTTGTCTCAGTTAGAAGGTTAGGAGAAACCACTTGACCGCAATTTATGTCAACATCTGGGGCAGTGTAATCCTCTTTTAGAATATTACATTCGAGGAAAGCCGGTTTATACATTAGGTGCAGTGCCAGTTGTGTTAGGAGTGATTTTTCCAGTTGCTGGAGACACTCTATTTCTTCTGGAACAAGTGAGGATCAATGATCAATGATTTAATTTAAAGAATAAAACTCCCTGGTGACAAGCTAAGCCAAGATCAAGAACACCATCTTTATTGGTCAAACCTGTGTGACAAAATCAACATTCATTGGCTGTCACGTAACATCAAACATAGCTATTATTAATTATATCCGACCCCTCCATACATAGCTCTACAAACTAATGTGCTGATTTGACAATAAAATGATTTCCCTTCTTGCTTCTCTCCCCTATTTTCTGTAAAAAAAAATGAAATGAAATCACATGAATCACATGACCATGGTTCATTCATATCATCATTTGTTCCTCCTGAAATTCTCTTAAATGGAAATATTTGTTATGCGGACAATTGAATGAATTGCAAAAAATTCTGTCAATTTTTAGATTTTTGTTCTACATGGATGCACATGTCTATCGAGTACGAGATTATCATCGGGCAACACTCGAGTACATTGTGCAGTTACAAACACATGTTCCAGTATAAACTAGTCAGACGCATATTAATCTTAATAAATGAATACAGTAACTCTTTGGTGAGTGAAATATAACCTCAAATGCAACACTTCTTGAAAGAATTATGACTACCCCAGGGCAGATCTCTATTTGATGGAATATAGATTTTTTTTCCAAAAACCGGACGGGTACCAGATCAAACTGACTGAAGACCTTCTTTGAAAGAAAAGACAGACCTCAGTCTTCTGCTAGCAGGGCATATGTGCCATGTGCTTCATTATATGAGCACAGTCATTGTTAAAAAGATACATTTACGTAAGTCCCGAGAGGCTTATAAAGGAGAAGCTAAACACAGTACAAGGCAACAATAAAAATAAATCTAAATATCTTGTGGTAGGTCCTCAAGACATGTTTAACAGATTGCCGAGAAGAAGACTTTTCCATTTATAATAAAAATGTTCAAACAATAAGAACATCATGCAGACACTAAACATTCCTATATAAGAAGTCTTGTTTTAAGTTCTACATTTCTGTTTCCAGTAACTTAGTCTTTCACTGTATCCTATAGTTTTCATACATGATTTACTATATATTTTAAAAGACACTACATCTTCATGTAGGGATTTTGATGCAAAGAACTTGTTTCTAAACTTTGACAAATATAAACATTGTCATTTGTGAGAAACAGCAACATTTACATTTGTCAGTGAGCATGCCTCTAGTGGCTTTCAGTCAGGCAGTCACTAGAGGCAATTCCTCATGAAGACTTTTAATATACCCATTGTACAGCGCTACGTAATCTGATGGTGCTATATAAAAAAATAAAAATAATAATAATAATAATAATAATAATAATAATATCTACAGAGCTAGCCAGAAAAATGAATACATAATTTCACAGAGGATATCCATAGACTTTTTTCGAAGTTGGATCAAATTACGATAGCAATGTGTAATATGATGTTTTCTAAAAAAGATTTTGCTGCCTGCATGACTCTAGCATCAACATGTAACTGGGGACAGTCAAACAAAATGGCACAGTTGTCGTTTATGGAACGTGAGGCAATTGTAAAGAGATATTTCAATTTTGAGAATGTTGTTGAGGTGTGAGTTTGTAACAGAACCTCCAACACGCCTGACAATTTCATGAATTCTAGGGAAGTTTGAAACCCATGGTATCATGTAAGATGTACACAAAGGATGATCCGGTAGACCTCATAAAGCAACAAATCCTGCTTCCTCGGCTATGGTGTTGGAACAGTTTACATGCTTGATAAAGACGTCTACTACACAATGTGCATGTGAGACAGGAGTCAGCAGTAAACACATATATGGCAAGTAGCTAGGTGAAAAGTTTACATACAAAGAATATTACATGCAATGAATGAGGACGAACATGGTTGAAGAATCCGGTATTGTCAGTGGGTTCACCACAAGGTAGGTACGGATGAGGAGTTTGAGAGGAAGATTGTTTTGCCTGATGAAGAACAATTTAAGCTTAATGGAACAGTGAATACTAGCTTCAATTTACCTGGGGTCAATGTCTGGAGTGTATTGTCATCAAGGGGCCATTTTTCTTTGTAGGTACTGTTACTGGTTAAGGGTATCTAGACATGCTATGCACATCCATATTACCTGCCATTCATTGTCATGTCCTGTTCCATTCTGCGGATGTGTCTGGCTTTAGCGTCTGGTATCCAGTACTCTTTTTTACAATTCTTTAAAAACTAGTTTTTTTCTGGTTCTCTATTCTATGTCTGGTTTTCTTTATGCTTGGTTTTCTGGAATTCCCAGTCTCCTGGGTTCCTTTCAATGTTAGTTTTTTGTTGTCACACCCGTTCCTTTGCCATTAATCCTTTTTGTTTCAGTCTGTTACTGCAGGCAGTGGTCTCATTCCTCTGCTCCTTTATTTGCTGGTAAGTACTTTTTGTGTTTTGTTGTTGTTTATTTAGTCATGCACATCTAGGCAGTTAGGACCCACCGTAATTGGAGTACTTTGGTGCAGTGGTGGGCTGAATACATCTTGCCCATTTATGTATTTCTAAATCTCCAATGTTTATTGCACATATTAGTACTTGTCTTGTATATCTTGTCTTCCCAGTTCATGTACAGTCCTGTCCTGCCCCCTGTTCATGTTTCCCTCGTGTATTGTGTACCAGTTCTGGGTTCCGGGTTCTGCTTTCTGTCCTTCTCCGGTTCTGGGTTCTTCTAGTCTTGTCTTGTTTTCTTGTTTGGTGCCTGTTCTTGTCTTACCTTGTTTCTAGTACTGGATACATATCTGCTTAATATCAGCTCCTGGCACCCGCTAAGCTGCATCAGGGGTCTGGTATGTGGCAGCACAAATGCTGGTGCTCAACACCAGGGGATGTGTGGTTAGCCTGCACCAGACCCTGTTTGTCCATTTCCACGCTGACACTCCTATCTTCATCCTCATCAGGCATACAGGGTTCCCGGTCCTCGGACCGCCACCCGTGACATTCATACACTTTATATGAATGATGAATTTTTCTTACAACAAGACTGAGCACCGACACACTACCAGTGAGATGTGAAAACTTACCTGGATGAAAATTTGCACGGACACAGGAAAGGACAAAGAGGTGCAGTTGAGTTCCCGTACATTTTCCTGATTTAACACTGTAGCGGACACAGCGTAACCCGACTGGTTACCTCCACTAATTCCCTTCCTTCAGCTGGTCAGGAACCATGTAAAGGATAAGTAGACCCATTCTTGGAGATACAACACAATTGTATTGGCCACACACGGCTTTTATGCATACCCCGTGCAAGGGGTGAATCACACACACATACGAAGAGACATCCCACAATCCTCCCCCTGCCCGAGGACCCAGCGCAGGAAGGGACTACATTCTCTTTGTCCCCAAAGCCCACCACTAAATCCCCGGGCTTCCCCACACCAACTGCCAAAGGTCTTCTTTCCAAGAGCCTCAGTGCCTGGGAGTCTATGCGCGGGAAAAAGGGACAGAAAAGCATGTCACGGAAAAACCCTAAAATAGTGCGTGTATAAAGGTTAAAATACAATGCAAAAATGTAGTGCTACTATCACCTATGTGGGCCACTCCACCACACATAAATAAGTGCAAAAATAATAATAATGCAAGTGGTGAGAGCACACACAAGAACAATAAGGTATATTACCCTTGGTCAAATAGAATCCTGCAGAAACAAAACAGGAAAAACAATCATAGGGTAAAAACTTACAAAAATAAAATAAAATGGTGAATAAATGGATAAACTCACATATTCCTGAGCCACTTAATAAAAGCTGGCTCAGACTAAGAACGTAGAATGGATAAGGAGTGGTGTAAGCTGGATACAAATTCTGACAGTTTTCCTGCTCCTTCTTTAAAGTGCCCAGGATGCAGGTTCTTATTCCACAAGATAAAAACAGCAGCAACAAATAAATCTCCATACACTGGCGCGTTTCAGCTTAAAGTTTTTTTCAAAGTGTCAGAAAAAAACAGAAAAACCCGCCTGGGGAGAAAAGAGCTGGTCCCTTTGTCCCTCGGGCTCATGGGAACCCGCCAAAACTCGCTAGTGCCCAGAAGTGCCCATACCAATCTCAGGGATCCTCTCCTTGGTCCCTCGATCGACCAGACTCCATTCGCGAGGTTCTGGTGTGAAACCCAGACAATGGAAGCGTCTCCTTTTGAGGTACAAATACCCTCCCCCCCTCCCCGGATGGCATTTGTCTGTTCGTCTGTGCGAATAGTGGCCACCCAGTGGAGCACTCATTAATTACTTCCCTTTGCGATTTGCGGTTTGACAAGATGTGAACATTCTATTCTAACATTTTAAATGAGGGATTGGGGTGGTCCTGGTTTGGGAGATGAATGGATTCCCATCGTGGAAGACCTCCCGAACAGGGAGCGGGCACAATAAACAAAACTATGGGGAAATACACACAATGGAAAGACAGACAATTCACGAACAGGTAGTGGGTCCGCCATGAACACCTCTAAACTTTTTCCTATGGGGGGGCCTTAAAGGATGCCATGTATCACAGAAAACAGAGTATAACACTTTTCTGTTGACCTGACTTATTCCCATAGTGTTTCCTGCTTCCATCTCTTCCCCAGGTAAATGACACACATGCAGCCAGCCATTCACCTGATCTAAACGAAAACGTAATTCATTAGACCCCATTGAAGGCACTTTCAGCTGTGGACATGGGTCATCATGGGCATCCTATCCAGTCTGCGGCTACCTAGCCCCGTATCCAGCAAGCAGTAATGCACTGTATACTCTGACATCTTTCTATTATGGCCAGCATTACGTTTTTCAGCAATTTGAGCTATAGTAGCTTTTCTGTGTGATCAGACTAGACGGGCTAGCCTTCACTCCCCATATGCATCAATGAGCCTTGGGTGCCCATGACCCTACCAGTGGTTCATCAGTTGTCCTTCCATACACCACTTTTGGTAGGTACTAACCACTGCATACCGGGAATACCCCACAAGACTTGCTGTTTTGGAGATCCTCTGATCCTGTTGTCTAATCAACACTATTTGGACTTGTCAAAGTCACTCAGGACTTTTCTCTTGCAGATTTTTCCTGCTTCCAACACATGAAATTAAAGAACTGACTGTTCACTTGCTGCCTAATATATAAGACCCTTGTGCCATTGTAATGATAGAATCTGTGTTATTCACTTTAACTGTTAGTGGTTTTCATATTGTAAGATAGCTCCTTTCAATAAAATGGGCTCAGTAGATATGGCCAACATTCAACATTAACTGGACTCAGATTAGGCCACCACATATGTTATAAATATATAATATGTTTCTACTTGGAACTACATTGGTCCAACACTTGACTCCGTTTTCTACATGTTGAACAGTTATTACTTTTCTGATCATAGTGACAGAGGGAAAATAATGAATTCTGTTGGCAAGTACTATGGATGAGAGGCAGACATGCTGTCTCTCTACAAAAAATACGGATTAAGGAGCAGCATAAATGCAGATTCCGGATGTGCCCACCAATTCCCTTTTTTTGTGTTTATTGTCTCTGTGACATTCGATTAATTATTGAGTATACTTTGTTCTATAAAATATCGCTTTGGGATGGATTCTACAAAGACATGAGAAGCATCAGTGATTCAGTCAAATTGGCCAGTAGTAGATGGATGTTATTATTCCAAATCATTCATTCTGTGTCGTCTTACAGATAATTCCACTTCCATATTTTTGGATCCATTCCTTGTTTTCTCCAAGCCTTGGGTCTTGAGGAATTATCCTGATGAAAATGTTACTTAGCAGAAGGATGTGCTCATACCATAAAAGACCTAAAAATGCACCTGGCTGGTAAAATGCCAGGATCTCTTTTGGGATTGGAATTATGCGTTGTCAAGGAGTCAAACATGATTTACAAAAATATTCTCGGTAACATCACCAGCTTGTGTTGTTGACATGAATGTATTTGTGTGGTTTTTTTTTTGTTCTTTAGAGCTCCCATCACCGAGAAGCAACAAGAATAAGACATTATCAGACCAGGCAATGTTTCTTTCCAAAACATCAGTCATTTATCTGTAATTTTTAGATTCTCTGACAATATCGACTTGTGTGTTGTCATGCAATACTCGTCTTACCCCATTTGTCTCTTTTTTTTTTTTTTTTTTGGCATTTTTTTCTTAGGTCATTTCAGTACCAGTTGCTCTGGACTGTCAGTCTGCTGAGTTTGGGCATTATGTTGCTCGGTGAAGTTTAGTGTTAGTTGCCTTTGTCCTCTTTCATTAATAAATAGTTGGGGTTTTTCAAACATTGGCTTCTCATTGCCTGGATGCCTTTTGGATGATGTTTCATCATTTATGTGCACTATAATCTACTGAATACAGAGACACAGTAGTGTTACTGTCCTTGACTTATTCGTAGTGAGAGCATCTAAAAAGTACACCTGCTAGTTTTGGCAGTATATCCTCTGAATGGCAGAAAAACACAGTAATGTCTTCTTACCTATAGCTCATCCTGTGAGAGGCACATATTTTATGGATAACATTTTTCTTTCAGTTAGAATTGAGAACCTTAGAATAGTGATTCAAACAGTTCCCATCAAGGAAAATTACAACAACTGTGTCTTACAGACCGATAACATTGTTACATCTACTTAACTCAACACTTTGTGTCTCCTGGGATCACCAGTTTGCACTTTACTGGCATCTCTAAGGAAACACCACAGATTTTTATATCTGGGTTCAGCCTGCAATCCCAGCAATATGCTAATTGATTATTAATTAATCTTACAGATATATTTTATTTTTATAAACACCTATCAGTTTATATGTTTTGGATAATCTGCTATAGTTTCTCTGTATACCTTTTGCTTTATATTATTGATATTTTGATTATCCATTTTTCTTTTGGTTTACCTTTTGATTCACTAATAGCAATATTTTTTTAATCAATATATTAAACGTTATGTTTTAGCTAAAATTATACTAGTAGACAAGCACTTCTCTATTTGTTATTTTATGGAAAAGGGACTTCCATAGACTGGGATCTTCAATGGGCCATAATGCATCATACTATAACAGTAATGATTGCTTCTGGGAGAAGCCATACAAATATGACAGTGAGAAGATGACAACACCAAGGTGAGAAAGCTTAAAGGGACACTGTAGGCACCCAAACCACCTTATCTCAGTGAAGTGGTCTGGGTGCAGTGTCCCATGTCCCTTAACCCTGCAATAGTAATTATTGTAGTTATTGAGAAACTGTCATAATTACCTGCCAGGTTAACGCTACCTCTAGTGGCCACTGGAGCCGCTTACATGTGGTTAGGTAACTTTTGTTTGTTCAGCATGAGTACATCCATTGTCAGCTGAAACCCCATAAGATTTGATCCAATGCTTTCTATGGGGTAGTCCTAATGGAGCGTGGTGCTTGCCGTGTCTGAACTTTAGGTTCCTGACGTCATGGTAGGACCGGAGGCTGAGCCTGACGTAGCACCAAGGGACATCGGCACTGGGTTCGGATAAGTGACAGAAGAGTTTTTAACCCTTTCTGCAATCCAGGGAGGGGAACATGAGTTAGGGGGATACTATAGGGTACTATAGGGTACTAGCGACAGATGCACAATTTGTTTTAAATGGTTTTTATTTTGAGTGCAAACAAAAATCAAGGCCATCACAGAAGAAGACAATAGACATAAATGCTTAACACAGTGGCTTATCAGGTCAGCATGAAACCATATCACAACAGTGAACTGTAGCAATGCTGCACTGTGATTTAAATTGACAAAGAATACATTCCTGCATCTGGTAAGGTCGTGTAGATACATTAAAATAACACAGAATCACTAAGCCTTGAGGTATTCCGGAGATATCATGGGACAACATGATGGCGTAACAATATGTATGCAGAAAAGCAACCAAATTCTGTCATTAACAGACCCTAACACCATTGTATTCCTATATGAGAGTATAAAATCACAGCATTTAACAGTTAGCACGAGTGTATATGTTATAAATACAGCCCGTTTGGTAAGTAGCAAAGGTCACGTGGTCACATCAGATCTCATGCGTGACAAAAACTGTCAGTACAGGTAATATGATTAGATGTGCCCAAAGGGTGTCTGATGGTTAGATAACCTTTTATCGGTCATTGCAGAAAAAAATAACACAGAAAAAAGTATGTGTGTCTCACGCTTCAAAGCATATGCTTAAATAACGGTTATTATATTATTAATTGGAACGTAACGCAGGGTTTCTGCAGTAAGATAAGAGCAAGATAGGGAAAAAACAATGACATCTTTCCTCTCATTCTCTTCAGTTTGGATTTTTTGTTAGCTTTGCTTTTGGGCCGGGCTGCAAAAAGAGAGATTAGAATAAGGGAGGAGGAAAAAGTAGGCTTACGTGAAGGCCCACATAGAGCAAAATTGTCCATGCACTTCCTAGGACCTAGTACAAGCACGTACCACCCGGCATTGTTAGGTGCCAAACAGTAATAATAATAATTAAAAAAAAATATAAAAGTGGGGGGTCGAATGTAGATGAATTGTCGGGCTGTCCGCACTAACATTTACGTAAGGTATAGGTAACTTTTTAATGAGGCATCAGAAATAGTGAAATACTGGGTAAGCAAATAAAAACTGTTAGGTAATTGGAATATGCATGTGGTAGGCCCTCCAGGATTCCAGATCCCGGCTGTCACCCACGTCCACCCTTGCCTCCTCCCTTCAGGTCCCGCAAGACATCTGCGAACCCCCGCTAAAGTCTGCAGACCCAGAACTACCCTAGCAATCTCAAGGTCCTGTCAGGTTCATCCAGATGTCTCCGCATGTCTTTCCCAATGCCAGACACAAGCGAAAGGAAAGGAGGATGTAGCACCTTGCACCCTGCAGCCACCGGTCTGCCATAGGCCGATCCCATCCCATCCCATGAGGCTCACAGTGGTGGGGACATCTCTCTCCAGGTCCCCATGTAACCTGGAGGCTGAGGATCTAGGCCTTCGGCATTCAGGCAGCTCTGGAATTCGAACAGTGACCCAGTCATCCCTGGTGCTATGGTGTGATGAGTTTCCAGGTTTCTCCACTTCCATAAACACATGGGCTAAGATGTGGACTGCTATGACTTGCGTATGTGAGGATGCTTGCATCAAACCCTCATCGCACTGTGAGCCTACATTACTAAATGGCGGCCTTTATTACTTTCACCAGCCTGGGGGGCAGTGGGGCTGCAGCGCACCCCTCTTTGTCTGCCTGCAAATTCAGCCCACAGCCTAGGCATCCTGTCTCCCGCAGGCGTCAGCTGAACATGCTTCCAGGCCTTCGTGTGTGCTACGCTTGCATCTGCGAGTATGCCAAAACCCTCAGTGGTGCCACTCATCCAAGGTGTTACATTGCTAGTCGGTATCCATTGCTGGCCAGTATTCATTGCTGGCCAGTATCCATTGCTGGCTGATACTTTGAAGTTGGCCTGCTCCCAAATCTGAAGAGATAGTGGCTATAAATGTGTGCAGTATGTGCCTTTTGGGGTAATTTGAGAGCCGGTATCAGTGCTAACAAAAATGGCTGCCAGCTGGCTTGGCAGCCCAACACCACCCCATATACCAATTTTGAATAGTATTGACATCAGCCAGCCTAGAACTTTGTTCTGTGCTGGAAAATGATCACGCCAGAGGTGGAATTTGGTAGTTATGGGGTTAATCTCTGTTTAGCGTTTAGCTTTCAAATACTGCACACACAGACTCCAGGCACAATGACCACTTCAAATCAACAGATTTTTCATATCCGCTGGTTAATACCTACGGTCAGTTTGCAGAATTTTCACTTTTGAAAAATAAAGAATAATAAACAAAGATCCAGTGGATGCCACTATGTAACTGTAGCAAACTCATCCCTTTAACAGAGTTTGCCATGAGCTTTTGGAGGGGGCTGCTTGCCCGCCTCCTGCCCTGTGATTATGGTCCCTGGGAGATTTGGCCCTTCAAGTGCAACATTTGGACATACTGTATTTTATTATACTGCCACTGGCCCTTTAAGCAGCATATGGAATTATATTGGACCTTGTATGTCCCTTTCAGACTATGGCCCTCTCATCAGCCCATGCTGTAACTTTAACCCCATGGCGATTTGACTGTGGTTGTGGGATCTGAGCGCTGTTCGGATATATTGAGCGCTCAGATCCAAGCTATCTGGGGATGGGTTGAATGTGGGGGTTCTGTTCAGTATGATAGGAGTTATGTATTTTTGTATTTTTGTGTCTTTTGCTAACATGTGCTCAATGGAGTCTGCCTTTATCCCTGGATATAATTGGATTACCTCTCCATTGTCTCCTGGATAGAGGACTCTTGTGAAACTGGTTTGGACCGGAAAGCCATGCTGGCAGTGGGTTTTATTAATACTTTTGCTAACTTTTGAACCCCTGGTCTGATTCGTGCCATTTTTAATATGTTGTTCCCCTGAATAGATTAATTGTGAATATGTAATTTGTATGTGAATGTGATGTATAGTTTTAAAGTTATAGTATATTTGTAAAAACTGTATTTCTCTGCCTGTGATGATTAAATTTCCCATTGTGTAAGATAATTGTATCACAGGCAGAGGGAATGACTTTACTGTGGGTTGTAACTGTTATTTTATTGGTTATTTTATACCTCCCTGTGGGCGGTCCTGTATGTGCAAGACCGTAATAAAAACCAGGCTGGGTGTGCCAGCATAGTCAGTTCTACTTTACCCTCAATTTGGAGTGCCGTCTCTTATTGGGGGAATCTGCTACAAGGGATTGCTATGCTTGTCATATTCCCTTGCTAACTCACTGCTAAGCTCTTGTAAGCGCTGGTTCCTGTTTTGCTCTCTGGAGGAGTCCACGGTGGTTATGGTGTCTGCTGCAGTGCTTGGAGGCCTCAGGAAGCGCTAGGAGCATCCTTCAATGGAGGTACCCAGTCGGGGTGCCAGGTGATCCGTTACAGTAACATTTGTTTGTGTTTTTCCCAAAGGAGTGCATTGGAAGGCTATAACGTAGGAGCGGGAAAACGCCATTCTGCGCCAATCAGCATTTCCTCATAGCAATCTATTGAATGAATGCATCTCTATTGGGAGCGTTCAGTGCACTGAAGATGCTTAACGTGGGTTCTGCACACTGTGGAGCACTGAGATATTATTATTATTATTATTATTATTATGATATTTATATAGTGCCGTCAAATTCCGCAGAGCTTTACAATGCGTGGACGAACAGACATGTAGTTGTAAGATGTAAGTTGTAAGTTGTAAGATATAAAGCACCTCTAGTGGCTGTCCGAGTGACTGACTCTAGAGGTGTTCCTAGACAGTAATGTAAGCAATGCCTAGTCTCTGAAAAGGCAGCGTTTACATTGAAAAGCCTGCAGGGACAGGCTACAGACACTAGAAGAACTGCATTAAGCTGCAGTGGATCTGGTGACAAAAGGGTCATTTTAAATGGGTTATTCAAGTGAAGTGTCTCTAGACTGATCCCCTATTGTGGTATAATTAACTGGGGTTCAGTTGGTTGGGGGTGCAGCAGAAGTAAATTATACTTACCTATAGCTGTCCACCAACGTCCCGATGCTTAATTTGCCCAATGACAGAGGCATAGTCTCACGCATGCATCCTTCACAGTTTATGTCTTACAATGGTTGAGATAATGACTAATTCTCGCAGCCATCTTTTGTCAGGTTTTGTCAACGTGAGGCTTTACGATGAGATACAGAAATGTTAGTCCTATGAATTTGGAAATTTAATGAAATTACAACATAGGACTCGACTTAATCTCAAACCAATCAGAATGACCAATAAACAAACTCGTTCGTCTGTGGTGTCTGATGGAAAAAAGTAATTGCTGGTTAGGGGACGCTCATTTAATGTTGATTTTAATCACAGATGTAGTCTATATATTTCATGAATATATAAATATAACTTTTTCATTGCTCCTCCTCTTTTTCCCTCTGATTTGTGAATGTGCTCCTATCGGTGTACTGTAGGATATATATACAGTGATACCTTGGTTTACAAATTGAATGCGTTCTCCAGGACGTTTGTATTGCGAAAAATTTGTAAACCGAAACGCGGTTTCTCATGAGAATGCATTGAAAGCCAATTAATCCATTCTGGAGGTAAAAAAAAAGTCAAAATGAGCTGGCATGGAAACCAACCCACAATGCAGAACTCACAGTAAAAGGCATGAAAACGACGAAGCTCAGCTCACTACCTTTCCACAGCTTGAGAAAGGCACCAAAATAGTTCCAAAAAGTCCCAAAACCACTGCAAACATTTTCCAGAATGGCTCCAAAACTCGATGCAAAAACCGCTCCAACACCTCCACATTCAATGTCACGTGCTACCCACAGACTCCAGCATGCAGGGGGCGACGCTATAAACCTCCCAGGCGCAATGCATCATGGGGAAACTTGCTTCATATTTCAAAAATAATTTGTAAACCGAGGCATTATTTTCAATGGATTTTCATTTGTAAACCGAAAATTATGTTAACCGAGGCGTTTGTAAACCGAGGTCCCACTGTAAATAATGGCTATATTGCAGTACACTTAATCCCTATTGATTTGTCAAATCATTTTTCCTGAAACAATTGCATGAAGGAAATTCTTCCGAACCACATGTATAAATCCTAAACCCTCCCCTCCCCCTCCCCCCCAAATTAATGAATTTTGCCAAACTATTTTTAATTAATGAATTTTTCTGCCATGCCATGTGTGTAAATGGTGACAATATGAAAGGTGGTGAGCGTGTTTTGTCCTAATATCTTACTTCTTGAAGTTTTGACACAAGTTTGAAGAATGCTCGACTTTTTTGGTTTTGTAAACCAATTGGGAAACACAGGGGTTAATTTAAAAAAACAAAAAAATATTTTCAAATAGTTTTTATTGAAAGTTTTGCAAATTTTACAACAAATTATAAGAACAGTATAATAAAGGAGGGGAAAGAAGGGGAAACTTGGAAGGAGGAAAGGGGAGGTCAATCTAATGTTACAATCGATAAATAATGTACAAGGCATGTAAACTACAAATAGAAAGCAAGTCTTACAAATTAAAAACTTGTTTAATTTCAACTTCCCATAAATCCCAAAGGTATTTTAGTGTAGCAGAGACTTATTGTCTATGACCAGCTTTAGCACGTCTTTAATCGAAGGAGTATGTTTCGTTTTCCAGTACCTAGGTAAGCACGAAGTGACGGCTAGCAGGATGTGGCCTATTATTATTTTATTCATTCTGTTGACAGACTCAGGGAATTTTTTAAATAAAGCTAATTCTGATGTTAAAATGTCAATGCTGCTGTCTGCTTTGGCGATCAAGTCATATCTCGTTTTCCAATATGTGGATATTTTTGGGCAATACCACCATATGTGGGCCATGTTGCACGATCCACCACAGTCTCTCCAGCACCGGTCGGTGTATTTATTATTCGTATTATGTAGCCTGGACGGAGCTAAGTGCCAACGATTTAAAATTTTAAAATGATTTTCAAAATGGTCGGCACAAAAAGAAATTCCCTTCAGCGCTGAAAAAAAGCGAAACCATTCTGATAACTTGTATTGGGTACCCAGCTCCGCTTCCCAGGACAGCATGTGTTTGAGTTTAACATTAGGTTTGGCGTTGTGCATTAAATAACATAATGATATCATGCCTTTCCTATTTGGGTCATATAGAAATAATTTTTCCAGTGGTGAAATTTCCAATATTTTTTAATTTTTGTCGGTGTCTGTAACTTTGTATAATTCCTTCAATTTATCAATAGCCATCATACATTCATCCTTAAATTCATCCATCAATTTATGCTTGAATTGTAGTTTTTCAAACGATAAAATAGCATTACCGTGGAAAACATCATCTATGTTAGTCAGATGGTGAGTCTTTAATAAACCCGAATTCAAAGAGGGCAAATAGTGTCTCATTAAATCAATCGGCATAGCCCTATACACTTTTGCTGAGTGGCAGTTGTTTTTGTGCACTATATCCCAAGCTTTAATGGTAGTTTTGGTGGTAAGGAATAATTTAGTAACTTCAGGCCTTCTTCCAGGACTTAACCAGGGCAATTCATTGAGTTGGAATGGGAGAATTTTAGATTCTTCTATCTCCATCCATCGAGGTCTATTGGATTGGCTATAAAAGCTTACGACCACTGCAGCATTAGTTGCAAAGTAATATTTTTGGAAATTAGGTACTCCTATACCCCCATGTGCTTTATGATGCTGCAGGGAGGAAAGCTTAATTCTACCGGGTTTATTTTTCCAAATGAATTTTAGTATTGTTGAGAGCATTTTATTAAAAAAGGACAGTGAGGTGGATAAAGGTATGGTCCTAAAGTAATACAACATTTTTGGAAGGATGGACATTTTGATGGAAGCAATTCTCCCTAGCCATGAAAGTTCCATCCTGCCCCATCTCTCCATCTCTTTTTATGGGTCTGGCCATGCTTTTCTTTAAGTTGTGGATATGCATATTGGATACGTTTTTACACAAATTAATAACCAGATATTCTAAATATTCATCTCTCCAATCAAACGGGTGAATTGACTATTTCAGATTTACTCATATGGAGTGGGAGGGCCTGGGTCTTAGATTTATTCAATCTATAATAAGATACCTCCCCAACTGTAACAAGATATCTTTAAGACATGACAATGATTTTTTCGGGATTTTGAGTGCAAGAATAACATCGTCAGCAAAAAGGCCAATTTTTTGGGTAGATCCCTTAATATCAATGCCTTCGATGTCTGGGGTAAGTCTGATTAATTCGGCCAAGGGTTCCATTTCCAGGATGAAGAGAACCAGGGATAAGGGGTAGCCCTGATGTGTCCCATTGGTGAGGGAAAAGGTTCTTGATTGGAAACCCGAAGCTGAAACATGGGATATAGGGGCACGCTAAAGTCCTTTGATCGCGTCAATAAAGGACGATGGTATATTAAACTTCTTTAATGTGCTCCACAGATATCCCCAATGTACTCTGTCAAACGCCTTCTCTGCGTCCAATGAAAGGATCAGAGAAGGTGTTTTTGTCGAACTAATGCATTGAATTATATTTATGAATCATCTCGTGCCATCGGGAGCTTGTCTGCCCTGAACAAACCCCACTTGATCATTGTTAATCAGTAAAGGTAACAATTTAGCTAATCTATTGTCTAATACCCTAGAGTATATTTTCGAATCATTATTATTATAGGAATTAAACAATTTGGTCATATGGGGAATTAAAATTTCTGGAAAGGTCTTATAATCTAAAATAGTGAATCCATCTGGGCCAGGGGCCTTTCCAGATGGCATAAGTTTGATTGCCTCAGTTATCTCAGCATCAGTGATATCACACTCTAATTTTTTTAAATTGTCAGAAGACAACCGAGGCAATGACACCTAAAAAATGATTAATTGTTGCCTCTGACGGCTGGGTGAGAGTCTAATCCAATTTCAGATTATAAAGTTCACTATAATAATTTGCAAATTGATCGCTGATTTAGTTGGATGGAATATTTTATTTCCCTGGTTATCAAATAAATACGTTATTTTTGATTGGGCATTCACTTGCCAGAGTTTAGACGCCGGAGTTGAGGCCCTATTGCCTTTTAAATAAAACATTTTCTTAAGGCGTCTCACCATGAGAGATGTGCGTTCCAAATTAATTTTATGTAATTTCAATTTAATCTCTCCTATCATTGCTGACAGGGAGGAGGATGGGCTAAATTTATTTGCTTGATACAGGGGTTAATTTTATTATAAATCTAACTCAGACTCAATTGGTTGACACACTAAGAGTGACGATCTGCATTACGATTGGTCGCTTTACAAAACCAAATTTGCATCAGCAGGTGACGTCAGCAGCATGGTACCGCCCCCTTGAGCGTTTCAACAGATGATGTGTCCCGCATCCAGTTACAATAGGGTAGAATCCTATTTAAGAGGCCTTCAGGTCAGTACTGTTTTCACCCCTGACGAAGGTGCACATGTCCATGCACCGAAACGTGCGTTGGGTTCTCTTCTTTTCTTCACAGGGCACTATCACTTAGGGTGTAGGTAACCAGCATTCTAAGCATGGTTCTATTCCATTGGCACTGATTATTTTCCTTTATGTCTTTCCTCTTCTATGTCTATACAGTTTTCGAGCATCATTTACATGGCAGAGACCTAACAGATCAATTTCTATGTTTACACTCTGGTCTAATAGTCATCAGCATTTTTGATTACACTATTTTGCTGAGTCAGACATTTAGAAGCACGTCTGGCGATCCTGAAGTGTGTCTGACAGAGTTATCATCAACATAGTACACTAGAATAGTTTGATCAAGATAAATTATACTTAGTTGCTATATGAATACCTAGTTCTACTGGCAACAACAGTGCTATATTGTTTCACAACAGCAAGCGCAGGCTTACAGCCAGTGCCATTCTATGCTGTCCATCTAACCAACAGCATTAATAAGTTCACTTTCTCCTGCTAAGAGACCAAATAGATTTAATCTATTACTCTTACCCTTCTCGTCCACGGCTCTCTATCTAGCTATACACCCAATTAGAATTCTGATCTCCACAACCTAGAACACTACTCAACTGTATAATTATGTCCTTGTCCATACATAGACAATACTAATTAAAGTCTGAAGTTTGACTAATGGGATGTTAACAATTTGAGTTGTCTAGAGGAATAGCCAGTTTGGCTATAGTTAATTTTATTTATTTTCTTTATTGACCTCTCAGTGGACAATACATGGGACTAAATGTACATTTGAATATTATAAATATTCTCAATTTGGTTACTGTTTTCCAGTTGACAACTACCTATGGAGTTTTGGCTCTGATAGGTAGGACTTTGTCATCATTGTATATGGTTAAACTACCCTTCGTCTTTCAGTTCCATCACCGGAGCCATGTACCCTAGCTATTTTGTGGTATTTTCTTTTTTAGTTCTGAGCATTGTGATTAATAAGCATTACCATATATATATATATATATATTTATTTTTTTATGTGCAGATATAGCGACATATGATGTCTGATGCCTCTTTTATGTTTAATGACGTCTACTCATGTCTTTGAATATGACACTGTACTGCAAAACTAAAAAACAAATTACAAAAACAATAAACTAACTGCAAAAAATCTCTAAGTGAGCCCTGCAATCAGTTTAACTACTCTGGCCATATTCCCCCTGAATATTATTATTCACTATCCATCCAGAATTCACCTTGCCTTCTCCCTTTAATAGATACAGCTGGTAATAAAGTGTCAGGGCTCAGAACAACTTACACTGACAACACTTTTACAAAAGAACAAATACAAGTAAAATACAAATTCTGCTCTTAAACATATAAAAACTTGGTAATATTTTGTTGCATGTTTTCCCCATGTAACACAACATGTAAGCAAGAAAGGAGAAATAAACGCTTTTTGTAGAACCACATCGAGTTCTAGGTCATTCGGTTTATAAAAAGTCAACCTTCCCTGGATTCCTTGGGTGTTTTTGAAAAGGTGGACGTGAGGTTTTCCCAGTTGTCGTCCTTGTTAAGGTGCCCATAAACCAAGACCCTGTCATTAGAAACTCTTTAGTAGGAATGTTAATGAAAGTAAAAAAGCAATGGAACTTCCAATTAAGTAACAGTTTTATGGCAGTCCAGTTGACGTAACTTGTCATTTGGCCAGAGGATTAAACGGGTCGGCTTGGGTATCCAATTTCTCATCTACTTTGACAATCATAGCTGCCGCTACATTCTGCCTAATACTAGCGCAATGTCACAATGACATTCAGGGAAAACGTTACAGGGCATAAGTGTATTGTTTTAAAAGGGCACCAAAATGATTCTTAATCTTCTCTTGTAAATCACGGTGACAATGATTTGGCTTTAAATGAAACCCTTTTGTTGCTAAGTGCCAGGAGATATGACACACAGATAGTGATAAATTAAGAGCTGTATATTATCTACAGTAAAAAGGAAACATCAAACTTCTGACAATTTTGGTATGCGGTAAAATTCTGAGAATTTGACTTTAAATCCTAAAGTAATGCACTTTGCGCCTCTTTTATTTGAACAGCTGGATCTTCTGATACGGGATGTTTTGATAAATTCTCATTTGTGATGTTTCTTTAACTAATTTGGTATAAATTGTGCTAAGGGAAACACATGATTTAGCTGTTAATAATCCTGTTACCCTCGCACTGCTGAGAATGTTTTTAATTCATTATAGTTTCGAGTAAAATAGATTTCCTGACTCCTGAGTCATTTCTCTTAGGGCAATTATTATCTATTCTAGATCGGAGAAGAATGGAGACGTTTTTATCTTGTTTTAATATGTTCTTTTATTCCTAACAATGAATACGTAAAGCATCGATGTATAAATACATTGCTTCTTGGATTCCATTGTATGAATACTTTAGCTACATAGGCGTTGCCTCTATGGTCATCACATTTCAGTTTAAACTACTTTGATGGATCTCTCATGTATCACTTAGAAAAGCCCTTCAATTTGTATAACTACAAAGGAGTTTTCATTCTATTTGGATCACACTCTGGGTTTGTATGCGGTCGTTCATATCCGTGCTTTAAATGACTATATGTTGTATAGAGTTGCAACTCAATTCATTCTAATTAGGTCACAAGTTAACCGGTAAGTATATACTGTGAATATAATATAATAGAAGCAAATCCTATCAAAACTTTAGAATAAAGATCAAACAAAATAATAGAAATGAGAATGCAGAGGTTGTTTCAAAGTCACAACTATGACGGGCACCTTCTGATCGGTGGCCTTTTCATTCACACTCTCCCCACATTTTTGCGGGGTTGAAATCAGTGTCCAGCTTACAGCGGGCTGTCATTACCATGTCTGTGATGTCCTGGTTTGAATTATCACAGATTACCCAGGACCACCCGGGAGCTTTCAGACAACAAAATCTGTACACTGACCACGTTCTTTATCAATGTTGGCTTTAGCATCCAAATGGACATAAATTCCCCCCAGATTTCAGCCGGTCATGATACTGCTAGAAAGCTGAAATCAAGATCAGCATGTCTAAAATCAGGACTACTAATAGTCCAAATGCCAGCATACACATAAAGAACCTATGCCGTCAGAGTTAATGGATGTTAACAAGGCAAATTCCAGCCAACCATGTAAGAAGAAATCTCATCAGATTTCACCCCATCACTGCAATCCCAATACAGGGTACTTAGCAAGTGGAGTGCATGCAAGGAACTAGTCATAGGTCCTCCTTCCCTCGGTCATTCATAATGTAGACCTCTATCGGCTGTCCATGGCTGGGAGCTTAGGGGGACATCCAGTGGCAGGTCCACCACTTATAGTAAAGCCCACACATGCCGCTCATGGGTGGGAGCACAGAGGCAACCATTGCAATCCCCCCTCTATAAATAATACAATAATAATAATCCATATAAATAATACAATAATAATAATAATAAAAAGGGGAGAACATGTGGCAGGGGAGATGGGTCTTTGCAGTCGCTATTCTGTTTACCTGCTCACCTGCTGAAGGTATGATGTAGTAATGGTTGCTGACTGATCTGCTATTTAGTAGACATGCCCCCATTTTTGTATATCATTACATTTTATCAAGTGAGTTTGCTCATTTGGTTTAAATAACCAATTCTTAGAATTGGATTTTTGGTTGAAATTTGGCCACATTTTGTCACCTACTCTGTCCGACTGGCATGAAAAGTTAATTTACATATTACTTACAGAACATTTTGGCAGTGAAGGCGTTAAATATATTATCCCCAAAGAATGGACCATTTGTTTTATAACTATATTGCTCTAGAATGCGTGTAATAATGTTTACTTGGAAAGAGATAAGATAAATCAACATAATAGGTAGGAAGGGTGTGTATGAGAATATAAAACTGTAATGTCAACAGAGACCAGGTATTATAAAGAGTACTGAAAAAACAATAGCTGGGAGTGATACAGAAATATTATCTATTGGAATCATATATCATACCAGCGATATGCGGCAAGCAGAAACTATCCAAATGTGCCACTAAAATAAAAAATGTCAGAGATTCCAAGTGAAGTTAAGGGATTATAAGTGCCAGGAATACAAAGCTACATTCCTGCCACTATAGCGCCCTCTGCCTCCCCCCTCCCTTGTGCCCCACCGCCCCCGAGGTGGTAAATAAAGGGTTAAAAACCCTTTATTTACTTACCTTATCATAGCACAGATGTCCCTCGGTAACGACAGGCGCACATTATTATTATTATTATTATTATTATTATTGATATAGCACCAGCAAATTCTGTAGCTCTGTACAATGGGAGGACTAACAGACACGTAATTATAACCAGACAAATGGACACACAGGAACAGAGGGGTTGGGGGCCCTGATCAATGAGCTTACATGCTGGGAGTGGGGTGTAGTGACACAAAGGGTATAAGTAGGGTTTAATGAAATAGGTTGCAAGAAAAGTATTAGGTTATTTTTGACAGTTGCAGGAGAGGAGTCATGGGGGTGGGGGCAGGAGGGTATGAAAACCTGCTAACAGTGTGAATGATATGCTATCCTGAAGAAGTGTGTTTTAAAATAAAAATTTGAAGGTGTGGAGACTGGGTGAAAGTCTAACAGAGAAGGGAAGGAAGTTCCACAGAAAAGGTGCAGCCCTGAATAAGTCTTGGAGGGGGGGCATCAGAAGTTCTGTTTTGGACAGGTTGAGTTTAAGGAAGTGAGCAGCCATCAAGTTGGAAATCGCGGAGAGGCAGTCAGAGACACAAGTCTAGA
Source organism: Pelobates fuscus (assembly GCF_036172605.1). Taxonomy (NCBI): domain Eukaryota; kingdom Metazoa; phylum Chordata; class Amphibia; order Anura; family Pelobatidae; genus Pelobates; species Pelobates fuscus. The sequence goes on from NC_086328.1 coordinate 139,867,441, forward strand.
TGGGCGGAGAGAGATCAGGAGAGGACAGGTAGATTTGCGTATCATATGCATATAAATGATAATGGAAGCCAAAGGAGCTGATGAGTTTACCAAGGGAGTCAGTACAGATGGAGAACTGAAGGGGACATTAGACCTCCACATAGGAAAGGTGGACGTGAGGACGTCCAGCATCATTTACTGGACCAAAGGTCCATTTCGATTCAGGAAGCCCTCTAGTAGCTGTCTGGTAGACAGCCACTGAGGGCAGACTTAGAGCTGCAATGTAAACACTGCAGTTTCTCTGGACCTGCAATGTTTAACATTGTAGCACTAAGGGTCAATTAGCTGAAGTGGTCAGGGTGCCTACAGTGTCCCTTTAACTAAACTGCAAAAAATCTCCTAATTTCATATGCTTCCAGTTCGGCTATTTTGATCTAAAATTTTAATTTCTGATAATTCTCACTTTAGTAAATATCTCTGTGTGTGTGAGTGTGTGTGTGTGTGTGTGTGCGTGTATATATGTGTATCTGTGTGTGTGTGTAGACTGTAAGATTAAATACATTGCATTGTACACTAAATGCATTATGTACATTTATTTATAAAATATTTTACCAGGAAAGATACATTGAGATTTCTCTCGTTTTCAAGTATGTCCTGGGTCCACAAATCATTGCATTGTTACAGTTAGTGTACAATAAAATACAAAAACAATATTAATATACAATATATACAAATTTTAACAGGTAGGAAATATATAATCAACCATGACAGGTGCATTCTGTTTGAGGTATGTAGAGAGGGATCTCTTAAAGGACTTTAAGCTTAGGGAAGATTTTAATTTGTGCGGGAGGTCGTTTTTTTGCAAGCAATCAAAATAAAAATTGATATTCAATAAATCCAGCCATACAAATGAATGGAGAAATTCAAAAAAGTAAGACAGAAGAAACACATGGTATGTGTATGTTTCTATAATACATGTTGATTAATAATTAAAACTACCTCATGTGCCAAAGACTCCACACTCCATCTTCTCAATAAAGAAATACATTCATCGAAATCCAACATCAACGAGAATGTAACGCGAGATCTTAGATAAGCGTTCAGACATGTAGACTTTTGGTCATCTTTTCAAGTTGTGGAGGATGAAGATGGCAGCATGGGAGGTCTACTCACAAAACACACTATTATGGTGTACTATTATGGTGTACTATTATGGTGTACACTTGTATTGTGTTTGAAGAAGGTTTATGAGTTCTCTGTTAACCATTTCCAGTAAGGTTGGATAATTGTGCTGGACCACCAGACATACAGTATTGTTCCCAACCCCCGTCACACCTCCAACACTTGTTGGACAGATTAGGGTACATTTGCGAATGTTTGTCCGGTACATAGTACCAGTGATATTGTATTTTCCTCATAAGCTCTAAGTGTGCCATAAATACTGTTTATTCAGAAAATTATAACCCCATTTTATGCCATGCTTCCCTGAAGTTCCATGTCTTGGTCGTGTTTATGGTTTGCATTGTATGTTTAAGTAAAATGTAATCCATCAATTTTAATATCATACTATTAATAAATAAAAGTCAATGTCAAATACTACTTTATTATTCTATTATATCTTTTTTTCCCTATAAGTTTCCCATTATTTAAAGAACAATAACTGACTCCATGTATGATCATGTAAGTAAGTGGAAATGTATGTTACTATTATTTCACATTTTTTATATTTTAGTTTTTGTACTATTGTGTTGGCGTAGATGGTACTTATACTACCTTTATTTAATAATCCTTTCTGTTTCATTAGTGAGTGTTTGCCCAGTGCCTGCTTACTGTAGTATTCCGATGGTAATATCATTGTAATTTGTTTTTCTCAAGACGTGTGGCGTACCTTATTATATTCAAATCACATTTGTGGGTACTTGGGAAGGGAGCATCTGCTAACGTTATTTAGGTGTATCTGAAGAGGAGAAGGTCCAGTGACTTTTGACCAATGTTCTTAATGCTACATCCATAAAGGCATGCAACGTCGTATCACCCACCGAACACTGAGTCCTTCTCAATGAACTAGTCAGAAACACTTGGTACTGGGGCCGTCCTCTACAGTTTCTGTTTCAGGTTACTTTGAGCAATGTCTTCCAAAATCTACTTGTGATTTCACTATGCCAGAAATATTAAGAAATAGTAATAAAATGAATGGCATGTCTGATCAGTTTATTTAGCTGTAAGATTTAAATCACAAAGCATTCATTCAGGTCAGCAGGAGGTCACACTCGCCCCCCACTCTGTTAAATTAATTATTTTATACTGTGTTAATCAGAAGCATGCGCTAAAACTGACGAATGCTTCCATTAAAATACGTTTGGTTGATTTCTTTGAGTAAAGTTGAAAACAAAACATTAGATTTTTGTATAATTACCCTGAACGTGTCTAAGACACTTCCCATATGTACTGAGCTTTTACTGGCCTCATGCACAGGTCTCCCCACCATAACAGCACAATAACTACTCTTGCATCATTGTCTATGTTGCCGTCTGTGTTAGCCAGCTTGATTTCCCTTTTATGAGAAACTAGCAATAATGCTTTTAAAAGCTCTCTCTAACACACCAGTCATCAAGCTGCCTCATCTCAAACACTCATTTCCCCTGTTCCTGATTGACATCTAAATTCCAGAGACCTTCCATTCTATGCTAGACCGCTACCTGCCCCAACCTACACTACTGCCTTCATATATACAGGCATTGATGACAGCTTATTGGACCTTCCATTCTATGCTAGACCACTACCTGCCCCAACCTACTCTACTGCCTTCATATATACAGGCATTGGTCACAGCTTATTGGACCTTCCATTCTATGCTAGACCACTACCTGCCCCAACCTACACTACTGCCTTCATATATACAGGAATTGGCCACAGCTTATTGGACCTTCCATTCTATGCTAGACCGCTACCTGCCCCAACCTACACTACTGCCTTCATATATACAGGCATTGATGACAGCTTATTGGACCTTCCATTCTATGCTAGACCGCTACCTGCCCCAACCTACACTACTGCCTTCATATATACAGGCATTGATGACAGCTTATTGGACCTTCCATTCTATGCTAGACCACTACCTGCCCCAACCTACACTACTGCCTTCATATATACAGGAATTGGCCACAGCTTATTGGACCTTCCATTCTATGCTAGACCGCTACCTGCCCAAACCTACACTACTGCCTTCATATATACAGGCATTGGTCACAGCTTATTGGACCTTCCATTCTATGCTAGACCACTACCTGCCCCAACCTACACTACTGCCTTCATATATACAGGCATTGATCACAGCTTATTGGACCTTCCATTCTATGCTAGACCGCTACCTGCCCCAACCTACACTACTGCCTTCATATATACAGGCATTGATGACAGCTTATTGGACCTTCCATTCTATGCTAGACCGCTACCTGCCCCAACCTACACTACTGCCTTCATATATACAGGCATTGATGACAGCTTATTGGACCTTCCATTCTATGCTAGACCGCTACCTGCCCCAACCTACACTACTGCCTTCATATATACAGGAATTGGTCACAGCTTATTGGACCTTCCATTCTATGCTAGACCACTACCTGCCCCAACCTACACTACTGCCTTCATATATACAGGCATTGATCACAGCTTATTGGACCTTCCATTCTATGCTAGACCGCTACCTGCCCCAACCTACTCTACTGCCTTCATATATACAGGCATTGATCACAGCTTATTGGACCTTCCATTCTATGCTAGACCACTACCTGCCCCAACCTACACTACTGCCTTCATATATACAGGAATTGGTCACAGCTTATTGGACCTTCCATTCTATGCTAGACCACTACCTGCCCCAACCTACACTACTGCCTTCATATATACAGGCATTGGTCACAGCTTATTGGATGTACAATAAGATCGGTTTGTGAGCGCCCACTACCTTTTCTCTCAACATTCAGAGAGCATATTGAGCTGTTTCCCTGATTCACAATTTAAACAAGCAGTGATTCATAAAAAAATCTCAACATCTCTTCCTATGCAGGTAATCCCGTTTTCCCTTAACGTACAGTTTAATAAGTTCGTGCATTAGCATTGCTAATATTTATATTGCAATGACATTGTGTTCGCGGTGTATAAATCACCAAGATTATTGCAAGAACGCCATTTTTTTCATGGATACCTTTTTTGTATTTTTTATTATTGTTTATTTATATTGTGCAAGTGATAACAAAAAAGCTTGGCAGGCCACGCCAGCACTTCCAAGCAAAGTATTAAGAAGTTAAAGAAACATAGACATGGCATTCAGTTAGACAGCACAGTTGTGTATTATAAAATGCACAAACAATATGTCTAATCTGGTAGAAAACGTGCAGAAAGTAGTGTGCTCTGCCAGACATTTTGAGTAATACACAAATTTTAGAGGAGGGAAGATAAGTAGAGAAAACGGGTAACAGGAACTTTGTTCAGGCTAGGCACAGCTATAAACATAATCTACTGAGTTTAGATATTAGCACAACATTAGCTAATTACACAAGAACTGGAGAGATTTCGTTAAGTGGCAGCAAGAGTATGAGTGTCTCAAGATGCATATACCTATCATGACAGAAAACAGGAAAAAACGAAAATAAATGGCAACATAACGTAAAGCATACAGTCAGCCTGGGAAGGCCAAGGTTTCTGGTAAAGTCCACTGGTGCCCAGCAAAGTGAGTCATCCATTCCACCTGGTCTGGCAGCCTGATACCTCTGGGGTACCACTGTAGAGGTCCGCTCCTGCCTCCCACTGGTGATTAGCAGCAACTCCGTGTTGTGTGGTCAAGGAAGTACCACACCGCAGCCCCCTGGCATTTCATGAACCCACTACCCGTGCCCTCAGTGCTGGTTTCTTGTGGCCCAAGTAAGTGATTTCTTTGGATGTGCAACTGAAGTCAAAATCTCTTTTCAGAAATTGGAGGTTATTTCCTCCTATGTTTTTAGAAAGGACAGTTGTTTTGTTCATATTTAATTTATAATTTGATATATTACTTTATTTCCCAAATTCCTCACTTTCGTTAGGTAGAGAGATGGTTCTGTAACAGATATAATTTTGTCATCCGCATAGAGACATATCTTTAATTCTCTCTCTGCCAGTTTGACACCCTTGATCTGAGGGTTACTTCTTATGTTAATTGCGAGGGTTTGATGGACAGAACATACAATAATGGTGATAATGGGCAGCCCTGTCTAGTCTCATTTGCTATGTTAAACCATTCAGAACACAGATCTCGGCCCACAATCCTTGCTGAGGGTACTGAATATAGAGCTCCTATTGCCTCTGCTATCCATCCCTGAAAGCCAAAATGGGCCAAAACTCCTCTTAAGAATCCCAATCCGACTCTGTCGAAGGTCTTTTCTGCATCCACCGATAGGATCAGATTGGGAACTCCCTCAGTTTGAGCCCAATCCAAAATATCCACCACTCTTTGAGTGTTGACTGCCTACCCCCCAAAAAAACAATCTGATTTGGGTGTATTATCGCAGGTAATACTTTTTTCATCCTTTCTGCTAAAATGGCAGCATATATTTTAACTCAAATCATCACTCAAAAATCAAATTTCAACACATCATCACGTTCTCATTTGATAACTTTGGGTTCTAGTTAGCCAAGGGTGTGGATGTTCCAATAATTGGATAGATGGTTGGTGGAATAAAACAACCCTCCAAGTGTTAACTCCTTAAAGGAATCCTATAGTGCCAGGAAAACAAACTTGTTTTCCTGGCACTATAGCTCTTGGAGAGCCCCCCTCCCTCGGCGCTGGTAACCTCTCCTCCCCGCCAACGTCAGCTCCCGAGTGGAGCCAAATGCCCATGCACGGCCAGAGGCGTGCGCACATTCAAACCCACCCATAGGAAAGCATTACTCAATGCTTTACTATGGGGATCTTATTTGATGCTGGACTCCTTGAGGACGTCAGTGAGACAGCCACTAGATACTGGAATAACCCTGCAGTGTAAAGTTTTCAACTGCAGGGTTAAAACTAGGGGGACCTGGCACCAAGATCACTTCATTGAGCTGAAGTGGTCTGGGTGCCTATAGTGAACTTTATTGATTACAATTTGAGGGACCTGCCTGACAACCCAGGCCGAAAGTCCAGAGAATTGAATTTGCTAGCACTGTATTTTACCCTGTACCTTTCTATGACACCCTAAAACCTGTACATGGGGGGTACTGTTTTACTCGGGAGACTTTGCTTAACACAAATATTAGTGTTCTAAAACAGTAAAACATACCACAGGGTTAATATTGTCAGTGAAAGTGACATTTTTTGCATTTTTCACACAGAAACGGCACTTTCACTGATGATTTAATTGTTGTAATACGTTTTACTGTTTTGAAATTTGTATTCATTAAAGTCTCCTGAGTATAACCCATGTACAAGTTTTATAGCGTTTTTGAAAGTTACAGGGTCAAATACAAGGCTTGCCCATTTAATTTTTTTCATTAAAATTTGCAAGATTGGTTATGTTGCCTTTGAGAGCATATGGTAGCCCAGGAATGAGAATTACCCCCATGATGGCATACCATTTGCAAAAGAAGACAACCCAAGGTATTGCAAATGGGGTATGTTCAGTCTTTTGTAGTAGCCACTTAATCACAAACACTGGCTAAAATTAGTGTTCATAATTCTTTTTTGCCTTTTTAACACACAAACAAATAAAAAAAGCTAAATTTGTTCAGTGTTTGTGACTAAGTGGCTACTAAAAAAGACTGGACATAAAAATATGTACATGTGAGGTGTGATTCAGAGATTTATGACAGATAATAGTGTTACAATATCATTATTGATTAATTTTATAAATATATATTTTCAAACAGCAATGTCCTACTTGTACTTATGTCCCTATACCTTGCAAAATAAAAGCTAAGAACATGTTAACATTGGGTATTTCTAAACTCAGGACAGAATTTAGAAACTATTTAGCATGGGTGTTTTTTGGCGGTTGTAGATGCGTAACAGATTTTGGGGGTCAAAGTTTTAAAAAAAAGTGTGTTTTTTAGATTGTTTTCATCATATTTTGTAATTATTTTTATAGTAAATGATATGATATGATGAAAAAATTGTATCTTTAGACAGATAGTGAAAAAGGTGATAAGTGCTCTCTATCAAATAAAGCAGCTATTCACCAACAAGGAGTTCCTTTTACCTTGTGAACAATAGAACAAAACAAGCTAGTATATTAGGTGGACAGCGCTAAGAATTATTATAATAAAATCATACATACACAGGTAGCAGCAGATTTCGCAATTATGTGTCTTACTCTTTAAAAAAAAGGGAAATAAAAGTACAATGATAGTGCAGTATGTTATGAATAATATGGTTATAAAGATATATTCCAAAGGGGCACTCACGTTTTCCAGAGCTTAAAAAGCTCTATTTTAGGAGCCTGGACGGAACAATCCCCGTCTAAGGATTTCTTTTTGCTGGTATCAGATTCCCAAGGTAGTGCGATTCATCATATGAAAAAAATAAGGATGTATACCAATGGTACAGTACGTATGTAAAAGTAGGATAAGTAAATAATATTTGGCCTACTTACATTTGCTAGAGCAATGACCTGCTCTAGTGTATGGAGCTTGAGGTGGAACAATCCCCACCTAGGGATATATGTAGATCCGGAACAGCAGAGTGATGGTGAGAGTATAAGGAGCTCAAGAGTGACTGGGTATTAAAACAGAATCTTTATTATAATAATTCTTAGTGCTATCCACCTAATTTACTTGCTTGTATCTTTAAACAGACCATTTAATGGAGAAAAAAAACGGTATATAATATGTGTGGGTACAGTAAATGAGTAAGAGGAAAATTACAGCTAAACACAAACACCGCAGAAATGTAAAAAGTGCCCTGGTCCTTAACGGTAAGAAAATTGAAAATCAGTCTGGTCACTAAAGGGTTAATAATGAGTGCTGAGAAAGGGGTATTGGGGGTACACCCAGAACATGCATTTCTCAGCAGCGGTGCTGCGATAAGACCAAAATACATACACAATTCAGATTGAGGAACAGCACACATACACAAAATAAAATATTTAAAGCTCTATTTTGTGTGTGTGTGCCATTTCTTAATCTGTATTTTATAATAATAATAATAAATAAAGGTCAGATCACCTTCGGCACATTCTAATTTATTGTATGTTATGACAGAAAATAAAGATGGTGGGCATTGTCCCCGATCTTCAGCTGACTAACATGGGATAACTTACAATAATAGTTTTTTTTGTTCGTTTTTTTAAAGAAAGTCCATAACCTTTGCTGGAATGTTGGGTTACTGTCATTGCCACTTGTGAAGATAGAGCCTGTAGAAAGTGGTCACTTCCGGTACATGATAAGGTGTTTTTACAATTATAACCAAATATGTTCTATAAATATAAGATCCCTGTCTGGCAGACATAACTATGAAAGTAACACAGATATATTGAAATATCAAAGGTGGTGGGGTGGAACCAGACGAATGTGTCTGCCGGTTCCCTTGTTTCCACGCTCATTATACCACTTTTAGAAACGTTGATAAATCCCCACATTGTGCTATTAAAGATAAAATATAATGTGTTATAAAGCACCAGTAAGCATTTTATACCCTGTGATACGTTTTAAAGAACGGAAGCTCTCGGAATAACAAAATATGTAAAGTCCGAGCAGTGTCTGGAGGACTCAATTAAGTCCAGACATTGCATCTGATTTAGATGTCATCTTTGACCTTCTATTTTCTTTATTTATTATTTTTTAAATGATCTGAAAGTGTTGTTTTGTCTTGAAGATTATGCAGATATCACTGGTAGAGATCTAAGTTACTATGTGGTTTAAAAAAACATGGATACTTCCTATAAATTGGTTTATTTTTCTGGGTATTTGTCAGTCAGGGCTGCACTGAATTAGTTTAGGATCTCAGCATTGAAGTTGCACTTTAACCTTTTGGTCGTTTGAGGTCAAATGGTTTGTTTTGTTGAATTTTCAACATCATTTACTTTCCATGAAATCAATTTGCGAGTTTTCTGGGAGGTTTTGCCAGCATGGAGGAAGGGCTGCTCACATCCTTTTATTTGAAAGCATGTTTGCTATCTATTTTGGGATAAACGTTTTGGTTGGTCACATCACTTTGTTACTTTTTAATCCTGTTTAACCCAGCCAAACAAAACCTTCCAACCTTCATCCACACACTGATACATTCGTGCATGTCATTGTTTGTGTGTAATAATTGATATATCAGTACACACTGCACTTTGTTGTTCATTTCATATTAAGTTGAGATTCATGGGGTTTATTACAATGGAAAGAAGGATCCACGTACTCTGTCTTCATGGGAACCTTTAGATTAGAATGTAAGCTTTGTGAGAACAGTCATTGTCATCTTGTTTTATTTTAAATATGTCTCTCCTCTATTGTGGAATACTAAACGATATATAATGCTAATGAATGTTCATTTCCCGATGCATCGTAGAATATATGTTTCGCTTTGACAATGATTTTTTATTATTTTTATTTAAATAGCATTAACACATTTCATAACGCTCTATAATGGGTGGACGTGATTTACAAGACTAGAGGTTCACTGGAGGAAGAGGTGGTAAAGATCCTTCTAAAAGGAGATGCTATAACAGAATGGTGCTAGGATTTTCTGACTAATAGAAGTAATACCAGGTGGAATCACACAGATAAACACACTTACTGTGAGCATATAGCTCTTGGACCTACCTAATACACAACAATGGAAGAAGTCTATGTGTTAAATGATTCCAAACTTAACCTAAAATGACAATTAGAATTCCAAATCTGTATTTTGTGAGTAAAAAATAGAGATAATAAAAGTTCCAGTTCAAATGACTATATTTGAATATTATAAAATTATTATTTATTAATGTAATGAAATCTGAAGACCACTGGAATCTCTCACCATTTTAAGTGTTTTAAAATATGGAATTGTATGAAGGGCAGAGCATGGGATTTAATGGCAGTTCCCTCATAATGTCTCCTGAAAGGGTTAACCCTAAAAAAGCCGAGTAAAACCGAAGCTGAGCAGTAGGGGATTTATTTCAGTTTTCTCTCCTGGTGGGGCATTCTGCTGACAGACAGACACTCCATCATCTTATTGTAAAGTGCTGCGGACAAAGCTGGTGCTATATAAATTATAATAATAATAATATATAACATGATGGCATGAACATTTAGGCTCATTAACAGCACTGCATGGTTCTCCTCCTGGACTCACACATGATGAGAACAGTGAACCTGCATAAGATAAAACATTGAGTACGCACAGCATCTGCACTGAAAATTGGCACAAAAACTGAATTTCCATCAATTGGACTGGAATGGCCGCCGTAAATTATTAATATGGCAACTGGATTTGCTGCAGGAATTATTAAATAATAATTAAGATAAAGACTTAGATGGGAGGTTTCTGTGGTTATACTACGCACATCTGGACTACTTTCTGTGATACATGTATAGGTTTAGTTTAGGACTATGTTGGGATCTCCCTGATAAAGGCACATTGCCGAAATGTTGGAGGTTCTTTCAGGTCCCAAGCCTTATCTCACTATACCTCCTTTAAGACTATGCAATATTCTCTTAGCATGTCTACATATAATAACTATCCCTCCTCTTATAATCACAGGCTAAAAAAACAAAAAACAATTAAAGGACCACTCTAGGCACCCAGACCACTTCAGCTTAATGAAGTGGTCTGGGTGCCAGGTCCTTCTAGGGTTAACCCATTTTTTCATAAACATAGCAGTTTCAGAGAAACTGCTATTACATAGTTACATAGTTACATAGTTAGATAGCTGAAAAGAGACTTGCGTCCATCAAGTTCAGCCTTCCTCACACCTGTTTTTTGCTGTTGATCCAAAAGAGAAAAAAAAAAAAAAAACCCCAGTTTGAAGCACAATTTTGCAACAAGCTAGGACAAAAAATTCCTTATTGACCCCAGAATGGCAGTCAGATTTATCCTTGAATCAAGCAGTTATTACCCTACATTGAAAGATTATATCCTTGAATATTCTGTCTTTGCAAGTATGCATCTAGTAGCTGTTTGAACATCTGTATGGACTCTGATAAAACCACTTCTTCAGGCAGAGAATTCCACATCCTGATTGTTCTTACAGTAAAAAAACCTTTCCTTTGCCTTAGACGAAATCTTCTTTCTTCCAGTCTAAACGCATGGCCTCGTGTCCTATGTAAAGTCCGGTTTGTGAATAGATTTCCACACAATGGTTTGTATTGGCCCCGAATATATTTGTATAATGTTATCATATCCCCTCTCAGGCGACGTTTTTCTAAACTAAATAGGTTTAAATTTGTTAACCTTTCTTCATAGCTGATATGTTCCATTCCTTTTATTAATTTTGTAGCCCGCCTCTGCACTTTTTCTAGTGCCATGATATCCTTCTTTAGAACAGGTGCCCAAAATTGCACAGCATATTCAATATGTGGTCTTACCAGTGATTTATAGAGAGGCAAAATGATATTCTCGTCCCGAGAATGAATGCCCTTTTTCATGCATGACAATACCTTACTGGCCTTGGCCACTGCTGATTGACATTGCACATTGTTGCATAGTTTGTTGTCTATAACAATTCCCAAGTCCTTTTCGTGTGTTGTTATCCCTAATTCGCTTCCATTAAGGGTATACGTTGCTTGTGTATTCTTTACGCCGAAGTGCATAACTTTGCATTTTTCAACATTAAATTTCATCTGCCATTTGAGTGCCCAGTCCTCCAGTCTATCTAAATCCTTCTGCAGCAAAGTAATATCTTGCTCACATTGTATTATTTTACAAAGTTTTGTGTCATCTGCAAACACTGAAACATGACTTTCAATGCTGTCTTCAAGATCATTTATAAAAATGTTGAATAGAAGGGGTCCCAGAACAGACCCCTGAGGGACACCACTTGCCACCTCTGTCCAGCTTGAAAATTTACCATTAACGACAACTCTTTGTATTCTGTTTTTAAGCCAATGTTCTACCCAAGAACAAGCATTTTCATCGAGACCGATTTCCTTGAGTTTGAACACTAATCTTTTGTGTGGAACTGTATCAAATGCCTTGGCAAAATCCAAATAGATCACATCCACTGCAACACCCTGATCTATACTTCTACTTACTTCTTCGTAGAACGCAGTCAAGTTAGTTTGACATGACCTGTGCTTCATAAAACCGTGCTGATTTTTGCTGATAACCATATTCTTCTCAAGGAATTCTTGAATATTATCCCTTAATAACCTTTCAAATATTTTACCAGCCACAGAAGTTAAGCTCACAGGTCTATAATTTCCAGGCAAGGATTTTGAACCCTTTTTGAATATAGGAACCACATCTGCCTTCCTCCAATCCTCCGGAACACTTCCTGAAAGAAAAGAATCTTGAAAGATTAAAAACAGAGGTTCACTTATTTCTACACTTAGTTCCTTAAGTACACGTGGATGGATACCGTCAGGCCCTGGAGCTTTGTTTATATTAACTTTCTTTAGTTGCTGCAGCACATTGTCTTGAGTTAACCAATTACAATTATTCTGCAAGTTTTTAGTAGCAATCATTTGCACATCTATTGCCATGGGTTCTTCTTTAATATATACGGAGGAGAAATAGTTATTTAGAATTCCTGCCTTTTCTTGGTCTTCATTAACTAACACCCCCGTTTCAGTTTTAAGTGTACCTATACTTTCATTTTTGGGTTTTTTGGAATTTATGTACTTAAAAAATGCTTTGGGGTTGGTTTTGCTCTCTTTAGCTATCATTTTTTCATTTTGAAGTTTAGCAAGTTTAATTGCCTTTTTGCACGCATTATTTGCTTTCTTATATCTTTTATAAGATGCATCTGATTTGTCTGATTTAAATGCTTTAAATGCCCTTTTCTTATTTTTAATCTCTTGTTTTACTTCTCTACTAAGCCACATTGGTTTTAATTTGTTTCTTTTATACTTATTTCCCAATGGTACATACTGAGAAATGTACATTTCTAATATTTGTTGGAAGATGATCCATTTATCCTCAGTGTTCTTTTCACTAAAGAGTTTATGCCAGTCAATATATTGTAAAGCTTCCCTTATCTTATTGAAATTGGCCTTTTTAAAATTATATGTTTTAGTATACCCCATGTGCTTTTGTTTTTTTGAGTTTATTTCAAAGGACACTATATTGTGATCACTATTTCCCAAGTGCTCACCTACTTGAATGTTGGTCAAAAGATCAACGTTGTTTGTTAAAACCAGGTCCAGACAAGCGTCCATTCTAGTTGGTGCTTGTACAAGTTGTGACATGAAGTTGTCATTTAACAAGTTTAAAAACCTAATTCCCTTTGCTGAGCTACCAGTCCCTATGTCCCAATTTATGTCTGGGTAATTAAAATCTCCAATAATTAAAGTGTTACCAAGATTTGCAGCTTTCTCAATTTGCTCAAACAGCTGTTGTTCCTCGTCAATATTAACATTAGGTGGTTTATAACATATCCCAACCAATAGTTGGTTTCCCTTCTTTTCCCCCAAGCAGATATTTACCCATAAAGCTTCCACATTTTCCTCATCGCATTCAATTTGCTTAAGATTTGGCTTTAAATCATGGTTGACATACAAACATACCCCACCACCCTTCTTGTTTTTCCTATCCTTCCTAAATAATGTGTACCCATTTAAGTTAACTGCCCAGTCATGTGTCTCATCCCACCATGTTTCAGTTATGCCTATTATATCATATTGTTTAGTGTATGCTAATGCCTCTAGTTCCCCCATTTTGTTATTTAGGCTCCTTGCATTAGTAAGCATACATTTAATATCATGCGTCTCTTGTTTATTTTGTGAATTACCAACATTACATAGCTTCTCTGTTCTGAGCTTGCCCCTCCCCCCTATGTTTGTGAATGGTTTAAGCCTTCCCCTATTTCCTCTAGTGGCTGTCTCATTGACAGCCGCTAGAGGCGCTTGCGTGATTCTCACTGTGAAAATCACAGTGAGAGCACGCAAGCGTCCATAGGAAAGCATTATGAATGCTTTCCTATGTGACCGGCTGAATGCGCGCGCAGCTCTTGCCGCGCGTGCGCATTCAGCCGACGGGGAGGAGAAGAGGAGGATCGGAGGAGGAGAGCTCCCCGCCCAGCGCTGGAAAAAGGTAAGTTTTAACCCCTTTCCCCTTTCCAGAGCCGGGCGGGAGGGGGTCCCTGAGGGTGGGGGCACCCTCGGGGCACTCTAGTGCCAGGAAAACGAGTATGTTTTCCTGGCACTAGAGTGGTCCTTTAACAAAGGTGACAAAATAAGAGAGAAATTTATTGATTTATACTATTTGGAAACCATATACAGTGCCCACTTAATTTATGTAAAACTTAATTCTTACAAGCACTCTAAAAAGATTATGTTTTACTGAGTAGACTTTTCATCCTGGCACCCACAACTTCTCCTGTCTGAATAAATACATTTGTGGGGTTTCCACCCACTTCTATCAGGTGGCTGTAAGAGTCTGTCATACCCGATGTTAAGCAATACCGATTTCATCCACATTTGGATGGCACTGATTGGCTGAGTCTGTCAGTTGATACTCAGCCAATCAAAGTAATCCAAAATGGATGAAATTTATATTGCTAATCAGATGGTTGCCTGGACAAGCGGCCATTAGAGACCTCCAGTTCTAGACAAGGTTTTGGTATAGGAGCAAGGAAGGAGGGGATATAAAAGAAGGGAATAAGTGAACCTCCAGTGGGGAGGCTTTTGCATTTGGTGAAGCCCAGCATTGAGTGGGCAGGGCTAAACGACGACTGTTCCATGCCTGGAGATGAAGAGTGTTGGAAATGTAGAGTCTCCACTCTAGTTATGACATATTTCTACCTCACGGTAGACAAGTGCATGTATATCATTCACATATGATTTATGTGTGTTTGTGCAATGTTAAAGCTGCTTGACGTAGGTGTTAAATAAAGAAGAAGTGAAAATATGGAATTATTGAGGCCTCCTCTGGTAGAGCAGAGCATAGTCTAATGACAGAAACTTCCATTAAATCACTTTGTTTCAGTGTATTGCCCGAGCTGTAGGTTTTCAGTTACACTCATTTCTTGAGTCCAGTTGTCCTACCAGGCTCTTTAATTTCTTTTCCAGTGAACACACACCGAGCAGTAAAATACAGCTTCACTTAGCTTTCTTAGAACCACTCAGATTTATGAAGTGTTTATGACACCAGGATCCCCCCCATTGTCAGTGGTCAACCTGTTTTACAATGCCTGGCTCGGCTCCCTGCATCTACTGTCTCCCTGCCTCTAATGTTCTAAGCAGGAGATATCCCTGTAGTTCAGTGCATGCTAATTTCCAAAGAAAAACAGCTTACTGCTTTCAGCCAATGACGAGAGAGCAGCACCACTGGACATAGCTCCAACAGAGAAATTCCAGCCAGGGCCGGACTGCCCACCGGGATACGGGGAAATTTCCCAGTTGGGCCGTGCCACTATGGGCTGGGTAGACAGCCCTAATCATCAGGTTCCTGTAATTTAAGTATTTTCCCTCAGACTGTGCCAGACTGTGTCAGTACGAGGGGATTTAAGAGGGAGGAGCTAGGAGCAGGTGCAGCCAAAATTAGGATACCCGCGGTCAGAGGGAGAATTTACATTAATATCGGCCACTGACAGACATACACTCACTCACTGACAGACACACACACACACACACACACAAACACACACATACACTTACTGACAGACATACACTCACTCACTGACAGACATACACTCACTGATACACACACACACACAGACACTCACTGACATACATACACTCACTCACTGACAGACATACACTCACTGATACACACACACACACACACACACAGACACTCACTGACATACATACACTCACTCACTGACAGTGTCATGCTCCTGAGCAGGTCAGAGAGGAGACGATTGCAAGGGTTATTGGTTAAAACTTTATTTGTCGTATCAGACATAACAAATTTACTGAAATAAAGAATAAAGGGCAGTCTGCCACAAACAGGATACTTTGTGAGAAAAAACAGGGTTTAGGCGATATGCCACAAACAAGATCTTTAGAAAGTAAATGAATAAAGTCTTTTGTATACAAGCAGGCTTGAAGTTATACCAAGTATTTAAGGATTTCCAGGATACTTTGCAATGCAGCTAGTTATAGGTAAATACCTTTTAGGATAAGGCAATACAGGATCATGCAGAGTGGCAGAGGTTGAAACAGGTAGGTATATTCCCAAATAACATAATGCAGGTTGCTTACAAGATCATGCAGTGATGCAGCAATTGAAGCAGTTAAGATTCTTCAATGAAGGCAATACGCCACAAATCAGGATTCTTGGAAGCTGATAAGGAAAGTCTTTCAGGCAAGTTCAGGATGAAGTATTGCAGGTTAGTGCCTTTCAGTATGAGGAAATGCAGATGAGCACAGGATGAGGCACTGCAGGTAAGTTCTCTACAGAATGAAATCATGTAGATAAAATACAGGATATTACCAGGAACAGAGATTCTTTATCAGAGCATAGACTTCAATGTCCAGGCCCTGTTGTGTGCCGCGAGTAGACTTATCAAGCCTCCTAATTAGTTAATCCAGGTGAGGTTATTAAGGTGAGTGAATAGATTTGTGGCTAGGGAGGCCACTAGAGGAGAAAATCATGAAGTTCACTTAAAGGCCAGTAATAAACTAAAAAGTCTTACATGTCAGTTTTGAAACCTAACAGACAGATACACACATACACACACAGACACTCACTGACAAACATACACTCACTCACTGACATAGAAAGACACAGGCACACACACACATAGACACTCACTGACAGACATACACTCACTCACTGACAGACACACACACTCACTGACAGACATACACTCACTCACTGACAGACACTCACTGACAGACACACACACACAGACATTCACTGATATACATACATACACACACTCACTGACAGACATACACTCACTCACTGACAGACACACACACACACACAGAGACATTCACTGATATACATACATACACACACTCACTGACCGAAACATCCTGGTGGGCGCCCCCAGCAGGCCGGAGCCCTAGGCGAATGCCTCGTTCCCCTAACGGTTGCGCTGGCCCTGCATGTGTGTGTCAGCGAGCTTTTCTGTATGGAGCATGTGTGTGTCAGTGAACTTGTCTGCAGTGAGCATTGTGTGACAGTGAGCTTTTCTGTAGTAAGCTTGTGCGTGTCATAGTTTGTGTCTACTACATAGTTACATAGTTACATAGATGAAAAGAGACTTGTGTCCATCAAGTTCAGCCTTCCTCACATCTGTTTTTGATGTTGATCCAAAAGAAGGCATAAAACCTAGTCTGAAGCGCTTCCAATTTTGCAACAAACTAGGAAAAAAATCCTTCTTGACCCCAAAATAGCAGTCAGATGTCTCCTTGGAGCAAACAGCTATTACCCCACTAATTAGAAATCATATCCCAGTCGTTATGTTTTTGTAAGTATTTATCCAATTGCAGTTTAAACATCTTTATTGACTCTGATAAAACCACCTCTTCAGGCAGAGAATTCCATATCCTTATTACTCTTACTGTAAAAAAAACACGTTTCTTTGCCTTAGATGAAATCTCCTTTCTTTCAGCCTAAATGTGTGACCTCGTGTCCTATGTATAGCCCTGTTTATGAATAGATTTCTAGATAATGTTTTGTACTGGCCCCGAATATATACATTTTTTTACCTTTCTTCGTAACTAAATTGCTCCATTCCTTTGATCAATTTTGTAGTCCGTCCCTGCGCTTTTTCTAGTGCCATGATATCCTTCTTTAGAACAAGTTCCCATAAATATTCCTGAATGGGAAAACTGCGGAATCATAAGAATTGCGGAACTCCTAAATAATAACAAAATAATGTCATTTCCAACGTTACAGTCGAAATATAACCTCCCTTCGAAGGAATTATTTAACTACCTAAGAATAAAATCTTTCACTATGGGAAAAGTCCTTTCGGAAACTTCTCCAATAGACCAGTTCGTAGCATCCCATCACAAAAAAAAAAATTGCATCTAAATTTAATCAATTCCTAAGAAGCCAAAGGCAAATAGATAAAGCGCCAGCAATGAACAAATGGGAGCAAGAACTCAATTTTTCATCTTCGGCTGAGGACTGGGTTTCGGGCCTACAAGCAGTAAAAAGATACATACATGGGGTGAATATTCAGGAAGTGCACTTTAAAGTTGTATATCGTTGGTACTTGGTACCTACTCGTCTTCACAGATTTCAACCCACACTCCTACCAGACTGTTGGAGATGTGGCAGGGAGTTAGGTTCATTCTCCCACATCTGGTGGGACTGCGAGGAGCTGAAGCCTGTGAAAATAATCTTATCAGAACTGGTAGCTTTTATTTTTGAGATTCAGACTGTGATTACGCCTCAAATGTTTTTGTTTCATTTGGATCTGCCAAAAAGCAATATAAAATTAAAAATTCTCATGATTCATATTTGTATGGCAATAAAAATAGTTATGGCCAGAAATTGGAGAAATCTGGGTGCGCTAAACTGGCACGATATATGTTTACAGATAGAATTTCAACGTAGTATGGAAGCTGGAATAGCTCAAAATAAGATATCCAAAGAGAAATACAATGAAGTCTGGGCCCCTTGGGTTAGATACCTAAATTACAAAACTCAAACCCCCCGTTCCCCCATAGATCGCCACTTCTAGGTAGCAGAGAACTGTGTATGGATAAGTTGAATACTATGTAATGTATGAATGTAGATATAGCAGAAAGAGTATTTATTAGCATTCGAAACACGGTCCTATTGTAATATATGCACAATATTCTACTGTAACGCAACTTATTGTACTGTGTTTCAATCCTATATCTGAAAAGTCGTATGTGAATGAATTTTTTTATTTAATCGAAAATAAAGATTTATATATAAAAAAGGAAAGAGAAAAAAAAAAGAAAAAGAAAAAAAAAGAACAAGTTCCCAAAATTGCCCAGCATATTCAAGGTGTGGTCTTACCAGCGATTTAAAAAGAGGCAAAATTAAATTTTCATCCCGAGAACTTATGCCCTTATTTATGCATGACAAAACCTTACTGGCCTTAGCAACTGCAGATTGACATTGTTTATTGCTGCCTAATTTGTTGTCTAGAACAATTCCCAAATCCTTCTCGTGTGTGGTTATCCCGAGTTCACTACCATTTATGGTATAAGTTGCTTGTGCATTCTTAACCCCGAAGTGCATAACTTTGCATTTTCCAACATTAAATTTCATCTGCCATTTTAGTGCCCAGTCCCCCAATCTATCCAAATCCCTCTGCAGCAAAGCAATATCCTGCTCACATTTTATTACTTTACAAAGTTTTGTGTCATCTGCAAACACTGAAACATGGCTTTCAATGCCTATTTCAAGATCATTTATAAATATGTTAAATAGAAGGGGTCCCAAAACAGAACCCTGAGGGACACCACTTACCACTTTTGTCCAGCTTGAAAATGTACCATTAATGACAACTCGTTGTAATCTGTCCTTAAGCCAATGTTCTACCCAAGAACAAGAATATTCATTTGTGTGTATACCAATAAGCTTATCTCTGTGTCAGTGAGATTGTCTGTCAGTGAGCCTATGTGTGTGCAATTGTGAGCTTGTGTTTTTATGTCAATGAGCTTATGTATATCAGTGAGATTGTTTGTCTATGAGGCTGTGTATCAATGAGCTTGTGTGTGTCAGTGAGATTGTCTGTGTCTGCATGTGAGTATGCTTACTGTGTAATTAAATGTTTTACTCTGAAAGGACCAATATTTTATATTAGAAAAATAAATATCTATTTATGTAATAAATATATATGTGTGTGTGTGTGTTTATATATTACTCAATCATCTGGGGTGGCAAGACCTAGCTTTACATATTACATGTGATAATAAATGGCACAATTACTTATGGGGCTGGCATAGATTGCTTTGTATCCTCAGTGCGGCCCTGATTCCAGGTCGCTATCGATAGTTGGAGAGGCTGGGGGCGGCACCTGGCTGAGCCCAACAAGGATTCAACTCATTCTGAAATTAATGGTTTATCTGTTTACAATGGGGGGGAGCTCTTCTGCTTCATCTACTCCGTAACCATAACCACTAGACTGCACTGTAGTGTTTATGGTTTTTTGACTCTTCCTTGAGCCTGTCTTGCCCTCCTGAACATCTGCTACATGACATTGCTTTAGTTTTAATTATGTCCACACTTTAGCCAGCAATCTCTTCCTGGGATAATGTCTGAGAAAACTTTATGAGAATTTGCTAGGATTCTTTTTTAAAGTAAATGTTGGTTCTTCAATTTTCATTTATCTTTACCTCTGCAAACTTGGAATAGACTTTCATGATGTCTCACATTTACTGTGAATTTGCCAAAACAGACTCCCTAAAGGTTTGTGAGTACTGTGTGGTTTTAAATGGAATGCTGTATATAATGTAAGTGAGGTGTGTAAGTAGTGGTGGTGGTGTGGAAAAAATGTGTTTATGCTTTTACTAGGTATGCAAGTGTGGCCACTGTCATGAGAGCCAAGTGCTGAACTTAAAGGGGAATTGTTTCTCTGGACCTTATGCAATTGAATAAAACAATGAACATTATATATAACTTGTTTAAACCTTTTTGTTCCCCATTTGATGCTCTGTATTCTTTAAAACGTAAATGAATGATTAAACAATTGACATGATAATCCGGTACAATCCTGGCACAGGCAGGGCACATATTGCAACATCGTTTATTAGTCTCTTCTACTCACAGGTACAAGGGCGGAGTTTGAAACAATGGTTGACAAGAGAGATAAGGTCAAAGTTCCAGGGTAGAGAGAGATGAATTTCTACCTTTTTACTTTTTACACCCGACACACAAGGGGTGAGTAAACATTATATTATTAAAATCCTGTAAAATGACAGTTTGTAAAAAGGGAAACCTAGGACCAAACTTTAAAGCACATTTAAAGGGACACTCCACTGCCTTAATACAATTGAAATAAATATCACTGTTTAGTCATTTCCCACAAATGAAAACTTGCTTGCATTTAATTATGCATCTGGGTATATCTAAAACCAACTTGCAAAACCTTCAGCTCTCTTGTCTGAAACCTTTGCAAGCCCTGCCCCTTTTACCCCGTCCAGACTTTCTGTGGCTGTCCAATCACAGGACCTGTTGTCTGATTGACAGCCAGAGGGGTGGAACAAGGTTAATTTATACAAAAGCTAATTTCTGTGGAAATCTGCACATGGTGCAAAATGAAAAAAAAGAGGACAAACTCTTCACACATACAGCACTTCAGTAAGCTATATGTCTGGAATGATGTGAAAAACAATCAGCTGAACAATGTCTTAAGACATCTGACTGACCTTGTTTGATGTCTATCTGCAGTTTCTGTGTGTCCACGAAGGGGCTTGGGTTTGTCATTCAGTGTCGGTTCTCAGATTGTTTTGTGTTGTGTATAGCCATGCACCTCAAAACATGACATACTGGTAATACCCAGCAAACAAAGCTAAATCATTAAGAAGCAAGCCTGCAAAACTATAATAGCATCAGGGTTATTCTCTAACAGGAAAATAATTCATTACAAATTCAAATGTAAGGTGGAAATTGCCAAACTTTAATTTGAAATTCAGTTTGAATTCTCAGTATGTACCATTGGGTAACAAATATAGAAGAAACACATTAAAACCAGTGTGGCTTAGGGGGAAAGTAAATCAAGAAATTAAAAATAAGAAAAGAGCATTAATAGCATTTAAATCTGGCGAATCAGAGACATCCTATAAAAGATATAAGGAAGCCAATAATACTTGCAAAAAGGCGATTAGATTTGCCAAATTAGGAAATGAGAAAGTGATAGCCAAGGAGAGCAAAAGCAACCCCAAAGCTTTTTTAAGTACATACATTCTACAAGAACAAAATATGAAAGTGTAGGTACACTAAAAACAGATATTGTTAGTACGAGTGCTAATGAAGACAGAAAGTGTTAAAGAAGACCAGGAAGAGGCAGAAATATATATATTAAGGAGGAACCCATGTTAATAGATGTGCAAATAATTGCTGCAATAAAAGTGTGCAGAATACTTGTAATTGGATGACTCAAGACAAAGTGCTGCAGCAACTAAAGTTAATATAAACAAAGCTCCAGGACCTGACGGTATTCATCCATGAGTACTTAAGGAACAAAGTGTGGAAATAAGTGAACCTCTGTTTTTAATAATTCAGGATTCTTTTCTTTCAGGAACTGTCCCAGATTATTAGAGGAAGGCAGCTTAACTTCTGTGGCTGGGAAATTATTTGAAGGGTTATTAAGGGATAATATTCATTATAGGGCGAATTCATTGGGAGGAGCAGTGTTATTAGCAATAATCAGCATGGTTTTATGAAGCATAGGTCATGTCAAACTAACTTAATCCCATTCTACGAAGAAGTAAGTAGAAGTATAGATCATGGTGTTGCAGTGGATGTGATATACTTGGATTTTGACATGGCGTTTAATATGGTTTCTCACAATAGGTTCATGTTCAAAATGAAAATTCTTGTTCTTGGGTAGAACATTGGTTTAAAGATAGAGTGCAGAGATTAATCGTACATTTTTAAGGTAAACAAAAGTGGTAAGTGATGTCCCTCGGGGTTGTGTTCTGGGACTGCTTCTACTCAACATTTAGAAATTATTTTATTCGGTGTTTGCAGATGATACAAAACTCTGTGAAGTAATACAATGTGAGCAGGATATTACTTTGTTGCAGAGGGATTTGGATAGACTGGGGGACAAGGCAATGAAATGGCAAATGAAATGTAATGTGGAAAAATGCAAAGTTTGGCACTTTGTGATAAAGAATGAACAAGCAACTTATATCCTAAATAGTAGTGAATTAGGGATAACAATACACAAGAATACTGGAATTGTTATAAACAAACTATGCAACAATGTGCAATGCCAATCAGCAGTGGCTAAGGCCAGTAAGGTTTTGTCATGCATGAATATCATTTTGCCTCTTTATAAATCGCTGGTAAGACCACACCTTGAATATTCGGTGCAATTTTGGGCACCTGTTCTAAAGAAGGATATCATGGCACTAGAAAAAGTGCAGAGACGAGCTACAAAATTGATAAAAGGAATGGAGCATTTTATTTATGGTCAACAAATTTAAATCTGTTTAGTTTAGAAAAACTGCACGTCAGAGGGAATATGATAGCAAAACTCCATTAAACTTAACGCTATACAAATTTGGGATGCAACGGCAGTTAAGTACTTATTGGCTGCTGTCCCTTCTCCACTTACACCTGTTATGCACAAAAGGAAATTCCCTTTCCAGAGCCTTTAAGGGAATTGAGGATGCTCGTGTTCAACAGTGCATGCATTTATAATGATAATAATATTTTTGTAAATTTTTCAGACCCTGACACCCTGGGATTATTTTTGATATTTGCAATTTGAGATTTTGCCCTGGGTATCTTGTTAGAAAAGCTGCATGTAGCATTTTCTCTTTCTTTGAAATGCTCTGTAAATCAGAGGTATTACAAAATATGTATGCCCATATCTGTGATTCTTCTGGAGAATGGGATAAGCAACGCTACATAGATCTATAGGAGAGTAATTTGCAACAGGTACGTGAAGGGAAAGACTGGGTGGAGATTTGAGAGACAGACTCTAAGGCTTCCTTTCGTGTGACATTGCAGGAACAATCACATAACTATACACAGATGGTACACAACACCTGTCAAATATTTCCATATTGGGAAGACTACCAACGATTTGTGTTGGAGAGGTTTTGATGCCAAGGGAAAATGCATCCACACTTGGTGGTAATGTCCCAAAGTGGCCAATTTCTGGGAAATGCTTAAAAATCTATTAGTATCTATATTCTATAGAACGATAACAGTCGAGCCATGGTCTTCACATAACTAGAGGTTGCTTAATTAGACTACCCTTGCTGCAAGAGGAGTTTTGTCTCACCTTTGGTTACAGGATAAAGTTCACGGGAGCGAAGATGTCATATTTAAAATAAAGGACAACTATGGACAAATTACAGCTCACAATAAAATATTTAAACAAGGTGTGGCAGCTATGAGAGGAGAGCCTCAGATAGATGTTGTACTAAAGCTGCTTACTCCTTGCAAACTTTCTGTGGCTTTGCGAGACCCACTGAAGAGGACCTTACTAAACCTCCTCTTTCCCTGCTTTACTTTAACATCTTAAAAGGGTTCTTTAGTTATTATTATTATTATTATTATTATCGCCATTTAGATAGCGCCAACAGATTCCGTAACGCCTTACAATATAATGAGAGGGGGGGGGGGGATTTAACTATAAATAGGACAATTACAAGAAAACTTACAGGAACGATAGGTTGAAGAGGACCCTGCTAGAACGAGCTTACAGTCTATAGGAGGTGGGGTGTAAAACACAATTGGACAGGAGGTAGCAAGCAAATAAGGTGGGAGTGAAGCAGAGCTGGAGGAGAGAGTAGAGTGCTGCCCTTTAGGAGAGGGCAAGAGACAGGTATGTGAGGTAGAGGTTACTCTGTGAGGCCATAAACTTTCCTAAAGAGATGGGTTTTAAGGCACTTCTTAAAGGATGCAAGACTAGGGGAGAGTCTGATGGCAGTAGGCAGGCTATTCCACAGGAAGGGAGCCGCCTGCGAGAAGTCCTGCAAGCACGAGTTGGTCATACGGGTGCGAGCAGCGGACAGGAGAAGGTCACAGGCAGAGCTAAGAGACTGAGAAGGTGCATACCTAAGGATCTGTGAGGAGATATAAGAGGGGCTAGAGTTGGTTAGGGCTTTATAGGGATGGGTTAGCACTTTGAATTGACTCCTATAGGATACAGGAAGCCAATGTAAGGACTGACAGAGGGTTGAGGTGTGAGAGGACCGACTAGAGAGGAAAATTAGTCTGGCGGCAGCGTTCATTAAAGAGTGTAGCGGGGCAACACGGCTTTTGGGAAAATACAAACCTTTTTTTTCTCATTTGAGTTTTCATAAAATGGGAGAAGGATACCGAAAGAAAAAGGGAAGGCAATGGAGAGGTTAGATACAATTCTTATAATTACAGAACAAAGCATATGGTAAAGAGTAACTTTTATGTACATAGGTCCATTATTGTAAAATGAAACATCTATTGTAGGGATGTCGGGATGTAATGTAAGTCTCTGTCACACATAGCTATTGCTAACACAGGAGATCGATTCATGGTGCCGACATTTATGTGTTATTTAGGAAAGGGTGGGGTATAGAAACCAAAAGACGATAGTAGTATGTCCAGAGTCAGGTGACCTAAAGGCGCTTCCGGGATTTTACTTCTAGTACTCAGACCCCGTCAATGAGCTGAAGTGGTCTGGGTGCCTATAGTGCCATCCCTTTGATCTTCTTTCTCCCCTTGCTTGTTCTTTCTTCTATCTTAAAAATGGCATTATTATTATTTTTTTATTAAACAAGTAATGTTCCCTGTGAATGTACAATCTGTTTTCACTGTATTCTGTGATATTTACCAATGCTGTCTTATAATAATAACAAAGTGTTTAACCAGGAAAGGTACATTCAGATTACTCTGATTTCCAAGTACGTCCTGGGATGTTACTTTTTCCCAACATCCAGGCAATGTTACTATTGTGAAAGTAACCTCGCCACAAGTTCTTGGAGGGGCCTGTTTGCCAGCCTTCTGCCTCAGGACTATGGGCCATGCAAAAAGGCTCATACAAGACTTTGTTCGTGCCTTTTTGCTATCCTGTTCGGGAACCAAACAGACTCACGAACCAGGGACCACTCAAGAGATTTTTAACACCTTGGAACGTTTCTCACCGCAGTGTTCTAATTGTTCGTCTGGGTGGCCGCAATTCATATGGACAACCACTATGTGGCGGCCATCTTGTTCGCATGAACGCAGGCAGCGTTGTTTGGGCATTATTATCATGGAACTAAAATCAGACACAGAAACTCCCGAACACCGGTGGACTTCCATCATCGCCTGCGTTCGGTTCTATACTATTTAGAAGGGAACAAGCTCCAGGGTAAGAACATTGACTATGTTCGGTAGTTCTTGTTTTCCAAAGTACCGAACTAGACGGACCGCAAGCCCTGATTCTCTGGAGCTGTTTTCGGCATGGGACCATGCATGCGGTCAGTCAAAAATAAGCCTTCCAGGAAATTCCTGAACCCCTGAACCGATCTGGGCGATTTTTGCATATGTTGATCACCCAGATCAGGGGTTGTGTGTGTTTTGTGTGTTTTAAGGTTTTTTTTTTTGTTTTGTTTTTTTACATTTGTGTTTTTGTGTCTGGAGATTATTGAGTTAATACAGTACCTGACTCAATTATCTCCCAGGCAGAGGGGAGGGATTATATGATTATGTATGGGCAGGGGCGGACTGACCGGTCGGGCACTTC
The DNA here is from genome assembly GCF_036172605.1 of Pelobates fuscus. NCBI lineage: Eukaryota > Metazoa > Chordata > Amphibia > Anura > Pelobatidae > Pelobates > Pelobates fuscus. The sequence continues at coordinate 139,893,825 of NC_086328.1, forward strand.
GGACATGGTCCAAGGGCCCGGCCGGGAGGGGGGCCCGCCATCAGGGGGCCCGGCCGCCCTTTTAAATGCTGCAGCCGCCTGAGCGCTTTCTTAAGAGCGCTCAGGCGGCTGCAGCTTCTCACCTCCCCTCCCCGTAGCGTGGCCGAGCTGCTCTGCGTCCGCGGTGCCGGCCGGAGTGATAGGAAGGTGCACACACACTGAGTGTGCACCTTCCTGTCAGTCCGGCCGGGTACAGGAAACAGAAACTTCTGTTCCGCGCGGAACAGGAGTTTCTGTTTCCTGTACCCGGCCGGACTGACAGGAAGGTGCACACTCAGTGTGTGTGCACCTTCCTATCAATCCGGCCGGCACCGCGGACGCAGAGCAGCTCGGCCACGCTACGGGGAGGGGGTAAAAAGAGAGAAGGAGGGAGGGGGGAGTTAAAAGAGAGAGGGAGGGGGGGGTTAAAAGAGAGAGGGAGGGGGGGGGTTAAAAGAGAGAGGGAGGGGGGGGGGTAAAAGAGAGAGGGAGGGGGGGTTAAAAGAGAGAGGGAGGGGGGTTAAAAGAGAGGGAGGGGGGGTTAAAAGAGAGAGGGGGGGGTTAAAAGAGAGAGGGGGGTTAAAAGAGGGGGGGTTGAGAGAGGGGGGGGTTAAAAGAGAGAGGGAGGGGGGGTTAAAAGAGAGAGGGAGGGGGGGTTAAAAGAGAGAGGGAGGGGGGGTTAAAAGGGAGGGGGGTTAAAAGAGAGAGGGGGGTTGTTAAAAGAGATGGGTTAAAAGAGAGAGGGAGGGGGGTTAAAAGAGAGAGGGAGGGGGGTTAAAAGAGAGAGGGAGGGGGGTTAAAAGAGAGAGGGAGGGGGGGTTAAAAGAGAGAGGGGGTTGTTAAAAGAGAGAGGGGGTTAAAAGAGAGAGGGAGGGGGGTAAAAAGAGAGAGGGGAGTAGGGGGGTAAAAAGAGAGAGGGGAGTAGGGGGGTAAAAAGAGAGAGGGGAGTAGGGGGGTAAAAAGAGAGAGGGAGGGGGGTAAGAAGAGAGGGGGTAAGAAGAGAGAGGGAGGGGGGTAAGAGGAGGGAGGGGGGTAAGAAGAGAGGGGGTAAGAAGAGGGAGGGGGGGTAAGAAGAGGGAGGGGGGTAAGAAGAGGGAGGGGGTAAGAAGAGGGAGAGGGGGTAAGAAGGGAGGGGGGAGTAAGAAGGGGGTAAGAAGAGGGGGAGGGGTGAGTAAAAGAGGAAGGGGAGAGTAAGAAGAGGGGGGAGGGGGGTAAGAAGAGGGGAGAGTAAGAAGAGAGGGGGGAGTAAAGGGGGTAAGAAGAGGGGAGGGGGGAGTAAAAAGAGGAAGGGGGAGTAAGAAGAGGGGGGAGGGGGGTAAGAATAGCGGGGAGGGGGTAAGAAGAGGGGGGAGTAAGAAGAGGTGGGAGTAAGAAGAGGGGGAGGGGGGAGTAAGAAGAGGGGGAGAGTAAGAAGGGGGTAAGAAGAGGGGAGGGGGGGTAAGAAGAGGGGGAGGGGGGAGTAAGAGGAGGGCAATTGCCCCCTCCCCTGTCCGCAGGCACCGTGCGGGCAGCCGGCAGGGGAGGGAGGAAGAGAGGACCCGGGAGCTCAGCCTGCAGCTCCTCTGGGTCCTTCTTGCGCGAGCACAGATCGTTGCCGCGGTTACCACGGCAACGTTACGGCTCTTGCGAGAGTAAACTCTAGCCCTGGAGCTACGGGCTAGAGTTCACTCTCAACACTGTGACCACCAGGTATTCCTGGTGGTCGCAGTGGTGAGAGTGAACTTTAGCCCCATAAACACACTGCCCCCACACACCATACACATTCACACACTGCCCCCCATACACACACACTGCCCCCACACACACCATACACATTTACACACATTGCCTCACACACACACACATACACTGCCCACCCATACACACACAGCCCCCCATACTAACATTGCCACACACATACACAGCCCCCTCGTACACACATTGCCCCACACACCCTACACATTCACACACTACACCCCCTCACACACACTGAACCTTTCACACACACTGCACCCCTTACACATTGCACCACTGCTCCTATACCCTACTACAGCCTTATATCCCAGCAGACCCCAGGTAAGTTGTCAAACTGTTCTTAAACGGTTTGACTACTTACTCTGGGAGGGGGGCCCGGCCCTCCTGGCACCATAACGACTACACAGAGTAGTAGTGGTTATTGTGCATGGATTATTTCTTTAAATAATCTACGAGTGCCCCAGTAGCCAGCAAGCCAGCCAACCCACAGGCCAGCCAGCCCACAGGCTGGCCAGTAGACAGCCAGCCAGCCTACAGGCCACCAGTTAGGCTTAAAGCCAGCAAACCCACAGCCTGCCAACCGCAGCCAGCAAGCCACAGCCTGCCAGCCAGCAAGCCACAGCCAGCAAGCCACAGCCTGCCAGCCGCAGCCAGCAAGCCCACAGCCTGCCAGCCACAGCCAGCAAGCCCACAGCCTGCCAGCCGCAGCCAGCAAGCCCACAGCCTGCCGGCAGTAGCCAGCAAGCCCACAGCCTGCCAGCCGCAGCCAGTAAGCTCACAGCCTTCCAGCAAGCCCACAGCCTGCCAGCCGCAGCCAGCAAGCCCACAGCCTGCCAGCAAGCCCACAGCCTGCCAGCCGCAGCCAGTAAGCCCACAGCCTTCCAGCAAGCCCACAGACTGCCAGCCAGCAACAGTAATTAAGGTAAGAGGAGCCAACTTGGCCTAGGTATCAGCTATGTTGTGTTGCTATATTGTGAATAGGAACCAGAGTGTTGGAGAGACCCCCCTCCAGGCCCCATTAGACTCCATTGTAGTCTCTAATGGGACCTGGAGGAAATTCTTTCTAACACACTCTCTAAAGGACACTGAGATAGCCTCTGCTAGAATGCTCCCCCCCTCCATGGCCCATTAGCCCTCAATTGTAGTCTCTACTGGGGCCTGGAGGCGACTGTTTCCAGCAGGGACACTGAGATGGCCTCTGTTAGAAAGACCCCCTTCCAAGCCTATTAGACTCCATTGTAGTCTCTAATAGGGCCTGGAGGGGATTCTTTCTAACACACTCTCTAAAGGACACTGAGATAGCCTCTGCTAGAAAGACCCCCCTCCATGGCCCATTAGCCCTCAATTGTAGTCTCTACTGGGGCCTTGAAGGGATTATTGCACTTTTGTTCCTTGTGTCTAAAGATTGTGTAGGGTGTGGCTGGAGGCGGTGCATGGAGGCGGGACATGGGTGGCGCTTGCTGCGGAGTATGGGTGGGGCCTGTAAGGGGGCCCTCGATTTATTTTGCCCGGGGGCCCTGAGGGTTCTCAGTCCGCCCCTGTGTATGGGAGTGTCATGTACTTGAACAATTTTGTCATTGGTCTGTAACTTTGTACTGTAGTTTCCATCAGGTCCAGGGGGAGTGCCCCTTGTGTGGAGACCTGCATATAAGGCCAGTTGTTGCTACCATTAAAGGAGTTCCTGCTTACCCTCAACATAGAGTCTCATCTCATGTGTGGGGGAAATGGCTGTATCTACCCTGGGGATTGATATATCACTATACTCCCCTGGGATTATAATCACTTGCTCTTTTAAGAGCATACTGCTACATTCTCTTGAAGGAGAGGTCTACCCACTGGAAGCTGAATCCTGGTCTTGGTTCCAGGGTGGGTGGAGGACAGCGAGCCAAGCTGTAATGCTGGAAGTGAGGACTACAGTGCTGATGGTGTCTGGTGGAATGCTTGGAGTACTCGGTCAGCACTAGGATATTTGATGGGGGGGAGGGGGCACCCGGTCTGGGTGCCAGGCGGTCCATCACAGTTACTATTATTCAATTTAATGGTACTCAATTTCTCTACCTGGGAAAGATGAAGGGCTGAGCCAATTCTGCCGGAATTTGAACCTGTGACACCCAGGGTTGAACAGACTCTATCTATCTGAGCTATCATCCCTTGCTCTTAAACAAAGAATTAAAAAAAATGACTTCAATAGCATTGTTAACCCTGTCATATGTAATAATGTGTATTGTTCTGTTAACTATACATTTTACTTTCTGGAATAATTTGCCTATGGCAACCCACCAGTAACAAAATAACAGGATAACAAATGAAACAACTAAAAAAAAGTCAACAAAGAATCAAGTCCAACAGGTTGAACCTTTCCCACATCTCTATTGCTGCCGTTGATCCAGTGGAAAGCAAAAAAAAAAAGTTAATGCAATTCCATATTGTTAAAATTCCAGGAATTAAGTACATTTGTATCCATTGTCCGACCCTGCAAAATCAGTCTCTATTTAGTGGAAACTTAGTGTGAAGAAAAGCTGTAAGTGGCTATGACATTACATCAATTAGCTTACAGTTTTAAGGATGCTTTATCCTTCGCCTATTGACTATGCTGCTCTCAGAACGAGTCCCAAATGAGCGGATCCCGGACCACTGACATATTTAACATTCTCTAAATGTGAATCTTATTTAACTATAACATTCAACTGCGCAAAAGGTATGTGTCACAACGTTTATATATTCCCACCGAAAGTGGCAAATTGTGTGCTTATCCCATGAAACAATTTGCACGTTTAAGAGATATTTTTAAAAGTTTACTCGTGAAAATGCAGCTCAAACCAAGCGTTGCGTCCTTATTTAGCCATTTAATTGGCATCAGCTTCCTGTGTTATACTTTCTAAGAAGAGCTTTAAGTGAATGCACTGTGAGCTCTCTATCGAAAGGCGACGATGAGTGGGATGCCATTGACTTGCAAATTGTGCTTCATTTGAATGCATGCTGCTGTATATGCCTGGACGCCTGCAGGCTCACACCAAGAGCGTATGTCTGCAGTAACAAAAAGTGATACATCAGTTCAGTACGAAGGAGACATAAGCGGAGTCCGGCTGGCACTTCTGGTTTAGAATAAAGAAACTTTGGAAAGCAGGCAGAACTTTGAAACTCACCTGAAGGACATTAATATTTATTGAAAGGCCAATGGTCACGTTGGATTTTATAAAAGTGATAACTCATGGCTCCGCTCATATTAAAGAATCTTGGGTTAATCTCTTATAAAGGTTCAAAGGGGACCTGACTGTACGTGCTCTCTCCTCCGGGGCTCTCTCCTAGAACAAAATTATAGAAAGGAAAGGAAAGAATTAGCCAATATATCCTGCCTATCTATAACTTTCACTTTAGAGACTCTATATGGCCATGTACGTGATGTTTGTCATTTATGTTTGTTTGTTGTTTTTTTTTATATATATATACAAGGTTATTATGTATAGAGTGTTATGCTGATTAAAGGACCACTCTAGTGCCAGGAAAACATACTCGTTTTCCTGGCACTAGAGTACCCTGAGGGTGCCCCCACCCTCAGGGACCCCCTCCCGCCGGGCTCTGGAGAGAGGAAGGGGTTAAACTTACCTCTTTTTCCAGCGCCGGGCGGGGAGCTTTCCTCCTCCTCTCCATCTTGATCGCGACGTCATCGGCTGAATGCGCATGCGCGGCAGGAGCCGCACTCGCATTCAGCCAGTCTCATAGGAAAGCATTTACAATGCTTTCCTATGGACGCTTGCGTGCTCTCACTGTGATTTTCACAGTGAGAAGCACGCAAGCGCCTCTAGCGGCTGTCAATGAGACAGCCACTAGAGGATTTGGAGGCTGGATTAACCCTCATTATAAACATAGCAGTTTCTCTGAAACTGCTATGTTTATAAAAAAAAGGGTTACTCCTAGAGGTACCTGGCACCCAGACCACTTCATTAAGCTGAAGTCGTCTGGGTGCCTAGAGTGGTCCTTTAATGTGTATGGGACACTTTAAGACGAATTACTGGTTAAGATTTGATCTAAATCGAGTAATGGGTCGATGATGTAAAACAAAATATGTATTATTTATTGTGTCCTGATTTGTATTTGTCTTTGGAAAATAAAAAAGATAACTGAGCTGTTTTAAGTAAAGTTAGAATATGGGAATAAAACGTACTTTATTTAAATTAGTGAAAGCTATTAATAATAGATAGTGTGACTCTCCTCTGCAGAGACATTGACTGTAACCATATCACTTACAATACACTCTATTCTCCATCTGCTTCTTATTAATGCGTGTTACTCGTTACCGCACTTTGCAGCCATTTTGTTTTACCCAGTGCCTTCCACAGACTTACTTCATACGAGATACGTCTTGCAGGTGACCACAAATTATGGGATTAGTAAGACAGCTACACGGGATGTTTATCTTTCCTTCTAGCATGGTCCATTTATATCCATATCTCCACTGTCCCAGAACTGCTCAAATCACTGTCTACAAAATCAAAACACCAAAATGATTTAGAAACGTTTAAAAATGTGTTCCAACCAAAATTAGATTCAAATGTATAAACTGAAGTTGGATTTGTTATTAATGAGTTACGTTAATCAATATGAGAAATCTAAGATACAGAAGGAAAGATGAATATGTTGGACAGATGGAGATGTAAACGTTAGAGGTTCCCAAGCCTGTTTCACTAACACGTTCCTATCTAAATGGATGAAAACCAGTTATGATCACTCAGCGTGGTCCCAGTATTAGATTTTATTGCAAGCTCACAAAGAAAGAAACAAATGTGTTGAAGAAGACTTGGGAGATAAGGATTTCCCTTGTCCTCTAGCTAGGAACTAAATTATCCCAGCTATGGCTCTCATACCCTATGTGTGGACAAGTGAGGGGTGTCAAAGATGAAGATAAGATCGAACTCCTGGCAAAATAAAGCCTAGCAACAAACACATTGGCAACACACCTAGTTGTCAAAAATGTACAACATATCTAGTCCTGTCTGTCTTATTCAATTAAATGAAAGGTGTAACGGATCGCCTGGCACCCCGACTTGGTACCTCCGTTAATGGATGCTCCTAGTGCTTCCTGAGGACTCCAAGCACTCTGGCAGACACCACAATCACCGAATCCAAGAAACCTTTAAATTCTCCCAAGCATATGAATGCTGTAGACCATTGAATAGGAACCATACGAATAGGCTTGTACCCCTAGCAGTCAACTGGAACAGCATACAATAAATCCTTCCCCCAATAATGAGACGACACATCACTTTGAGGGTAAAACAGGAACTCTGGACTGGCTCATCCAGCCTGGCTTTTATTTCCAACTCACACATACAGGCCACACCCAGGGGGAGGCATAAAAGAACCAATGACATAGATGTTACCTCCCACACATCCCCTCCCCTTAGTGTGACACATAATCCCATCATTCATACAGTGTAACATATACTTTTACACAACTTTCATAACTTTAAAACCATACATCACATTCACATAAAAATACATATCCACAATCAATCCATTCAGGGGAACAACATATTAAAAATGGCATGAATCCGACCAGGGGTTAAAAAGTTACTAAAAGTATCTTTTGTTCCTTTCTGGCTGGCAGAAAAACATCCCCACAATGCACCCTGGTTTCCTCCCTTCTGCCCTGGAGTTAATTGGAGAAGTAATCCAATTACCCAGGACTAAAGGCAGACTCCATTAACCACATGGTTGCAAAACAACATAAAACACTTTAAAATACATAAAGTCACATTTACACATAACACACAGACATTTCACCTATCCCCAGATAGCTGGGATCTGCACGCACAAAACTACCGAATAGCGCGCAGATCCTACTCACACAGTACAATTGCCATGGAGCTAAAGTCTTTCCCATAGTCTTTCATTATATAGATAGGCTCCATGGTATGGCTATCTGGGGTATCACATTCCCATAAAGTCTGGTCCATAGTCCAAAGGCAAGAGGCGGGCAAGCAGCCCCCTCCAAGGACATGTGGCGAGTTCGGTTTCGCCACACTTCTCCCCTTTACCCCCCAGACTAACAGGGTATCTGACCTCCTGCCGGTCCGTGCCCTGGTTAGTCCAGCAACCCACCCATGAAGCACAAACAGCAGTACCTCCCACCCACAATAACTGGTTACTACACCTGGGTAGAGGAGAACTTTGTCCAGGTCCAGGTGCCTCACCACGGCTGTGTGGGGGACTGGTAGTCTGCCTTGGTGGGTTGCTGAGTGGGCAGAGACCAGCGGTACTCTGCCCTGGTGCCAGCGCTACCACTGAAGTAGCCTGATTGGAGCCTGGTTGTGGGAGGGGGAGACCGACCGTCTCCCCTCTGGGTACACAGCTCTGCTGCTGGAGACAGACTGTCTCCCCTTTGGCTAAACAGCCCTGTCGTGGGGGGGCAGGACCGACCGTCCCTACCCCCTGTGCTGGAAGTGCAGAGACCACTGTCCCATCTGCACAGGTGTGGGGCTTACAGTCTCCCCCTGGTACATTAAGCTGCCGCTGGGGAGAGGTGGTAACCAGCTCCTCTCCCATTAGAACACTCTGCCGCTGGGGAATGGAGACTGGGCTCTCTATTCCCTGTACATTAATGATCCGCTGCTGGGGAGAGATGGTAACAATCTCCTCTCCCATACATACTTCCCGTCTCTGCGGAGGGAGACCGACTGTCTCTCCTCCCAGCACAGAGTCCTGCTGAGGGGGAAAGGGGGCTGGGCTCTCCATTCCCTGCTGGATACTCTGCCGCTGGGGAATGGAGACTGGGCTCCCAATTCCCAACAAATCACACTGCCGCTGGGGAGGGAGGACGGCCCCTTCAGCTCCCTGTAACTTGGGCGCAGAGACCACGGTCCCATCTGCGCTGGTGTGGGGCTTACTGTCTCCCCTTGGTGTGCTAAGCTGCCGCTGGGGAGAGGGGGTAACAAACTCCTCTCCCTTACACACTTTCAGCCGCTGGGGAGCAGGGCTGACCCTCTGTACTCCCTGTAGGCAGGGCGCAGAGACCACGGTCCCATCTGCGCTGGTGAGGGGCTTACTGTCTCCCCTTGGTGAGCTGTGCTGCCGCTGGGGAGAGGGAATAACAAACTCCTCTCCCTTACACACCTTCAACCGCTGGGGAGAGGGGATAACAGGCTCCTCTCCCTGCACCGTAGACTGCCGCTGGGGAGCAAGAACGGCACCTTCAGCTCCCTGTAACGCACACTGCCGCTGGGGATCTGGGCCGACTGCCCAGCATCCCTGTAGGGCCGGTAGAGAGACCGCAGTCCCATCTCCACCTGCCATCTGTGAGTCTTCCCAGGACCAATCCGTGAGGCCCCTCAACATTTGTGAGTAAGGGCCACCTGCTTCCCCACCTGGCAACTCTGGCTGCTGCTGGGGATCTGGGCCGGCTGCCCAGCATCCCGGTGGAGAGACCTTGGTCCCATCTCTACCTGCCTGTTGTGGTTCCTCACAGGACCAGTCTATGAGGACCCCCACTTCGGGTTCTTCCCGCCGCCTCAGGGAAAGACGGCTAACCTCCTCGGATGCAGCCTCTACTCGGCTGCTGTAACGCTCCTGCTGCTGAGCATACTTCCTCTCTTTCGCCAACCGGAATTCTCGGTCCAGCCTTGTGTTTCGCTCGGCCATGACCTGGTTCCAGATCACCCGGCGTGTCTCCATGGGTATATCATCCCCATACTCGGCCACTCGCTGCCTCACCTCGGCCAGCCAATCATCTCCAGAGCCAGAACCTTCCATACTAGTCTGCTCCCAGGGGCGCTGCACGAGTGCTAGCGTTGCCCTCAATTTGTAAATCCAAACAGTGTCTCTGAGCTGCTTTACCTCGCACTAGGACGCCATCCCACCGCTTGCCACCAATGTAACGGATCGCCTGGCACCCCGACTTGGTACCTCCGTTAATGGATGCTCCTAGTGCTTCCTGAGGACTCCAAGCACTCTGGCAGACACCACAATCACCGAATCCAAGAAACCTTTAAATTCTCCCAAGCATATGAATGCTGTAGACCATTGAATAGGAACCATACGAATAGGCTTGTACCCCTAGCAGTCAACTGGAACAGCATACAATAAATCCTTCCCCCAATAATGAGACGACACATCACTTTGAGGGTAAAACAGGAACTCTGGACTGGCTCATCCAGCCTGGCTTTTATTTCCAACTCACACATACAGGCCACACCCAGGGGGAGGCATAAAAGAACCAATGACATAGATGTTACCTCCCACACATCCCCTCCCCTTAGTGTGACACATAATCCCATCATTCATACAGTGTAACATATACTTTTACACAACTTTCATAACTTTAAAACCATACATCACATTCACATAAAAATACATATCCACAATCAATCCATTCAGGGGAACAACATATTAAAAATGGCATGAATCCGACCAGGGGTTAAAAAGTTACTAAAAGTATCTTTTGTTCCTTTCTGGCTGGCAGAAAAACATCCCCACAATGCACCCTGGTTTCCTCCCTTCTGCCCTGGAGTTAATTGGAGAAGTAATCCAATTACCCAGGACTAAAGGCAGACTCCATTAACCACATGGTTGCAAAACAACATAAAACACTTTAAAATACATAAAGTCACATTTACACATAACACACAGACATTTCACCTATCCCCAGATAGCTGGGATCTGCACGCACAAAACTACCGAATAGCGCGCAGATCCTACTCACACAGTACAATTGCCATGGAGCTAAAGTCTTTCCCATAGTCTTTCATTATATAGATAGGCTCCATGGTATGGCTATCTGGGGTATCACATTCCCATAAAGTCTGGTCCATAGTCCAAAGGCAAGAGGCGGGCAAGCAGCCCCCTCCAAGGACACGTGGCGAGTTCGGTTTCGCCACAAAAGGCATTTACAAACAGAGAGAGAAAAGCAGCTCGAATTCATGTGTAGTGAACATTCTGTCTCAGGAACTGGCTACAAACAGGAGAAAGGGCAAGTGCTAACAGTCAAGGAACTGAATTGAAACTGGCAGCAAGCGACCTAAACTATGGGGATCCGTCAATCTCCATCGTGGTCCCCAAAGGCAGGAAATAGGCTGTACAAGGGAAAACACAAATACACAGACTGCAGTATTCTTAGATAACAATAATAAAAACAAGAAACAAAGTGGCCACTCACATATATAGAGCTTCCAGAAAGCTCAAACAATACGATTTAGAGCAGAATTATTCCCACTCCAGGATCGACCAACATCATATCTTGAAGTGGGCTTTTATACGAAGGATCACCACGTACTAAGAGACGTTATGTTGAAGAATGTAAAACAAGCTCTTCACTGTAGACTGTGTACATACTTACTTGTATTACCCTTATTGTTTAAGATGGCATTTTATTTTATATATGTTGCTGAGTTACATTTTGGTGCAACTCCTTTTCTCTTTTATTATTTGTGTATTATTATTATTATTATTATTTATATGGCGCCAACAAATTCTGCAGCGCTGTACAATTATTGACGACACATATTGGCCAAGCACATGCACAGTCTTTCTGTTTTAATGCGTATGAGTAGCTAAAATGATCCTTAAATTTACACAATAATCTTCTCATCTACACGTGGGATGAAAGGATGAGCCTTATCCATATTTTACCTCTGTGTGTCCAGAATTTCTGCTGGTTTTGCTTTAAGATCGCCTCCATTCCTTCTTCTTCTTCGATCAATAAATGTTTCTGTGTGCCATTATCTCTTTTATAGACAGTAAATCCTTTCCATCAAACATAAGGAACTGCACTCAATCCCATCAATATGAGCAGGGTGCAACCAAACCAGGACCAAGCACCAGGTTCCAATGGCAATAGCATGAAATACAAAGATAATCCAGGCAGGCACTCCAACATTGAGAAATGGCAAATTTATTGAAGCCCAAAGTAACACAATGTTTCGACCCTGCCGTCTTTGTCAAACTATCAAACACACTTTTGTTGCCAGTGGTTTAGACATTAATGGCTGTGTGTTGAGTTACTTTGAGGTGACAGCGGTTTTACACTGTCATTTATTTATTTATAAAATATTTTACCAGGAAAGATACATTGAGATTTCTCTCGTTTTCAAGTATGTCCTGGGTCCACAAATCATTGCATTGTTACATTAGGGTACAATAAAATAAAAAAACAATCTTAATACACAATATATACAAAATTTAACATAGTAGTAAGTTATACAGGCTGTACACTTACTACTTTACATTGTAGCAGAGTGTCATTTCTTTAGTGTTGCACATGAAAAGATATAATAAAATATTTACAAAAATGTGAGGGTGTACTCACTTTTGGGAGATACTGTATAAACTAAATTATAACCTCCATTAGCTAAATGCACCATGTCTGAATCTTGGAGTTGCCTGAACCATCTTTGTATTTTATTTTATAAACAGTAAGTCCCTTCGAATCTCATCCAATATAATGTGAAACAATTCTTCCAGCTGAGCTCTCTTTTGGGGTGATATTAATGAAATCACGATGTTCCATGGTGGAATGGGTATTGTGGTCTCTGTTACACAGGATCACTTCAAAATGCAAAGCAGAAGCCAAACATTGAGACACCCCTTTAGAAAAATAAAACAATGCTCTACTATTAAAGCTATTTTTCTGCTATTTTTTTTTACAGATTTCAAATAACAAGGGTACATAGTACTTCTCAGAAATGATATAATTATCTTGTTAAGTTTAGGTCAGCATTATATTCAAAGGACAATTACATGAAACAGAAGACTTGTGTGGTCCTGAAAGCCCAAGTTCAACAAAATCTACGTAGAATTAGTTTTGTTGGCCCAATAAAAAGTCTCCCGTTCTGCGAAGGATAAGGTTTTCTCCATGACTAATAAGGGTACTCTAATTCTATACCTCACATTTGTCTGTTCGTCCACGCACTGTAAAGCGCTGCGGAATTTGTTGGCGCTATATAAATTCTAACCATGATTACACAGGAAGCTCCCCCATGGGACATGAACTCCGACGTTGAGAAGACTAGAGGCAATACAACTCAGCCAATAACACATTAGATATATGCAATCATTTCAAGAAGCTGGCACGAACAACTCAAAAATATTTCCTGTTACAAAATATTGCGTAACACAGAATCAAATTATTTGTGTCAAAGGTTGGTGAACAAAAAGGAGTATTGTTGCTAAAGTCTGTTGTCATCGGTATATATAGAGCATCGGGATAGCTCCCCAAAGCTGTGCCCTGCAAACACTATCCAGATGGTGGATAAAAAAATGCGTTCTGCAGTCCAAGCCGGGATCCTTTACAGTTTATAAAAAAAACACAAGCTTTGTTTGGACTTTGCGAATTCTATACCCACAAATCTCAAATTAGTTGTTCTCAAGTAGACAATGATGTTATTTGTTATGTCCAAATCTCAAATTCTGGATTGTCTACCACAGCATTCCATCTCTTTTTCAGCAAAAATAACCTTCATTTTATATTCTTCCAGCATCAAGGTTTCAAGCACGTCCCTCTTTGTTTGTGAGTGAAAACCAATAAAAGAATGGATTCTGAAAATTAGCAGAAACAATGTGATATACAGAAAGTTCATGTTATTTATACCTGCGGGAGTGTTTGAATGTGTCGATTTTTATGTTTAATCGACTTCTTGTGTAGCAATAAATGTTGCTATTTTGTCATTATAGGATAATAAATAGAAGAGCATACATCCTAGTGAGAAACTCATCTTCCGATCCTATCACATTCAATCCAGACGTGAAGTGCCTGGTGTAAATGTAAGTTATTCAACATGATAGTCATTTGGGGTCAAAGCAGTATTAACCAGAATCTGACCACAGGTGGCTGCCGATGGCCCTGGAACCTTATCATTTATTTTGCATTATACATATTCACAATACAGATTATTAAAATACCCTTCAGTTTATTTATCACTAGCACTATTTGATTTGTCTCCCACATTGGAATTATTGTAGGACCCACCGATATTGGGGTACTGTGACATAGTGGTGGGCTTAACACAATATGGCCATATGGTGGAACTGAATCCCCATATTTGTTTGCTGAGATAGGTGATTTTAACCCCTTAAGGACAGAGCTTCAGAAGCTTGTCTTTCACTTAATGACAACGGCATTTTTGCATTTCTTGCTGTTTGCGTTCAACTGCAATTTGCATTTTACTAATTTATTGCACCGATGCATATTATATACCGTTTTTTAAAGGACAGAAAGGGATTTAATTTGATGTAACATATATATATATATACATAAATGCTTATTTATTATAAAAAAATACAGAAAAATGAAAAAAAAAATGAAAAATCTTGTTTTTTTTTACAGTTTTTGCAATAATAATGTGTGCACAATTAGTGCAGGTTAAGGAAAGTAATTAAAAATAAATTCATTTAGTTGTCCTGGTTTACAGAATATATAATGTGTCTGGGATTTTCAGTTTTTTTTGGTAGTTACAGGTCACAAAGCACAAGGAGTAAAATAAACTTTTAATGTGGAGCGATTTTAGAATTTGGTATGTTTGTCTTGTAAGCTTAATAGCCATAAATGAAAAGAAAATTGCCACACAAAAGTATATATTTATATAAAGTAGACACCACAGGCTATTTACCTAAGGTTGTTTTGACACTTTCTACGTAGCCATTTTACCGCCAACCTCGCTAAATATTGGAGTAAAATTGTGTTTTTTGGGGGTTTTCGCACACAAACTTATAACAAAGAACTTCTCATGTGTATTTTGTAAATTTGGTGTGTGCTATTCCTGTACAAAGTTTTATTATGTGTTCAGTTACTTCTGCTGAGTACAACGGTACCCCCATTGTATGTCTTTGGCACTATTTTGTGAAGCTACAGTGCCATACAGGAGACCTGTCCTTTTCAGTATTCACAGTCGAATTTTGAGAGACGGATTTAATGAGCCTATGCTTCCATTTGGGGTATTATAGTAGTTTGATTGTTCAAAAAAAACCCACAAAGGCCTACCATTTGTAAAAGTAGACACTCCAGGGTATCTCATAAGGTGCATATTGTGCCTTAGCATGCCCCCATTTTGCCACCAATATATGCCAAAGTATGGGTAAAAAATTATTTTGGGCATTTTTTTACATACGGATTGCATTTTTGCTGGGCATTTTGTATATTTCATATGTGCCACTAAGTTCAAAACCCCCAGATTATGCTCAGTTAAGTCTTCTGAGTAAAAAGACACCCCCAATGAATGTCTTTGGCACTATTCCGTGAAGCTACAGTGTCATATAGGAGACCAAGCCATATCAGTTTTTACCGAACTTTGAATTTTGACGCTGGGCCTATGTGCAATTTCCAAGCATCTTCGCAGGTTTTAAATTCAAACTACCCCACAAAGGCCTATAATTTCTTAAAGTAGACACCCCAGGGTATTTCAAAAGGCATATTTTGAACCTTAGCGTGGGATCATTTTTCCGCTAGCATGTACCAAGTGTAGTGGTAATAAGCGTTTTTTTCTGCCTTTTTGACACACAAAGTGAGTTTGCACAGTATATATTGCAAACCTTATGTGTACCACCACTCTATAATACTTCATATGTTGCTCAGCTATGTCTGCTGAGTACAAAAATACCCCCGTATGTACCGTTGCCAGGTATATGTGGACATCGGAGGGGCACATTTGGGACACAGCCATTCCATGTTTTTTCAAACTTTTAATTTTTACACTGTGCCCATGTCCCATTTTAGAGTATTTTACCAGGCTATATAATCCAAATACCCCATAAAGCCATACCATTTCTTAAAGAAGACACCCCAGGGTATTTTTCCGCTAGCTTGTACCAGGTGTAGTGGTAATGAGCGTTATTA
This sequence comes from Pelobates fuscus, assembly GCF_036172605.1. NCBI lineage: Eukaryota > Metazoa > Chordata > Amphibia > Anura > Pelobatidae > Pelobates > Pelobates fuscus. Next base: position 139,909,399 of record NC_086328.1, read on the forward strand.
AATTTATTTTTTAACTTTTTAAAACTTTTTTTACTTTTTAAAACAATTTTTTAAACTTTTGTTTTGCTTAATAATTTTTTTAAAGTTTCCTAAACTTTTGTAAAACTTTTTTTTACAGATTTAACATTTTTCTAAGCTTTTTTATTTACCGTTAACCCCTAACTAGCAGTAAGCAGCATTAACAGTAAATCCCCCATTTAATTATACAATATTTAAATTAGTTAATTAAATACATTTAACCCCTGAGTGTTAAAAAATAAATAAAAGTTAATCGTCAGGGGTTAAAAAAATTAGTTCACAGTATAATACTGTGATCTGTATTTTGATCACTGTAGGCAGTGATCGACTGGCAGGGAAGGGGTTAATTTTTATTTGGACTGGGTAAAGGGTTTATTTTTTTTATTTTTTACGTAAACGTTATTAAAACTTTTTTTAACTTAATTTTTTAACTTTTTAAAGCTTATTTTAAAACTTTTTTAACGTTAACCCCTAGTTAGCCTAACACTAAATCCCCCAATTCTCCACTAACTTCCACCCTCCCCAGCTAGCTACATTTATAACTTTTAAAATATTGAAATTAATTAATAAAATAAATTTAACCCCTGAGGGTTAAAAAAGAAAAAAGAATTAACCCTCAGGGGTTAAAAAAAAAATCAGATCATAGTAAAATGTAATCCCTGACAATTGATCACTGTAATCAGTGATCAATTGGCAGGGAAGGGGTTATTTTTTTATTAAAATGGGTAAAGGGGGGTGGGATTTTAATTTAACTTTATTTTTTTTACATAGGGGGCAGGATCAGCACTGATCCGTCTCCCTGCACTTCACACTGAACCCGGAAGTGCAGGGAGGTGGAGGTGAGTATACTGAGCACATGTGCCCGCTCTGACATGCTGTCAGAGCGGGCACATGAGCTGGGACAGCCGGATCCGGAGCCGGATCCGGTGCTCCCGGTCTGCCTCTAATACAGAGGCATACCGGAGCACCATTAACCCCGCGATTGCCGCGATTGTGGCGATCTGGAGTTAATTTTAACGGGTGACGGACAAGGGGTTAAGTAGCCTAAGATTTACATACCGTATATACTCGAGTATAAGCCGAGTTTTTCAGTACATTTTTTGTGCTGAAAAACCCCAACTCGGTTTATACTCGAGTCAGTGTCTGTATTATGGCAATTTACATTGCCATAATACAGACTGGGGGCTGGCAGCGAGCGCTTACCTCTCCTGCAGCTCCTGTCAGCTCCCTTCTCCTCCACGCCGGTCCGTTCAGCACCTCTGTCAGCTCCCAGTGTAAATCTCGCGAGAACCGCGGGGTCATAGTGCGGCTCTCGTGAGACTTACAGTGTGAGCTGACAGAGGAGCTGCACGGACCGGCGCGGAGGAGAAGGGAGCGGACAGGAGCTGCAGGAGAGGTAAGTGCTCTCTGACAGCCCCCCTCCCCCTCACTAAACTGCCAATGCCACTGGACCACCAGGGAGTGAGAACCCCCCCTCCCTGCCATGTATCAAGCAGGGAGGGGGGACGGAAAAAAATAATAATAATAAAATAAAATATTAAAAATAATAATATTAAAAAATTAATTTAAAAAAATAATAATAAAAATAAATTAATATAAAAAAAAAATTACAATTATTATAATTAAAAAATAATAATAAAAATGCCCACCCCACACCAAGGCTCTGCATCACACTCTGCATCACGCACACACACTGCACTCATACACACACACACTGCATTCACACACACACACTGCACTCATATACACACTGCACTCATACACACACACTGCATTCACACACACACACTGCACTCATATAAACACACTGCACTCATACACACACACTGCATTTACACACACACACTGCACTCATATAAACACTGCACTCATATACACACTGCACTCATTCACACACACACACTGAATTCATACACACACTGCATTCACACACACACACATCATTCACACACACTGCACTCATATACACACTACACTCATACACACACACTGCATTCATACACACACTGCACTCACAAACACACACTGCACTCATACACATACACACTGCATTCACACACACACACTGCACTAATATACACACTGCACTCATACACACACTGCATTAAAACACACACTGCACTCATACACACACACACACTGCACTCATACACACACACTGCACCCATACACACTGCACTCATACACACACACTGCACTCATACACACACTGCACTCACACACACACACTGCACTCATACACACACACTGCATTCATATACACACACACTTTTATTTAGAAATTTACCAGTAGCTGCTGCATTTCCCACCCTAGTCTTATACTCGAGTCAATACGTTTTCCCAGTTTTTTGGGGTAAAATTAGGGGCCTCGGCTTATATTCGGGTCAGCTTATACTTGAGTATATACAGTATGTATTATTATGTGTGCGCTGTTCCTTAATCTGTATGATGGAACCATGAATTTGATAGGTCCCATTCTCAATCCGATTTGCCATCTAATATATTATTATCACCTCTCGGAAATGTAGAATTGTCCTATTCCCCACCCACCATCCAGTAGACACGTGATAAATAGTTTGCATCATGGCAGTGGTTGTCGCTTTTAGTTAAATGAAACATGCCAGCACAACTAATAATAACCTGTTGTGTGCTGGAGTGAGTACCTGCCAGGCAGTTCCCACCACAATTTATCCATGGCATGCAACCTGCTTCTTGATGTCAGTCCCTGGAAGGCCAAGCCCAGATTCATGAAAGCTTCGTTGAATTGCACTAGCCATGAACGTCCACTAATCTGTTACAAAAGCAAAACAAAGAAACAAAGGGGAGGATGGTGGAAAAGCTGGAGATATGAAATGCTGGATAAAGAAGGACCAGAGGGCTGCTGGCTCCTTGATCTTATTTTTTACTTTCTGTCTGCTTGGGCTAATAATGGGCTCCTGTTATGGTATGCTAGTTTGGTGCTCCTAACTTTTAATGCAAAATTAGAGTTAGTCCCAGTTATTTGAGAAGCTCTGGATAGACCACAGATCTGCAAAATTCTATGAAAATTCTGAAATTGACCCAGAATGCAATTGAAATGTTTGCTAAATGTAATTTTGGGGGATTAGGGGAAACACACTATATGTGCTCATTTGGTTTGAAACAAAAAACAATGATGGGGAATGAATGCCACACATAGTGAGATTGTAGTGTTTGTATTTAGTGTTTTTATTAATAGAGTGATCTGCAGAGTATTCCTTTGTCCATTGTCTTCTCCACATGGCTGGGTCTGCTTTTCAGCTCTCCTATTCTAGACATCTTTTTGCACCCTCACTGATTCTCCTTCGATCCTCCCCTAAATTCTGGACTGTAGGTGAGAACTGAGGCCTCTAAGTGATTCAGTACTGTTTGTCAGGCTTGCCACTCTCTTAACTCTCTGGTCGGCTGCTCGCTTCCCTCCTGTGTTCCGTCAGATGATGCATGTGGACAGCGTGCATTTCTGTGTGTTCAAATTCTACCCTGAATTCTGCCCACAAATATGATATCACAGGTCAAATTAAAGGAGTCAATTACCATCCACAAATCATAGAAAATTCCAAGTTAACCTGAACCAATAGGCAATAAGACCTGCCTATATATATACTCAACTCTCCCATTCCTTGTTCCCCTGCTGTGGTTCCCAATAGCGCGTTGCTGCTGTATTCTCTTTTGGTAATTATTCTGGTTCTGGTTTATATCTGTTCCTGTCCTCTGTGCTCCTTTGGCCTCAGCTTGTTTAACGTTTATCCTGAATTCTGTTTTCCATTGACTATTCTCTATGACTCTGTTTGTCCATTAACCCGGCTATTCTAATGGCCAGCATACAGAAAGTCTATTTAGTGTGATTCAATCTGTGTGTTCTGGTTCCACCCGCACCTGACAATATTAGAAAAAGGTCTTTGTCTTTTTAAATCAAATAATTTATCTACAAATATCCCATAGTTTTTTAAAGGAACCATTTATTCCTCAGACTATAGTACTGGAATGGCTGCTTAGGTTACCCCCCCCCCCCTTTCTGTAGAGTTAAAAAGGTTTTTTAAAGCACCTTTTCTCCATCTCTGCTCTGGTCTCGTCTCGCCTCCATGGCTGTCATCAATCTTGACAATCTCAGCCAATCCAATACTTTCCCATCTCTATGAGGAGTGTTCAGAGTCTCCATGCAGACTGTGTGCAGCACTTAAATAGGAAGCACCTCTAGTGGCCGTCTGAGTGACTGCACCTAGAGGTGTTACTAGGGAGCAATGTAAACACTGCGTCTTCTTAGAAAAGGCAGCATTTACATTAAAAAACCTACAGTTACAAGCTATAGACACCATAAAAACTACATTAAGCTGTAGAGATCCTATTCCTTCATATCTCATTCGCTCTATGTCTCCCTCTCTTGCTCTTCCTCTCGCTAGCATTTTCAATCTCCCCCTTTCCTCTGGCACATTTCCCTCACCCTTCAAACATGCAACTGTAACCCCAATTCTGAAAAAAAAAACATCCTTGACCTCAACGCCCCATCCAACTACCGCCCTATCTCGCTACTGCCATTTGCCTCCAAGATCTTCGAGAGAGTCGTGTACACCAGACTGACTGACTTTCTCAAAAACCAACTGCCAGACCCCCTCCAGCCTGGATTCCGCGCTGGTCATTCTGTCGAAACGGCTGTGACCAAAGTATCCAATGATTTAATTGCTGCGAAATTCCGCAGTCATTACTCTATCTAAATTCTCCTTGATCTTTCTGCCGCCTTTGACACTGTTGATCATCAACATCTTCGCATTCTCCATAAATTTGGTCTACAGGATACTGCTCTCTCCTGATGCTCCTCCTACCTCTCCCAGCGCTCTTTCAGTGTTTCTTTCTCTGACTCTGCCTCTTCCCCCCAACGACTCTGTCAGTGTCCCCCAAGGTTCCATCCTTGGTCCCCTACTGTTCTCTAGCTACACTGCCTCCCTTGGTAAACCCATCAGCTCCTTTAGTAAAAAACAAAGAAAAAAAGTTACCTGCGCTCTTTCCACATCCCTATGTATTTTTAAACAAATGGAGGTTTTTAGTTACCTCCAATGGCCATGAGAGGGTAAGCCCACCTGCCACGTCAAGGCAGACCTCTCAGGTGGGTCCTACACTGACGATTCACCCTGCTTCCTTGAGCTTCTGGCAAAGATATCTCTAATGAGACAGAGAGGGGTATTTTTTATATACACCCCTATATACTTATTAACCCTTAATAGGGAACACATGGGATGGGCGGCAGCATTGCAACCTAGCTGTGTGATACAAAGTAAATACAAATACAAATAAACTAGTCCTGCGCTCAAACCCCCATTACTCCTGGGCGGTAGCAATGACCATAGTACACATCAGCCAAAATACATATAGTTAAAACCCCCCCAAAAAAAGTTACCTGCGCTCTTTCCACATCCCTATGTATTTTTAAACAAATGGAGGTTTTTAGTTACCTCCAATGGCCATGAGAGGATAAGCCCACCTGCCACGTCAAGGCAGATCTCCTTGGTGGGTCCTACACTGACCATTTGCCTTGCTTCTTGAGCTTCTGGCAAAAATATACACATACAATAAACACAGGCTATCTAACTAAATACTTATTATAAAAAAACCTTTAATGGATAGATCCCAACACTTTGGCAGAGCCCTCTTTACCCTTTGTATTGGTCTGTGTATAGTAAACTGTATTTTTCCCAAACTGTGCAACACTGCGGAATTTGTTGGTGTTTTATAAATACCAGTAAGGATAGTCATCCTAAAAAAAAACGCTCCAAACACGTACAGACACACTTGGCCTTGGTAAATTTGGCTAGAGCATGTCTGCTAACGCTTCTCAATAAGCCGTATCCTATCCATGTCTCATTTCTTGTTGTCTTCTCCATACCCATTTATTTTCCAATTAAAGTCGGCCTTTCCCATCTCAGTCCTCCATTCTCAATTCCCTCCCTTCATTTGGGTGTACTTACCTTTCTGGGGAATCCTGGCTGTAATAGGGCTGACCTGATGCAGCCCTGTACTGGTAGCAACTTTCCCTAGCTGTGAGCCATACTCCCTGATGTCACATTACTCTGGGTATGGGTATTAGCATGGTATGTTACAAGTACCCCAATCCGAGCCCCCATGTATACCATGAGCTATTAAAGAGACACAACCATACCTCAATCATGGCAGGCCTGCTGTCTTTTAACACTCCAGCCCAAGCAACAGCGTAATAGCTTCTGTCCTCCCAATTGTCCTATTATCGATGGGACAGTCCCTGTTTCAGGGTCCTGCCCCACCATCCCAGCTATGGAATATTTGCTCCCTGCTCCCGATTTGGGAACAGCATGGAACCTTCCCCCTAGAATGCACAGTAAGAGTGCCTAATAAGACAAGCTCACACTACGCTGAGAGCCTAGAACCATTCAAAAAGAGCTGGGGC